>NC_139534.1:12863262-13175762 GCF_965153285.1 Podarcis tiliguerta | reverse complement strand
AGGCAATATCTAAATTAACTGATAACAAAGAAATAATGTCAGTGGTGCCAATCGGCAAACAAAATTCAAAAGTAGCAATGGTTACAATGTGTTTTCTTTTTAGTTGCTTTGGTTCAGGGTAAATGTGAAATGATTTTGGTAGAAAACACTTACATCGCTATTTGGAAGGTTTCAATGTACTGGTGGAAATGCTTGAATTTCCTTGAATCTTGGAATTTTGCATCATCCTCGTCACAAATCCCCTATTCCTCCACTAGGGACATACTGATCTGTCAGTTTTGATTTCCTTCAGTTTCTGGTCCACCCCCCTCCTCCACATTTCCATCTCACTTTGTGATTCATTAATTATTATTTTAAAAAAATAAAATAAAAGGAATGCACACACAAAAATTCACCACTGAGACACACATTTTGGTGAATAATCTCCCTTAGTTTTTGTGTTATTTTCATTAATGTATACAATTTTAATGCACACTTTTCCTAATTATTATTACTTTACCTTGTTGTTGCTGCTTCTGCTTCTGCTGTTATTGTTGTGGCTGTGGTTGTCACTGAACTGCATCACAAAATTCAAAGAAGGGCAAATTTCAAAAAGAATACCCATGTTTCAGCTTGTGCATTGTTTAAGGAAATGCAGACAAGATATGTTCACATTCAAATGTGGATCAAAATGAATATCTCTCTCCCCTGCCCCATGTCTACTCTCCACTGCTATCTGACTTTCCCCTGACAAACCTTGGGCCACAATCCATTCCATGCTGTTGTGGACAGATCGTGCTCTAAGTAATTTTAGCAAAAAATAAAAGTTAACTTGGGGGATCTGAAAAACTGGAAAGGTGAACCCAGTGCTTTAAAAAAAAAAATGTTTAGGGGTACTCTCATTTTCCTACTCATATTGAAATACTTCCCCTCAATGAGGCCAAACTTAGATTCACAAAATGTTTAGGGGTATGCGTACCCGTGGGTCCCCCCAGAAAAAAGCACTGGGTGAACCAATAGGACAAGGCCATAAACCCAGCCCCTTTCCAGTTTCATTTCTCCCTGCTCTGAACTGACATGGCTATCTGCAAATTGACAATCTGGTCGTTCTTCCATTGATTTGAAAGGACTGTGTGTACTAGACAAATAGAGAATAGCTCCAACGTAATCTTATCAGGACTCGCCTCCCTACACCCCACCCAAACTGAAATCTAATACAATAACTTCCTTTCTGAGCCTTATATCAAAACACTCGAGGGAATGTTTACAGCTTATCACTGCTGGCAGCGTTTTGCTGCCTGAGAGAATATCGGGGCTGTGTTTCGCTCTCACAACAAGGAAGCGGCATCACACTGAAAAGGACCGAGCAAGGACTCCCGCAAACCCAGGCAGATCTCATCTGCTGGAGGCAGGGCCCTGAATGAAGCAGCTGCACGTTTTAGCTACTTCTGACAGAAGAGCTTAACATCTACAAAAACAAACCCTAGCCCTGCTGAATCTTGGTCCACACAAACAGGAAGCGATAACACCCAGACGTGGGAGCTCTTCCCTCCAGTCCCAGCTGATAAACCAGGGGTTAGGGTAAGGCTCACCACACCATATCCTGTGACCATTCCTTCCCCGCCCTTTCAGTTGCTCAATAAGCTTTTTGGGATGAGCTGAAATTATGCTCCATGGGAGATGTTGTTGTTGTTTAGTCGTTCAGTCGTGTCCGACTTTTCGTGACCCCATGGACCAGAGCACGCCAGGCACTCCTGTCTTCCACTGCCACCCGCAGTTTGGTCAGATTCATGTTTGTAGCTTCGAAAACACTGTCCAACCATCTCGTCCTCTGTCGTCCCCTTCTCCTTGTCCCCTCCATCTTTCCCAACATCAGGGTCTTTTCCAGGGAGTCTTCTCTTCTCATGAGGTGGCCAAAGTATTGGAGCCTCAGCTTCACGATCTGTCCTTCCAGTGAGCACTCAGGGCTGATTTCCTTCAGAATGGATGCGGGAGATACGAAGATACAAAACAACCCTATGCTGTCCTATCAATCTTTCATCTCTAGACCAGTAATGCTTCCCTAGCTAGTAGTAGCTCTCCAGAGTCTTAGGAAGAACTATTGTCCTGGCCTGATATTCGCCATCTCTTTTGAACTGGAGATGCCAAGGTTGAACATGAGGCCTTCTGCGTCTGACCCATTGAGCTGGATCCCTCTCTTTCCATTTTTGTTGCCAGTACAGGTAAAAAGGTAAAAGGTAAAGGTAAAGGACTCCTGGATGGTTAAGTCCAGTCAAAGGTGACTATGGGTTGCAGCACTCATCTCGCTTTTCAGGCTGAGGTGTTTGTCCACAGACAGCTTTCCGGATCATGTGGCCAGCATGACTAAACCGCTTCTGGCGCAACGGGACACTGTGATGGAAACCAGAGCGCATGGAAACGCTGTTTACCTTCCCTCTGCATTGGTACCTATTTATCTACTTGCACTGGCATGCTTTTGAACTGCTGGGTTGGCAGGAGCTGGGACAGAGCAATGGGAGCTCACTCCGTTGCGGGGATTCAAACCACCGACCTTCTGATCGGCAAGCCCAAGAGACTCAGTGGTTTAGACTACAGCGCCACCCGCGCCTCCCAATTTGCATGTGGGTCGCTTTCTGGGTCATTGAGCACTTGTGTGAAATCGCTTGCAATTGGAACGCCCCGTTCTGCCCCTGCTCCACCCTTTTAGTGACTTTTTTATGACGTTTCCAAGTCACTTCCAGGTGTGGCGCTGCGTGCATGTACACAATTGCGAACATATTGGCTACGCCTAAAATGGGTTGCCTGTACAGGTTGTTTTATCAATAAAGGTCTCTGGGTGTCAGGCACGGAATGTCCAGAGTGAGGGATGAACTCCTTATTGTCAGACTCAAAAAATATACTTACATGTTTGGGGAAAGCATGCCTGTCAGTCCTATGAGTCTCAGCTAGTCCTAGGTATGCACCCAATGAGGCATTTGCCACAACAGAGAAGCCCCACTCTCAGTTCATCTGTCTCCCCTATTGTCAGGCATAGAGAATCCACTCCTCCGCCGGTAGGATCAAAGGCAAGGAGAACAAGCAAGTTCATATTTATGGGTTTTATTCAGTCATCTGGGTGCAAGACAAAGACTCCAGGTCTCCACGCAATGGAGATGTTGCCTACTTGGAGTCCTTCCTCTTCCGTCCCCAACAGTATCCTGAGTCCCTATGGGAGTTATACACCTCCACATTCTCTCTTCTTGAAGTCGAAGTGATTGACGAGCCCTTGGAGAAGGAGGCTCTCCCAGACTCTCCAAGGAGATCTCTGCTGGCTGCTCTCTCGCTCCCCCCTCCTCCACCACTATCTCGTAACTTGGCAGTTCTTCACTTGGCTGTAATTCAACCCTGTCTCCTCCGCCTCTTGAAACTGCTGGAGACAAAGGGAGTCTTCCCACTCCCCCTCCTCTTCCATGAGGAGACAGAGGGGACAGTTCCCAGCCTTCCTGTTCAGTCACCTATCCGACCTACGTGCAAGCAGGTGAAGACTGTGCCTGCATGTAACCTTTTGCTCCTCCCTCTTCAGTCCTCTACTGGTCCTGGGAGACAGTGGAGCAGGAGAGTCGGTGGCAGGAGGAGGAGCCCATGAAAGTCCACCAGTCTGGCCCATCTCTCCCTCCAATCCTGCAGCTTCTCCTGCCTCTGACTCATCTCTTGGCTGTCACAGGTTCTCCCAGTTCACAGATCCCTTCTTCCAAGTCAGACTCCAAACCCCCATTCCCGGTACCCACTCATCAGTATCCAGCCACCACTCCTCATGTACACGATTGTGAACATAGCAGCCATGCCTAAAACAGGGGTTGCCTGTACAAGTTGGACGTTGGACCTCCTTTTCCTGTGACATTATATTACTGGGGTGGTGGCCCTCCAGGTGTGGTGAGCCCACAACCCCAACCATTGGCCATCCTCATTCAACAGATGCAAAGGGCCACAGCTGCCCCACCATCACTATCCAGGGAACTCCAAAAGGTAGGTGCCATCACACGAAAGGCCTGACAGGATGGTATCTGCAAGATGTCCTTGCCTGCAGAATGCAGCATCCATTGGGAATGTAGGGCATGAAATGTTATTTTGGGTGGTATTCTGGTCCCAAACTGTATAGCCAGTTTCCTGCACATTGAAATTAGCCTGGTAATATATGGAAGCACTGAACATGGTGCAGTCTGCAAGCAAAAGCGTTGCTTTGCCTTTATTTCCTTCCACATAAACTCAACATTAAAAATCAGGGCATTTTGCCTGAAAAGGGGGGGGGGGTGGCAGGTTGGGAGAAGAAGGAATCAGAAGGGGGTAGAAGGTTTGGGCCCTGAATTCCTTAGTGCAGCATATATATATATATTTGTCGCAAACACCCTTGTCAAAAGGGTTGATGTAAAAATTAGCATTTGACAGAAATGTGTCACTCAAGTTCTCATTAGCGCCGTAAACATTCCCTTCTCTTTCACCCCAGTCCCTTCCAGCCTACAATGTAAATAAGAACAATGTTTAGCAGCTTTTAAAATTATGCAGATAGCTTTTAATGACTTTGAAGCATTCAGATACTTTCACTCATATGTCACAAAACAGATTTGATTTATAGGGATGACATTTGGCGGAGCAATTAATCCATACTATGCTCTAATCATGTTTAGTGCTAGGAATATGTATATCTGAATCTCTCTCTCTCATATGTATATACATTGGACAAACAAACAGACGAATAAATGCACGGATCGCAGAACACAAGAATGCCGTCAAAAAAGAAGAAAAAACTTCCTCTCTTTTCCAACACATGAAAGAAACAGGACACGAAATTAATTTTGCAGATTCCAAATTGCTCTTTAACATGGAACATCACCACAAGAGAATAATCATGGAAGCCATCGAGATAGAGAAACACCCTCACAACATGAACAAGCGTGACGACACATCCCGCTTGCCAGACATCTGGAAATTAGCCCTCCCCACAAAATCTGACACCAGATCCAGAGGCACACAGAACGCCATCACCAATCAACCACACCAGACCCAAACCCAGACCCTCTCCACAGATAAATTACAGACACCATCCAGTAGCCAAACCAGGGTGGCACCTCCGGATGCTGCACCCCCCTGCAATCCCTACACAGATCTGGCTGGCACAGGCCACAAAACCACAGCTCGCCCCTATACACGAAGCCAAGCCAGAGCACAACCAAGTGCAGTACAGCCATCTTCTCAGAAAAACTCTTCACAAAGTTCAAGAGTTCAAGACACGAAGGCTTTAGCAACTAATCCACACCTAATGACCCACCTAAGTGGGATTCAGGAAATCACTCAAGAAATCACTCAAGATATCCCTCAAGTAATTAAGGAACAAAAGAAGAAAAGGCACACCAGCCTGAGAACCTCCTCTCTGCCCAGAACATTGGAGGCTATACACCACACCTCCTCAACAGTATTTATAGGAACTCAAACACTGAGATCCTGCTCTGTTCCAGTAACAAGAAGCCGAAAGCACCAGCCTGAAGATGACGAGTGAGACCTCGTCGAAACGTCGCCTAGACACCCCAACTTTTACACGGGAAGACACCCGAGGACACCAAAACCTGCATTCCTGTACCCGTGAAAATCTACGAAAGCAAATATATATATATATATATATATATGATAGAAGAGAGGGAGAGGAAGCACACACTTTTGAAATCAAGTATCGCTTTTGCCCCTCTAGTTTTGCATATCATGTTTTCAAAATGCAGAAAGGTAAAAAGGCTTGAAAATTAGCCAGCAGGTTATTTCTAATAATGGAATTAGAGATAAGAAAGGAGGAAGAATCTTGTTCGCACTGGGAGCATAATGAGAAGACGTGCAAAGCGATCAGCTCAAATACTTGACAATAACTGACAAAAAGGGAGAAATGGTTGACACAAACATGGACCAGCCACTAAAAAGAAAATGCACAAACAGTGCTCACTGTAATCCCAACAGCGTAATGCAGTTAATAGTTGGACAGAGATTAAATTTTAAAGGTGAATCTACCCAATTAGCATGTTCTAAAATGCTACATAGGGACGCGGGTGGCGCTGTGGGTTAAACCACAGAGCCTAGGACTTGCCGATCAGAAGGTCGGCGGTTCGAATCCCCGTGACGGGGTGAGCTCCCGCTGCTCGGTCCCTGCTCCTGCCAACCTAGCAGTTCGAAAGCACGTCAAAGTGCAAGTAGATAAATAGGTACCACTCCGGCGGGAAGGTAAACGGCATTTCTGTGCGCTGCTCTGGTTCACCAGAAGCGGCTTAGTCATGCTGGCCACATGACCCGGAAACTGTACGCCGGCTCCCTCGGCCAATAAAGCGAGATGAGCACCGCAACCCCAGAGTCGGTCACGACAGGACCTAATGGTCAGTGGTCCCTTTACCTTTACATGCTACATGAAGCGAAACTCAGCCAATCCTTCAAAATCTGTACTTTCCCAAATTTTGAGATGCAGTGATCTAACCTAGGACTCAGCTACATTGGCAAAGAAAAAAACGCTTTATATGCGTTGTGAATACATTCTAACACTGTGGCACCAGATAGCGCTGTGGAGTTCCGTTTTTGCTTACCCGATTTCTCATACAAAGTTTGCAGCGCGTTTAGCTGAAACGCTTCTTTGATGTGTCTAGATCCGTTGTTCCCAATGTGGGGCGCCATTTGATTTTTAAGGGAGGCAATTCGAGAATGAGTTATTAACAGCGAATGGCCTTGGGAGCCACTGGTCTAGGGTCTAGAACCAGCCCAAATTAATACAGAAATTCACGTACCTGCCCTTCTCTTTCACAAGCCAGCACAGCACAGCTAGTATGGGAAGTTTTTTATGACTGATGTTTTGATGTATTTCTAATCTTTTGTTGGAAGCCACCCAGAGTTGCTGGGGAAACCCAGCCAGATGGGAAGGGCATAAATAATAAATTATTATTATTATTATTATTATTATTATTATTATTATTATTAGACTTTAACTTAGCACAACGCTATGTTCCTTCCATTGACTCCATCTGTGCTACTGTTTCAGGGCATGTCCCAATATTTAGGGTCAAGGTAGGCTTATACCCATCCAGTAATTTAGCCATCAGAAAAAAAATCATATTATTCAGATTTCACTTCCAGTGCAGTTAGGGACAATGTACAAAACTAGTTCAAATATATGTTGGAAGTGTAAGGAAAAGGAGGGGACATTTTATCAGATGTGGTGGGATTGTAATGTAATTTTAAAAAATTGGGAAATGATATACAACGAATTGAAGAAAATGTTCCATTTAACATTTGTTAAAAAACCTGAAGCATTTTTGTTAGGGATTGTAGGGAAAGATCTGACAAAAAAGCTGAAAAACATCTTCATGTATGCGACAACGGCCGCGAGAGTTTTAATAGCACAAGGATGGAAGACTGAAGAAACCCCAACAAAAGAATCATGGCAAGAAAAATTGATGGACTATGCAGAACTGGCAAAACTGACATACAAGCTATGGGACAAGGATAACTGTGACTTGAAAGATGAATGGGAACCCTTTACAAAGTATTTGAAGATGCAACAAAGCAAACTAGACTCCTTGGCTGGTTTTGAATAAACATTCACAAACTTTTTATTGATAATAATCAGCTAAATAATCAGTTTGAGGATCTATACAACTTTGTAACATGCAGAAAACAGCCTTCTCAGAGAAACCAAAGACTGAGGGAACTGAGGGAAGCCGGGGGTGGGTGGGTTTTGTGTTGGAGGGTGGGGGGAGGGAGCAAAAAAAGGGGGGGAATAAGGATGATATGTTTTTGGATAATATGCTTTGGTTTAATTTTGAATAATTTTTTAATAATAATAATAATAATAATAATAATAATAATAATAATAATAATTCAGATTTCACTTAATTCTCACTCAGGGCCTTCATTGCATGTGTGCGAAGCCATCCTAAACGCCAACGAGGGATGAACCAGAGTCCGATGGTGGAATTCACAGCCGGCTCCATTTTTCTTTTTTCTTTTTTTTTATAATTAATTTTTATTCAGTTTCCAATATACATTCCATCCATATTTAACATTCGCCTTTTACATATACATCTTTTGGACTTCCCTCAGCCTATCTGACAATTCTCCATATTATCACTACTACTCACATTTCTTAAATTTATATTGCACTTTACCAATCTTAATCTTATCATATCTTTCAAGCAACATTTCAATCAATCTTTTTCACAAAGCTTCTTGAAAGCCAACAAGCGTTAGTTGCTCCTCACATACATTTTTGATATACTCTGTAAATCTATTCCAGTCCTCGGTAAATCTCTGATCGCGTTGGTTCCGAATTTTTCCAGTCAATTTGTCCATCTCTGCATATTCCATCAGCTTCATTCTCCATTCTTCCCTAGTCGGGATTTCTTCCTGTTTCCATTTCTGGGCCATCAGAATTCTTGCTGCTGTCACTGCATACCTAAATAGTTTCACATCATTCTTTTTAATTTCATTCCCTAATATTCCTAATAGAAATGCTTCTGGTTTCTTAATAAAGGTATATTTCAACATTTTTTTCATCTCGTTATAAATCATTTCCCAGAAGCCTTTCACTTTCTTACATTCCCACCACATATGGGAAAATGTTCCCTCTTTTTCCTTACATTTCCAACATTTGTTGCTGAGTTTATACATATTACCAAGTTTCACTGGTGTTACATACCATCTATACATCATTTTCATTACATTTTCTTTTATTGTAGTGCATGCAGTGAATTTCATTCCTTCTTTCCACAATTTTATCCATTGATCAAATTGTATATTATATCCGAAATCGTTGGCCCACTGAATCATAACCGAGCCGGCTCCATTTTTCTGAGGGAGAAACATCCCTCACCTTGAATTTCCACTCGCGCTTAGTAGCTGCAATGAGAGTGAGCCAAGGCAGGCAACAAGGCTGTCACTCACTTCAAAACTGCTGAGCAGTTGCGATACTTTGAGTCGCTAAACTCTACAGTCGGCCACAGTTAAGATGACAGTGTAGAGATGAAACAACGTGTTCCATGACAAGGAACCGGTGGGGAGCCAGCCGTGTGTGAGAGAGCTATTCACACAACACATTTTCTCACATCCTCGTCTCCTCGTGAAAAAGCGGCTTGCTGGGGAGGTCACCCTTTGAATATACGTTGCCCGTCATTTATTCCTGCTCATAGCTAGCTAGCAATTTGGCTATAAAACGTTTTTAGCTATACGGTTTTGACGCCTTCTGCTATCTAGTTGAATAATGAATTGAGCTTTCCCAAAAGCCAATCCACAGATCCAGGATCCGAAGAGTCATCATTTCCATTAGAGGTACATAAATCCGATAAACGTTACAGGTTTGAAGTTACAACTGCAGGCTGTCACCTCAGTGCTTTCGAGTGCCAGTTATTTTCTGCACAGTCTGAGTCACAGCCCTGGCGTTTCAGCAGGAAGGCTTCAAACTCTCCCTCATGAGAGTACAAATAAAAGAGATTTGGGCATTTTATCATTGTTTCGCTGGCGGGCCCTATAAACTATCGTTTTTCAGACATCTGGAAGGCCAGGCACATCTCTTTAACGGAAAGACTGATTCTCATCATTTGGAACCCAAACGAAAAAGAATAATTGACAGGGAGAAGAGGTGTTTTCTCACAGGGGGAAAAAAAATACCATAGTTGGCTGCATTGTGAATTTCTTAAAAGATGACCACCTCATGGCTTCACACTTGCTGCTAGAGGACGGGGAAAGAGGAAATTCCAGTCACACAGGCAAATATAAATACACAGGCAAATATAAATACACACACACACAGTGTGGTACCTCAATTTACGAACAGCCCTGTTAATGAACTATTTGGTTTACGAACTCCCCAAAACCGGAAGTAGTGTTCCGGTTCACGAACTTTACCTCAGTTTATGAATGGAAGCCAAACAGTTGGAAGGGCACCAGCGGTGGGAGGTCTCATTAGGGAAAGCGTGCCTTGGTTTAAGAATGGATTTGGTTTAAGAACAGACTTCAGGAACAGATTAAGTTCGTAAACCGAGGTACCACTCGTGTGTGTGTGTGTGTCTATGTGTCACATAACTTCTTACAGTGTTCTTTGTTGTCAAGAAAAATGGGAGATACAAATCCTAAATGAAAGACTATCTCCCAGAGTAGTCAGTATATTGGTTTTAAATGTAAAGGGTAAAGGGAAAGGGACCCCTGAGCATTAGGTCCAGTCGTGGTCGACTCTGGGGTTGCGGTGCTCATCTCGCTTTATTGGCCGAGGGACCCAGCTTACAGCTTCCGGGTCATGTGGCCAGCATGACTAAGCCGCTTCTGGCGAACCAGAGCAGCACACGGAAACGCCGATTACCTTCCCGCCGGAGCGGTACCTATTTATCTACTTGCACGTTGACAAGCTTTCGAACTGCTAGGTTGGCAGGCGCTTGCACCGAACAACGGGAGCTCACCCCGTCGCGGGGATTCGAACTACCGACCTTCTGATCGGCAAGCCCTAGGCTATGTGGTTTAACCCACAGCGCCACCCGCGTCCCTTATATTGGTTTTAGGCAGTGCTATTTTTCTAGAAAAAGAGGTGACAGAACTCACCATGAACACCTCCCTTGTTCTCTTTTAATGACAATGGCACTCACCTGAGAGGAGCCAGAACTGAGTTCCGAATGAAAAAAGTCCTGGTTTAAAGCTTTCTGTCTGAATACACTGAGGAGAGCGAGGAAGCAAAGGGTCCCACCAGAAAGGGGTGGACTTTGGTAATCTTTCATAATATAGCACCCTGTGCAGAGCCAATGTTTGGTGTTTCCAAATGGCTCTTCTCAATTATGGATCTTCTCAATTCTGCACCCCCTCAGCTCAGTGCTATGTGCTGGGGAACCACCAGCACCACCCTAAATCCAGAAGTGCTCCAGATGGTCGTTTTAGCCTTCAGCAGCTCCTCCCAAACACATTCCCAGCAGCTGTAGCTAAGGCTGCCCCACTCTTTCGTAGCTGAGACAAGGGTGGCTGGTCAGCAATGGTAGGAAGAGTAAATGGACCCAGCAAAGCAGTGATTTGTTATTGTTGAATGTTGTATGGAATATGTAGGAAAGGCTTGACAGCATAATTTGGCGGAAGCGGGTAGTTCTCACTTGTCAGCTCTGTCTTTGCGTTCCACCCGGTGCTATACCAGCTGCACTGGCTCCCGGTGGAGTACAGGATCAGGTTTAAGGTGCTGGTTTTAACCTTTAAAGCCCTATACGGCCTAGGACCCTCGTACCTACGGGACCGCCTCTCCTGGTATGTCCCACAGAGGAACTTACGGTCTTCAAACAAAAACATCCTGAAAGTCCCAGGCCACAGAGAGGTTAGGCTGGCCTCAACCAGAGACAGGGCTTTTTCGGCTGCGGCTCCAATCTGGTGGAACGCTCTGTCACAAGAGACTAGGGCCCTGCGGGACTTGACATCTTTCCGCAGGACCTCCAAGACAGAGCTGTTCCACCAGGCCTTTGGTCAGGGCACAGCCTGACTCCCTCCCTTGGCAATCTTCACAGAACTTTAGCCTAATGGTTGCCATCCATTTGAGTTGAATTAATTTTTATAATGAAATGTTTTTAGAATGTGGTACTATTTTATTGTTGTTAGCCGCCCGGAGCCCGGCTTCGGCTGGGGGGGGTGGGATATAAATAAAAATTATTATTATTATTATTAGCAGTAGAACCTTGGTTCTCGAACGGCTTAGTTGACGATTAAATCGGCTCCCAACTGCTGTAAACCCAAAAGTAAGTGTTCCTTTTTTTGAACGTTTTTTGGAAGCTGAATGTCCGACGCTGCTTTCGCTTCAGTGCAGGAAGCTCCTGCAGCCAATCGGAAGCAGCCCCTCAGTTGCCGAACAGTTTCCGGAACGGATTAAGTTCAAGAACCAAGGTTCCACTGTCCTTGTACCAAACATCCTCCAGACAGACAGATGGCAACAACAAGAACAATTTGACATCCCTTGCTGAGACCCCAGCTACCCATCAGCCTAACTGCCCAGAACCATCTATACGTATAAATAGATGCAAATGTTATGCAAATTTCTGTGATCAGCCTCTTACCCGAGTTTTTTTAAGTCTCTAGCTTGACACCACATCATGGCATCCCGCCTTTGCCTCTGAGCTCAAGCCATGCCTGCAACGTTACCTCCCTAACTGGAAAAAATAATAATAATGATTTGCCACTTCTTTAATGGACAGAGGGAATCCAATAAATACCCACAAAATATTGCCTATATTAGGGTGTCATGTTAAAGTTATTTCGATCGATGAGGAATCGATTGAATTACCAGCTCAACGCAAGAGAGTTAATCAGCTAAAGAATGCTATCAAATCATTTGGCAAACCCCTCGATGAAATAACTCCTGCTCTTATTTTTAGAAGAAGGGAAAACAGCAAGCCCCTGAACACTAACACTTTTCACAGCGCAGGAATGATTGACGCCTTGGTGATTTCAACAGAGCTGAACAACAAAAAAGCTTCAGAAAGATTTTCCTCCACGTCTATCATCTAGCCACTATGATCACTGTAGTTTGGACACTGTGGTCTGGAAAACAGTCTTTGGAGAATTCAAACCAGGACTGTAATGCATAGGCATAAAGGGAACTGACTGGTTTACCTCAGGGATGCGGAAACTTTATCTGCTCAAGGGTCACATTATTATTATTATTATTATTATTATTATTATTATTATTATTATTACTATTACTATTATTTCAATTTATATTCTGCCCAATTTATATATTGCCCTTTATCAGAAGATCCCAGGCCGGGGTACCACATTAAAAACACGTTATTGAACATCACTGATAAAAACATAATCAAAACACAACAAAAAGCATACTGACAGGCAGCCTAATAATAAAAGTCAACATAATAACAGTCTTCTCCCCCACACTTTCACAGGCCAGAGATTATTTAATAGCCATTGTTCTTGTTGTTTAGTCATTTAGTCGTGTCCGACTTCGTGACCCCATGGACCAGAGTACGCCAGGCACTCCTGTCTTCCACTGCCTCCTGCAGTTTGGTCAGACTCATGTTTGTAGCTTTGAGAGCACTGTCCAACCATCTCGTCCTCTGTCGTCCCCTTCTCCTTGTGCCCTCCATCTTTCCCAACATCAGGGTCTTTTCCAGTGAGTCTTCTCTTCTCATAAGGTGGCCAAAGTATTGGCGTCTCAGCTTCAGGATCTGTCCTTCTAGTGAGCACTCAGGGCTGATTTCCTTCAGAATGGAGAGGTTTGATCTTCTTGCAGTCCATGGGACTCTCAAGAGTCTCCTCCAGCACCATAATTCAAAGGCACCAATTCTTCGGCGATCAGCCTTCTTTATGGTCCAGCTCTCACTTCCATACATCACTACTGGGAAAACCATGTAGTGATGGCGCCAGGCGAGTCTCTTGGGTTCTGTCTTGGGCCCGGTCTTATTCAACATCTTTATCAACGACTTACTTCAGGGGAACCACTCAGATAAATAAGAAATCTAAATTCTGCATGAATTTGGTCTTTTACTATGGAATATGTAAACATATTCAACAGTTTTCCCGTTGAGAAGTCTGTTGGCGTTTCCTGAGTACACAGAAATGTCATCTTTCCACATTTAGCAAGCGCTGGCAAATTTGGAAACCAGCTTCTTAATGAACTTGTCACATGCTCTTTTTGCCTTCGCTTTGTACATTTATATCAAAAATAACTTTGATCCTTGTTATATATATAGAGAGAGAGAGAGAGAGAGTTTTCCAATATACCCCCAATAATAGCCAAATTATGACAATAACAATTAATTCCCAAATTATACAATTATCAAAATGCCAATCAATTTCCAACTAATACATTTTAGTTAAAGTGGCTCCACACATGATGGTTTGGGTGCATTTCCAATCTTATATCACTGTGTTTCATAATCTTAATTAATGTCAGTTACATTTCAGTTATAATAATCATCCCTTAGTCAACAGCTACATAATTAATGATTTCCATTCGTGACGTTACAATACATAACTTTATAAAGCTTCAAGTCAGGAACTCAAACCATTAGCTTTATTCTGCCCTGTGTGTGTGAAAACTATTGTATCCATGGAGATTCTTTTTGTACCTAGATGGTGTTGTCTCTTTCAATTCCCAGCTGTTGTTTACTCCCATCATGGCTTGGGGCGGAACTGAATCTCAAAGTTTCTCACAGGTCTTATCTCTCCATCCCTTACTTTGATGTCTCGGAACAAGCAACAGTCTGCTAGAAACCATTCCGTCTCACTAGTAAAACATGCCGCAGATCTTCACCATTTTACCCTCAGCCTAGGAAAAGGTGGGGAGTTTTCGAACACACTGAATATTCAATACTCCTTTCCAACTCCCAGAATCTCTGCAGTGTTCTTATCACAGCCCCCCAGTTCTTTTCCTTCCAGCAAGAGATTTATGGCCCAATTAAACTTTATCTTAGATCTTAGATTCTGTCAGTAGCACGCACAAATCTTGGTTTCTTTTTCCTTGTCTGTTGTTTTTAAACAGAGGTGAGGGGAATTACTCTGTCTTTCCAACACAGTCATACTTGAGCTTCTCCTCCCCCTCCTTTCTTCATTTCAGATCACACACAGTTTCCATTTTTGCTTGTTAGTATCAATATTACTCCAATGTCCCTTCCTCACCTGTAAATATATTTTTATCTTATATTCCGGAGAGGGTTGCCAAATCATAAATATATAAAAGAAGCTTACAATAAACAAACAAATGGCGGACTTCCCTCTCCCCAACCGACTCTCACTCCGAATAAAATCTTTCTCAATTCAAACCTTTGATCCATGTAGCAGGTATATTCAGCAGTAAGTTATTTCAATCCTTTTCCATCACGTGCCAGTACTTTAAAGCCAATTAAATATCCAATTAAATGGAGAATCTCTGCTTCTTAATGGTGCCATAAGAGGCTTTTCACCAGGCAGCACCTCCTTGCCTCCTGCAATTCATGCTGCAGCGAGAGCCAGGTACCGAGACGAACTGTGAGTGAAGCCCATTGCCCCCCGATCCTGGGGGGAATTTGCAAGGATGATTTACCCTCTGTCATCCTTGTTTTTTGTTCACCTACGATCCCCCGCTATCATGGGGGCTGCTTCCATTAAGGCAGGCAGGACCGGAGGCCAACTTTGATCCTTTGTTAATATCTGACACAAGAAAGGAGTTGCCAAATAAATCCTTCAAACTATTGGATTTTCATTAGGAAAAACATGAGTTAACCTAACTGTAAAGCAGGAGAGGGGAACCTTTGTCCCTCTCAAATGTTTCTGGACCACAAATCCCATCATTCTTGACCATTTGCTATGTTGGCTGGGGCTGATAGGAATTGGAGTCCAATACTACCTGGAGCAGCATCTTAAAAAGTAGAGACATCACCTTGCCAACAAAGCTCCGTATAGTAAAAGCTATGGTTTTCCCAGTAGTGATGTATGGAAGTGAAAGCTGGACCATAAAGAAGGCTGATCGCCGAAGAATTGATGCTTTTGAATTATGGTGCTGGAGGAGACTCTTGAAAGTCCCATGGACTGCAAGAAGATCAAAGCTATCCATTCGTAAGGAAATCAGCCCTGAGTGCTCACTGGAAGGACAGATTGTGAAGCTGAGGCTCCAATACTTTGGCCACCTCATGAGAAGAGAAGACTCCCTGGAAAAGACCCTGATGCTCGGAAAGATGGAGGGCACAAGGAGAAGGGGATGACAGAGGACGAGATGGTTGGATAGTGTTCTCGAAGCTACCAGCATGAGTTTGGCCAAACTGCGGGAGGCAGTGGAAGACAGAAGTGCCTGGCGTGCTCTGGTCCATGGGGTCACGAAGAGTCGGACACGACTAAATGACTAAACAAACACCTGGAGGGCAACAGGCTGCATACCCATTGTGCTAACACAGAAGACATATATTATTTTCAAGGATCTAGTAATTTGCTTTTAAAAGCACTTTTTCTCTAAAATATCTGATTAGACACAATGGCACTATACAAATCTTTATGTGAATGTTCTCCATTTGCTATACAATTAGCAGTTGCAAAAAAAAAAAAAAACCCCAAAAAAGCATGCAGGCAATTGCTTATACATTGCTGCAATAAGATTTGTTCCAAGGAAATTTCATCTTGTTATTTTTACAGGAGCTTTTCGTATTACAAAACGTGCTTCTCCATTAATAAAACTTTCCCTGCCCGTTTCATAGGAGCTTACAGTTATACGTGAAGTTCCTGAGTTTAGTGGAAGTACAATGAGCAGTTGGCAAAATGAAGGAAGCGTCTTTTCGGTTCCCTGTGTCTTTATAGCCTGCTGTTCCAAAGACGAGTTACGTAAAACACTGTGGCGATACTGTTTCGCAAACACACCATTATTATTAATTGCTGCCTACATCAGATTTCCATCCACTCTGCAATGGGTGCTATCAGCTAAAGTACACTCATACGGTTGAAATGCTAACGTAAGATTATCAATAGTGCATGGCATTTAGTCTGTTATAATCTCTGCCCTGAGATTGCGGAGTTCATAAAAGCTAGCTATAAAAATATAATTCATTCATGTTACTAAAGAGCCAATGTCTACAGCTCTTATAAAACCAAACCACCCCTCCACAGTCTGGAATGTATTAATGATTCATTTTTTAAAAACACCTTTCCTATGCTTTTTTTGTTTTGCATTTCTTCTTTCTTTCAAGGACAACTTAATGCAGCCATTTAAAATTACTGGCATTTATATCTTTAATAAGCAGCAAACAGATAATCAGGGGCTATAAAGGATTAATTTTTCTCTTGCGTTATCAAAGGACAGCTGTAAAAGGACAAAATCCATAGTGCTGGCAGCTCTGGAGACTGAAATTGCCCCTGTCTTTCAAACTGAAGTGGGCAGGGAGTGAAAGGAAGGGCTGGTTCCTTTAAAAGAGCCATAGAACAACAAGCTGCTCTGATCCCACCCCCACAAAAGTGTTCATTGGTTTGTTCCTTTTCTGTGGAGTCTAATGTCAAGTGTATGCGGGGGCGGGGCGGGAGGAGGATACCACCTCTGGTGGGGGCACATTGTGCTCCTTCTTGAGTAATTTCTCCACCTTTGGTCCCCACCCTGAACTCAGCTCTCACCAATAGCAACAAACCCTCCAAGTGTTCCTGTTTTCCAGAGACAGTCCCAGAATTACAGAACCTGTCCTGGTTTCTTATAAGATCCCGGAATGTCCCGCCTTCCCTTTTTCCTCCCCTCCACATCTTGGAGAACACTTAAAAGTGGGGTGTGCGTGGGTGAAAAAACAGAGACCTGCTTAAGGGACCCCTGACCATTAGGTCCAGTCGTGGCCGACTCTGGGGTTGCGGCGCTCATCTCACTTTATTGGCCGAGGGAGCCAGCGTACAGCTTCCGGGTCATGTGGCCAGTATGACTAAGCCCCTTCTGGCGAACCAGAGCAGCGCATGGAAACGCCGTTTACCTTCCCGCTGGAGCGGTACCTATTTATCTACTTGCACTTTGAGGTGCTTTCGAACTGCTAGGTTGGCAGGAGCAGGGACCGAGCAACGGGAGCTCACCCCATCGCTGGGATTCGAACTGCCGACCTTCTGATCGGCAAGTCCTAGGCTCTGTGGTTTAACCCACAGCACCACCCGCGTCCCCCTTTTAGATATACTTTCCCTAAAAGGCCGGAGGCATTTCTTTTAGGAAAGGGTGGGGATGAGAAAGAAGACAAAAAACAATTTCTGTATGCGACAATGGCAGCCAGAGTTTAATAATAATAATTTATTATTTATACCCCACCCATCTAGCTGGGTTTCCCCAGCCACTCTGAGTGGCTTCCAACTGAATATTAAAAACAATACAGCATCACACATTAAAAACTTCCCTAAACAGAGCCGCCTTCAGTTGTCTTTTAAAAGTAAAAAATTGTCTATTGTCTTGACATCTGCTGGGAGGGCGTTCCACAGGGCAGGCACCACTACCAACAAGGCCCTCTGCCTGGTTCCCTGTAACCTCACTTCTCGCAGCAAGAGAATTTAGATATTTTATTTGATATTTGATATTTTATTGCTTTATTAATAATAATAATAATATTCGATTGGGAGCCGCCAAGAAACCCAGCCAGATGGGCGGGGTACAAATAATATATTATTATTATTATTATTATTATTATTATTATTATTATTATTATTAGCGTCTATTCATACAGCGAGATCAAACATAGTGTAAGCTTCCTGATGTAGAATAGGTATCCCTATTTTCATTGGAGAAATGTTGGCGGGTACATAACAACAATGCCAAGTTCCAGGGCGGTCTAAAATGTCTCCAGAAATACAATTTTTGTGCATTTTGCGCGAAACACATTTCTGCGTGCACTTTTTGCACAGCGTGAATGCGTTGCAAAATTCAGGGAAGTGCTTTCTCTGATGGGGAGCTGCATTCTGATCCACAATTAAGTCGGCAAGCATTGGATCAAGTTGGCCGACTGCAAAAAAAGTGAACGAAAGAAATTTTTCTCTTCCACCACCACCCCAACACACCCATTCATACTTATGCCATTCTGCTTACTCAACTTTCAGTTACAATATATTTATATGTTTTTTCATCTCCGCCAAGCTAAGCAGTTGGCTCCTTACTTCTCTCGCCCTGACCTAGCCACTGTGATCCATGCGACGGTCACCTCCAGACTGGATTATTGTAACTCACTCTACGTGGGGCTGCCCTTGAAACTGACCCAGAAACTCCAGCGGGTGCAGAATGCCGCAGTGAGACTCCTTACGGGGTCCTCGCTGTGGGATCACATTCACCCGGTACTATACCAGCTGCACTGGCTCCCAGTGGAGTACAGGATCAGGTTTAAGGTGCTGGTTTTAACCTTTAAAGCCCTATACGGCCTAGGGCCCTCGTACCTACGGGACCGCCTCTCCTGGCATGTCCCACAGAAGAACTTATGGTCTTCAAACAAAAACATCTTGGAGGTCCCAGGCCACAGAGAGGTTAGGCTGGCCTCAACCAGAGCCAGGGCTTTTTCAGCTGTGGCTCCGATCTGGTTGAACGCTCTGCCACAAGAGACTAGGGCCCTGCGGGACTTGACATCTTTCCGCAGGACCTACAAGACAGAGCTGTTCCACCAGGCCTTTGGCCAAGGCACAGCCTGACTCCCTCCTTTGGCAATTTTCACAGAACTCTAGCCCAATGGTTGCCATCAATTTGATTTGAATTAAATTTATAATGAAATGATTTTAGAATGTTGTATTATTTTATTGTTGTTAGCCGCCCTGAGCCTGGCTTCGGCTGGGGAGGGCAGGATATAAATAAAAATATGATGATGATGATGATGATGATGATGATGATGATGTAAGGTGTACAGCAAAATCTTTGCTCCTATGATTATGCCTTTGTCACCTCCTCCCACCCCTGAACTTGTCCCCCCCCCCCCTGGTGCACTCAGGCTATGTCCTGGTACGGCAAGCCAGAAGGGCCAATACACCAAACTCTGAGTCCTCCAAGTCAAGTACCATTGGTTGCTGTCAACCTCGCTGATTAAACAGAGGGCAAATTTTAATCTGTCATTCCTCTAGCTGATTAATCAACTAATGCTTGCTGCAATATATATATGAAAGCATTTGGCTTTTAGGGCGCATGGTTAAAATAAAGAGTTGAAGTTTTTCATATTATGGGTTGAGTGTTGTTTTTTAATGGTTAATAGAATAGACAGACAAGAGAAGCTACAGAGCAGGTTGTCAGTTTGAGTCAGTAAACCAGGACAGCGGCAAAACCAAGCAATATTGTGAATGACTTCACTTGTTCTTTAGCCAAGTTCCAGAAAGTGTCTGGAAATTTATTCAGTAGCAAAATGCAGATACACCTGGGACCCCAGGAATGTAGGTAAAGGATGGAGTAATGGGGAACAGAAGTTAAGCACAGCTTGCCGCTGTAGATTGGATCAGAGTTTAGGAATGCCCAATCTTGTCAAATCTTTTTTAATTATGAAAGCCTGTTTAAATGCAAAAGAAAGGATTGCAGCTAAAAAGACAGTCAATTTCAGACGCTAAAGCGGGCAAGGATTTCTGAATCTACATACCCCTTCTTCCAAAAGAAGCATTTATAGGTGTTGTAAGATTTTTTTAAAAAAAGCCTTCAGAAATATAATGACAAATTTTAACATATTTTCATGACCTCCTTCTTTTCTGCTTGGTCTTAATTGCCAGACATTGCTAGATTCCAAACAAAATTATTCTCCGCAAAGAAGCCAAGGAGTCTTAAGTCTTGATTTAATGTTACACTACTTTGATTAGACTCTACACTCAAGAACATAAATTTATAGAAAAAAATGGTCTTATTTAGTTTTGGGAATGGGGTATTTATTTATTTATTTATTTACCCCACCCTCTACGGCCAAGATCAGGCTCAGGGTGGCTAATATCAGGTATAAAAACAATTGATTAAAAATACAACTTAAAAACAAGATTAAAATACTACTTAAAATGCAGCCTCATTTCAGTGGAAGCTCAGATCAAAAACTGTTTGGGGGGAGAAAACGTCAAATCTTCACCAAGGCCAACTATCCAGACTGGTCCTACGTGGGCCAGAAAAGCCAGGGAAGTCCCCAAATAGGGGTTCCATCACAGAAGGAAAAGGAAAGAGGGGGAGGGGATCAGGTTGGTTCCAAGCCAAAGGCCAGGTGGAACAACTCTGTCTTACAGGCCCTGCGAAAAGAAATCAGATCCTGCAGGGCCCTAGTCTCATGAGACAGAGCGTTCCACCAGGGTGGAGCCAGTGTTAAAAAGGCCCTGGCCCTGGTTGAGGCTAATCTGACTTCATTGGGGCCCGGGACCTCTAGTGTTGCTATTTATGGACCTTAAGGTCCTCCGCGGGACATACCAGGAGAGGCGGTCCCGTAGGTACAAGGGACCTAGAAAATTTCTGCAGAGTGCCCTTTTCACGGCTACTCACTCACTGAATAGCTCTTTCCTCTTTCCCCACTCCCAGATTTCTTTTTCTCTCTCTGTCTTTCCCTCTCTCTTTCCCCCTCTCTCAATCTCTTCTCTCCATAGCATCTCCCAATGCTTGTATCTCCTCCTTTGGGACAAAAAGCAACCTCAACATGGATCTCACACCTGCATCTGCCCTGAATCGTATCTGGCTTTCTTCTCTGTGTGAGAAGGAATGCAGAACTGAGTTATAAAAATTTGGGTCATCCGTAGAAGCTGAATTTGGGAGGGCGGCTTGCGAGAGATTGAGGGTGGGTAAAAGGAAGCAGCGATGGCAAGCAACGTGGATATATTTGAAAGGGGATTAGACAAATTAATGGAGGACAAGTCTATTCATGGTTACTGAATATCGGTTGCTCAGGATCACAAGTGGGAGAGTAACGCTGCCCTCATGGCCTGTTTTGGGATTTCCCATGGGTAACTGGTTGGCCACTGTGAGAACAGCCTGCTGGACTAGATGAGACTTTGGACTGATTTAGGAGGGTCATAACGGGTGGTGCTGTAGGTTAAACCACAGAGTCTAGGACTTGCCGATCAGAAGGTCGGCGGTTCGAATCCCCACAACGCGTGAGCTCCCATTGCTCGGTCCCTGTTCCTGCCAACCTAGCAGTTCAAAAGCACATCAAAGTGCAAGTAGATAAGTAGGTACCGCTCTGGCAGGAAGGTAAACGGCGTTTCCGTGCGCTGCCCTGGTTCGCCAGAAGTGGCTTAGTCATGCTGGCCACATGACCCAGAAGCTGTACGCCGGCTCCCTTGGCCAATAAAGCGAGATGAGCGCCGCAACCCCAGAGTCGTCCGTGACTGGACCTAATGGTCAGGGGTCCCTTTACCTTTACCTTAATGTGCTCCTATGCCCCAGGCAGAGCCTCCCTGGAAAGAGGCTGTGTTAACCGCCCTTAACATGCCTATCATCCAAATTCCATGTGTTGTAAATCAAGAGGCAGACCTTACTCAAGAGTTGAAGCATGAAAATGGCAGATACTCCCTCACTTCTTAAGAAAATACTGTTACACAAGTTGGGTGCCTCCCCCTCTCTCTGCCGGGTGGTGGCAAGAGAGGTCTGTGGTCCTTTAGAGAATTAAAACATGACAGAGACTGCCATAGCTTTAAGAAATGTGGCTTATTCACCTATTTACACCTTCAGTCTGCATGGAGGGAGTCCAGATCTTGCAGCATGGTCATTTCAAGAGGGGCATGTCTCCCACAGCAGTGCAGGCAGCCTTCAGCCAACCTGCCCAAGATGGATCCCAGCCTTCCTTCTTCCTCCCAGAATACCGTGCTGAAAACTCTCCTCCCTGCCACATACAGATCTCTAACAATACCTCCAGGAAACTGATGTCATCAAAATGCAGCCACTTGGCTCCTTTATGCTGATGTGGTAACCAGATGTCTAATGAAAGGGAGGTGTGGTATTCCCCCAACTTCCCACTGCAGCGCTCTGCATTGTGAGGAGCATGAGTCAAAGCAGTTATTAGCCCATAGAATGCATCATGCTTAGCCACATACCGGCCACTGGTTTTTGTTACTGGGAGATTCAGATATTAAAAACTGAATGGAGAATTACTCCATGAGTGGGACTTGGACCTTTTAACTGGATCCAAGTTAGATCACAGAGCTGCAACCATTTCAAAGCACAGAAGACTGAAGAGGAGCGAGGCAAACAAAGCCATGGCTGAACAGGTATAAACAAACAAAACCACTGCTCCGTTTTATGCAGAATTTTGTAAAAAATAAAAAAACCCCAACATCACCTAACCGTATAAAGAATTCGCTAGTTATACTAGAAAACAGAGAAAATAAAATAAATTCCCCTAATGTACTACAAATACCAACTACCACACACTACCTACAAACCATATGTTTTTCCCATCTGTTCTGTTATCTTCAACTAAATTTATAGTATTTGAGCTATCAGATGAATTGCAAAGACTGAGATGGATAGGAATATAAAACGTAGGTGTTATTACACTTTAAATATTCTTCCCCACCACCACCTCTCCCTGCCAAATAAATTTTTCGTCGTGTTTCATTAACCCAGAATGATTCTGCTATTCCTAGTAAGGTGATAGTACATGCTCGTACTCCCAGAAAGCCCACGACCGTCACCCCATTTCCTTCCTCTGTTCCCCTCCTCCATTCTGCATTGCATAGAAATGTTTGTGTCTCTTCCTCCAGCACCATATTGAAAGAGCCAGGGCTTCAAAGGATGGGACACAACACCAGGTCATGCTTCAAGTCACTGCCCCTTTGCATCAGTTCAGAACCCTACCCAAGTTGGGGAGATTCGGAAGAACAATACAGTGGTACCTCGGGTTACATACACTTCAGGTTACATACGCTTCAGGTTACAGACTCTGCTAACCCAGAAATAGTGCTTCAGGTTAAGAACTTTGCTTCAGGATGAGAACAGAAATCGTGTTCCAGCGGCGCGTCAGCAGCAGGAGGCCCCATTAGCTAAAGTGGTGCTTCAGGTTAAGAACAGTTTCAGGTTAAGAACAGACCTCTGGAATGAATTAAGTACTTAACCCGAGGCAACACTGTATAGGAGTCTGTCTTGGGGCCACCCTTCCTTGTAATGTTTAATGTTTTTGTTTGCTAGCTCTGCACTTAACCGTTGCTTTTCGTGGAGTTGAATAATTGTCCTCACACACACCCCACACAGGGTCATTGCGTACATTGCACAAAGCCATGTGTATCTCCCACAGGGAGCTGAAATCACTGTCCCTTGACATTATCATTGGATTGAAGTTCTACTTTAAGTGCTGTCGTTTCTTGGACCCAGTGGAAGCTTCTCTTTTGGGAAAATGGAGAATTGCACCTCCAACTTCAGTCTGCCCTCAGCTAGCTCTCACCCGCCTTCCACTTCCTTCCAACCAGTCCAGCATGGTGGCACTGACCGGAAACCTTCTCCTTAGTCTCAGGGTTGCCCCCTGTAGAACTCAGCAGGGAGGAGACTGAAAATAAAGGAAACGTAGCCAAGGGCATCCTGGTTGGCATCCATCTGTCTCGGCAGACGATGGAAGAGTGCACCTTCAGGGTGTGGGATGTGCTACATCAGTACAGTACAATCAATTACAGCATGCTTTACTTCCTAGAGTGGACAGAGAGGAACTTCCTGTTCCTGCTGTAAGTGATTCAGCAGATGAGTGCGACTCTAGAAAAGCAAAGTCACACAGCCATTTTGGTTCTGTTCGATTCAACTCTCAGTTAAGTCTCATCCATCTTGTTGTCTGCTGGCTCTCAGCCAGCAGCGCTTGGGCCCATCCTTACAAAGGATGTAAGCCACGTTATACGTTTGTCACCCGAAGCCTGCCTTCTAGGATGTGTACTGTGAACAACTTGTGAGTAAACTTATTGTTATACTGTACTTTTAAAGACAGACTCGTGAGTCCTTATTGTATTTTAAGAGGGAGAAAAGGAGACACCTGAGATAATCCACCTGGGCAAGCCAGATTGGATTAGTCATTTTGTAGAGATTCAAACAAATCTAATCAACTACCATCTTTCCCCAAAAGTAAGACATCCCCCGAAAATAAGACCTACTTCCAGTTTTGCCTCTCGCTGTAATATAAGGCACCCCCCCAAAATAAGACCTCCCTGATAATAAGGCCTCCCCCGAACATAAGGCCTCCCCGGAATATAAGGCCCCCGAAGCTACCGTAAGGCGTCTGACTCTTCTAGACCGTAGCGGCCGGCACCGCTTCGCAGCTCACTGATTGGCCGCAACGCAGCCGGAGATGTTCAGGCACTGCGAGGTCTGTTTAAATCAGAGAGCCCACACCACCGCCAGGATAAGTTGCCGCCTGCTGCTCGCTCTGCCCTGACGGAGTCTGGCTGACTCACAATTAGACAATAAATGTGTACCATATTCTTCTTCATGGAAAAATAAGACATTCCCTGAAAATAAGACCTAGCGCATCTTTGGGAGCAAAAACTAATATAAGACACTGTCTTGTTTTTGGGGAAACAGGGTAGCTTCCGTGAATATAGAGGGGATTTGCTCTGCTACATCACTCACTAGTGTGAGTGAAGGAAGGATAATACTTAACAATATTTCCTTGCCCATTATCCTAAACATCCCCACACAGGGGTGAAGTAAAAACATTGGAGAGTTACGGCTACTGCTGTGGCTGTAGAGACTGATATGGGAGAGACATGTTTTGTTGCAGCCGGGCCCAGTGGTGTAGCATGGGTTGTCAGCACCCGGGGCAAGGCAAGTAATTCCCCCCCCCCCGCTGCACTGTCCCTCCCCCAGATAGTCCCTCGCTCTCTCTCCGCACCGCACCGCACGCCTGGCACCCTCCCCTCCACAGTGGGCGGCGACCCAGCGGCTCGGATCGGATTTGCACAGCCAGCACTGCAGTGAGAGAGAGTGAGTGAGACAGGTAGGGGCAGAGAGCTGCGAGTGTGAGCGCCCCCCCCCCAGATGTTGCGCCCAGTGCGGCCGGCCCCCCCTGCACCCCCCACGCTACGCCACTGGCTGGGGCAGATGAAGGCATCCAGTTTCACTGGTGCAAATGCACCATGGTGTTTCTTCTCTCTGAGCTCCTCCGAGTGGTCATTACTCCTCTGGCCACTGCTGTGGAGGCACTACCTGTCTTTCTATAGGTCATCTGATCTGAGGTACATTCCACACACTTCACTTCTGTTTTTCTAGCAAAGAAGAAGAGTTTGGATTTGATATCCCGCTTTATCACTACCCGAAGGAGTCTCAAAGCGGCTAACAATCTCCTTTCCCTTCCTCCCCCACAACAAACACTCTGTGAGGTGAGTGGGGCTGAGAGACTTCAGAGAAGTGTGACTAGCCCAAGGTCACCCAGCAGCTGCATGTGGAGGAGCGGAGACGCGAACCCGGTTCACCAGATTACGAGTCCACCACTCTTAACCACTACACCACACTGGCATTGCCACAAGTGGCCAAAGAATAGGGGAGAGATGTGAGACTAACTACATCCAACAGCAATACCTGCAGATGGATTGTTCTACTGCTCTCTCTCAATGCCCTCCGTATCACCAGGTTTCCCTCCCCTGGTCATATCAGCACATAGTGCAAGGCAGATTATACCGATATGCATTTTGATTCCAAGAATCCTGCCATCTCCCATGGCTTCAATCCCACATTTTGCAACAATTGATATTTTTAAAGTTCGGGTTCCCAGAATTATGATTGTCTGGCAGCCACATATTTAATAAACAAGCTATTTGAACTCTGTTGCTAAACAAAGAGCGGCTCTCTCCTCTAACTTTTGTGAAGTCTGAAAGGGCCGACCCTTTGATGAGCTCAATTAATTTGTTCTGAGAAGTCTCTGAAAACAAGGATGTGGAACAACTGCCCAGATCATCCGCTAGTATTTCTCGCTGATCAAGCAATTTTAGAAACCACACGGCCAATCCATTGCTCTATGTTTAGCCGAGGCACTGAGGTGCCTGAAAAGTCCCTTAAAAACAAAAAAGTAATGCACATTTTCAGCAAACCCTGAAGACAAACTTGACCCTATACTGAAAACATACTATATTAGCAAGGTGGGTTTATTAAATGAAGATGCATTGATCAGGGCTTTTCAAGAACCTGATTTTTAAACCATCTGGTGTCATGGATTGGTTGGACGTGGAAAAATGGTGGAAGGAACCAGCTGGGGAACTACCAAGAGAAGAAGGCTCAGAGGCCAGGGAGTGGTGGTGGGACAGCTATACGTGATCAGAGGAAGAAGAGTAGGAGAAGGAGGTGTTGGAAGCTGAAGGGGCAACAGGGCTTAGTGAGCTGGGAGAGTCTGTGGCAGAGAGGAGCCCAGAATCAGAGGCAGAAGCTGAAGCTGAAGCAGGAGAAGGCCAAGAGGCAGAGATGAGTCAGGCTACTGAAGAGTCATGGGTGTCTCCTTGTCCCTTGAGAGCCAGTGTGGTGTAGTGGTTAAGAGTGGTAGTCTCGTAATCTGGGGAACCGGGTTCGCTTCCCTGCTCCTCCACATGCAGCTGCTGGGTGACCTTGGGCCAGTCACACTACTTTGAAGTCTCTCAGCCCCACTCACCTCACAGAGTGTTTGTTGTGGGGGAGGAAGGGAAAGGAGATTGTTAGCCGCTTTGAGACTCCTGAAGGGGAGTGAAAGGCGGGATATCAAATCCAAACTCCTCTTCTTCTTCTTCTTCTTCTGCTGTGACAAGCTCCCCTCCCCCTCGTCTCCCAGAACCAGAAAAGGCATGGGAAGGGTGAGGAGATGTTGGCTGCACACAGACACAGTCTCCAATTGCTTGGGGGAAACCCTGGGGTGGAGGGAACCTAGGCAGTTGTGGGGAGGAGAGGACCTTCACTCTTGGCAACTGCTTCATGGGGGCAACACCTACCGGATATGAGCCGCTGTGCTCACTAGGCCTGACATCAACCAAGTCTGTGGAAGTCGTGTTTTTGCTAATAAAGTGTTAGCTCCAACTTGAACTGTGTGATTACAGACCAGCATGGTCCTGTAACATCTGGAGATGGCTATACTATAAAACCCCCTCATGGATCACTGCCTTGCCGTGGGGAAGGGGCTTCAATAACTCAGAGAAGCTATGAACTATGCCGAGCAGGGCACCCAAGATGAACAGGTCATAGTGGAGAGTTTTGACCAAACGTGATCCACCTGGAGGAGGAACCGGCAAGCCACTCCAGTATCCCTGCCAAGAAAACTCCATGGGTGAAAGAGGAGAGCGCAAAATATGGTCTGAAGCTCAACATCAAAAAAACGAAGATCATGACCACTGGTCCCATCACCTCCTGGCAAATAGAAGGGGAAGAAATGGAGGCAGTGAGAGAGTTTACTTTCCTGGGCTCCATGATCACTGCAGATGGTGACAGCAGCCACGAAATTAAAAGACGCCTGCTTCTTGGGAGAAAAGCAATGACAAACCTAGACAGCATCTTAAAAAGTAGAGACATCACCTTGCCAACAAAGGTCTGCATAGTAAAAGCTATGGTTTTCCCAGTAGTAATGTATGGAAGTGAGAGCTGGACCATAAAGAAGGCTGATTGCCAAAGAATTGATGCTTTTGAATTATGGTGCTGGAGGAGACTCTTGAGAGTCCCATGGGCTGCAAGAAGATCAAACCTCTCCATTCTGAAGGAAATCAGCCCTGAGTGCTCACTGGAAGGACAGATCCTGAAGCTGAGGCTCCAATACTTTGGCCACCTCATGAGAAGAGAAGACTCCCTGGAAAAGACTCTGATGTTGGGAAAGATGGAGGGCACAAGGAGAAGGGGATGGCAGAGAACAAGATGGTTCTTGAAGCTACCAGCATGAGTTTGACCAAACTGCGGGAAGCAGTGGAAGACAGGAGTCCCTGGCATGCTCTGGTCCAGGGGGTCACGAAGAGTCGGACACCACTAAACGACTAAACAACAACAACAAAATACTATAAAAGTTAAAGCAAAGGTTGGGGAACCATGTTCAGACCAAGGTCTACATTCCCTTTGGGGCTACGAAGCAAAAGCGGGAAGTGTAATAAAAGCGATTTCCCCCTCTTTGTATAGCAGCTGCAGATGCAAACACAGCCCTCTCTAACCTCTATCCAAGCAAGCAGCAAACACTATCAGAGTTCAGAGACACATTCCAGCCGGGCAAAAACCATCCAAGGACAAGGCAGAGCATGGCCGGTTGCAGGGTGTGCTTGACCTAGGAAAGGGTCCTAGGGACCAATGAGAGGCCTGAGGACACATTTGACCACTGGGCCTGAGTTGCGTCATCCACAGATTAAAGACATGGCACCAATAAATGAAATGACACTCATTGAAACTTCACTGAAAATCACTCCCCACCCCCTCGCACAAAAAGTTTTGTTATTTGTCTTCAGCAACTCACCAACTAATCAGGCCGAATATCAAACTATTCTATTAAACTAATTGCATGGGTGATTAACTGATTGAAGCTAGCAATCCTTATTCATTAATGCGTGCAATTAATTCTATACTCACGGGTTCAAAATACGAAGTTCCATTGAAACAGTTACCCTCTCCCCACCCAATGAAATACTCTTTGTTACTGACGATGATGTTGACAAGCCCTCTATGAGACCAGAAGGTATAGGTATAATAAATAAACCAATTTTAATTATTTTGCTTTTTCACAGCAGCACGACATTGCTGCATATCTAAGGGAGGGAGGGAAGGAGACCCTCTCAGACGCAACAACCCTTTGAAAATTGTCCAGTCAGAGAACACCTCCTTTGAATAAATGATTTTCACTTTGTTGACGTAGCTATTCTCAATTTGTATTTCTACTCGAGTTCACTTTCTACCTTTGCCCTAGAAGCGACATGGTGCTTGTTGTCTCAAAATCCCTATACTAATTATATGTTACCTCAGCCTGGTATGATTCCAGGTCATCGTTCCGTTTTTAACAACAGCAACAACAAAAATTGTGGGAACTCGGGTAAGCCACACGGCCTTGGACACAGACGGCCTTGAAAGCAGACGCAGCCCTCCAATAGGTGTCTAATTAATGTCAAACTGGTGACAATTCCATGCTGCTTGCGCCACTTGACCGGTGCCAACTTTTATTTCTCCACCCAGCATGTCAAGCTGCTTACCTGCTCCCCTTCAAATGCACATTCCCACCCCACTCAGTCGAAAAAGAAGAAGCTTATTTTCAAACCGTTCTGCTGCTCCCCAGCTTTATTCTAGAAAAGAGACCTGTATATTTCCCCTGCCTTGTGGAAGCCTGAGCAAAGTGACGGTGCCTCTCTTGTGGCTAGCAAGGGCAAGTTGTGATCTGTTGTTCCTCCTCCAGAAATAACAGTCACTTGAATACCACAAATAAATGTTGATTTCTGAAATGCAAATCGGCCACTAGGTTTAGGGTTGACATGTTTCAAAAGGTAAAAAAACCAGGACACTCTGTGGAGCTTTGGAAACCACCAAAAGTGTTGAGCTGATGGGTACCGTTCTTTCCAATGAAGTTCTACTCAGAGTATCCCCACTGAGAGGAATGGACCCGACCTCCTTCGTTCCTGTAAGCACCCTCCCCTCTAGCTCCAAAAGCGGGAGGAATTACTGTATTTTTCGCTCTATTGGAAACACCCGACCATAGGATGCACCTTGTTTTAGAGGGGGAGAACAAGAAAAAAAAAATCTCCCCCTCTCTGCTCAGCGCCCCTTCAGCGACGCGGCAGGAGAAACAGAGCCCCTTCCATTTCTCCTCCCACTTGGCTGAAGGAGCGCTGCGCAGCTCTCCCTCTCTGCTGAAGCCAGGAGAGTCTTGCTCTCCCGGCTTCAGCAAAAGGAACCCGAAGCCTCCGGCTATCCCTGAAGCCTTTTGGAGGGCAGCGCGAGTTCCCGCTGCACTCCGGAGGCTTTGAGTTCCTTTTGCTTAAGCCGGGAGAGCAAGACTCTCCTGGCTTCAACGAAAGGAACCTGAAGCATGTGGAGAGCAGTGGGAACTCGCGCTACGCTCTGAAGGCTTCAGGCGGCTATCCCTAAAGCCTGGAGAGCAAGAGGGGTCGGTGCGCACTGACCCCTTTTGCTCTCCAGGCTTCAGCGAAAGCAATGCGAAGCCTCCGAAGCCCGGAGGGAGCGCTCCCTCTGTGCTTCGGAGGCTTCACGTTGCTATCACTGAAGCCAAGGAGCCTTCATTCGCTCCATAGGACGCACACACATTTCCCCTTAATTTTTGGAGGGGGAAAAGTGTGTCCTATAGAGCGAAAAATACGGTACATTCAGAGACGGTGTCTCATCTCAGAATTCTGGCAGTTTCCCAGAAAGAGCTGTGCGGTTCCACTTCGCACACAGTGAACCATTCCTTACCTTTCCCACAATGACCAAGACATTAGGTTTAGAGTCCCTGACCCTTTAAATCTTTAACAATAATTAATAGGGGAATGACGGCTAATATTTGTATTAGGTCTTAAGAAGTGCTGTAAAAAAGGACACCTTATGTAAGCAAGGGAGGCAGCATTAGAATTCCCATGTGTGATTTGGGTTAGTGAACACGTTAATGCTTTACTCAGACTTTGTTCTTTCCATGACCGCAGGTCCATTTCTACGGCTTGCAAGGCCTCTTTTTTCATTTGCCTGCGCTCAATGCACAGGGAGGCGCCATGTTCTTGCAGCACCATGGCAAGGGCAAATGTCGGCTCTCTCAGTCCTAGCAGAATCATACTGGATTCTCCCTTCCCCAGTGTTAGAAAACACAGAGCTTGGGAGTTGGCAATGGCCCAGTTGAGGAAAAAGCAGCATCTCTGTGAATTCAGAGTGGTTGACTTTTGTTGTTGTTTAGTCGATTAGTCGTGTCCGACTCTTTGTGACCCCTGGACCAGAGCACACCAGGCACTCCTGCCCTCCACTGCCTCCTGCAGTTCGGTCAAAGCTTCAAGAACACTGTCCAACCATCTTGTCCTCTGTCATCCCCTTCTCCATATGCCCTCCATCTTTCCCAACATCAGGGTCTTTTCCAGGGAGTCTTCTCTTCTCATGAGGTGGCCAAAGTATTGGAGCCTCAGCTTCAGGATCTGTCCTTCCAGTGAGCACTCAGGGCTGCTTTCCTTAAGAATGGAGAGGTTTGATCTTCTTGCAGTCCATGGGATTCTCAAGAGTCTCCTCCAGCACCAGAATTCAAAAGCATCAATTCTTCGGCAATCAGACTTAGCAAGATCAAAACTGACAGCAGAGATCCCAAGGATGTCAAACTCTCCCGCTGTTATTCATGTTCACTATTGTACAGTGATTTCAGAGGCACCTGGAACGATCGTGGCACTATGCTTATACAATTCCGGTCTTTGCTCTGTGCAATGGAACACCTGTCTGTTTCCTCCTCCTCTTCACCATCCTTCACCAGCAATCCAGTACTTCCCACCTTGTCCTCTCCTCTGGGGTGTGGCCAGTTTCCCTGGGGTTTCCCTGGGGTCAGTCGACCTCCACCACTCTTCATCCAGCCAGTCCCTGACATCCCGGCATTACAGACCAAGTGCCAACATTTCCAAACTGCTAGTCCACATTGAGTCTACCTTCCTATTTTTGAAAGCAACTAGGGAGAGACTGAGATACGGAGACGCGGCAGCTCGTGAGCGAACGCTCTCTCAAGCGGCGGAGGACCCCGAGCCGCTGCTTCCCTCCCGAGCTAGGCGAGCATGAAACCCGGGAAATTTAAGGGACATCATCAATAAGGGACAGCAGCAGGACACGGCACTGGGATAAGGGAGTTTCCCACCAAATAAGGGACGGTTGACAGCTATGGGAGTTTGCTACATGCTTGTTTGTTTGAACAGGCTTCAGATGCTTCCTTGCAATGGGGAATCCCGACTCCAGGGAAGCTTCTAAGCGCATTCAACAAAGCACCCTTAGAAACCCCCTTCAGATCTTCTTGCACGATGCAAGAAGGTCAAGGAGGGATCAAGGAGGGGTGGGACGTTGCCTTTCCCAGCATTCTTAGGGCTCCCAGTTTCCAAGAGGCTACTAGGCAAATCCAGCCACCCCTGCTTCATAGCTTCCTTCAGACTCAGGAGTGGTGGGGCGGGGCTGGATGTGGCTCTCCTGCCGCCATTCCCTGTCCAGGCACAATACCTGAAGAGAGTTGATGAACACAGCAGATGCTCTGTTCATTTACTCTGCAATAGCCTATCCTTCACTGATCAAAATGCCAAAAGGCTGGTTGTTCGTCTGGTAAAAATACACTAGGAAAAAAATCCCATAATTGTCCCTCAATCTGTTTTCGACAATTCAAAATATACCTCAGCAGCTGCAGCGTGTGAAGTGACAGACTGCGCACGGCAGGGTGCCTTAGTGCTCATGCGCGCGCATGTCTGTCTATGCGCGCGCTGTGGAGAGACGCGTTGCCATTTCTGTGACACAAGGAGCGGAACTTCTAGAGAACAGCAACACCAGATAAAACAGAGTAACAACATTTCAACGAGGCATCCCCAAAAAGGCAATGCGTCCATCAATCAACAGGGACAGCAGTTTATCATGGACACGTACCAGAAAACTGTTAGAACATTGACGAGGCGGCTTAGGTCAACCTTTCCTCTCAGGAGAGCCATGAGTTTTCTGTTGGAGCTCTGTTGCTGCCCAAGGCAGCCTGAATATTCTTCACCAGTAATAGAGGGGCAGCTTGAGTAGGGATGACAGTGGAAGATGGCATTTAGGTGCAGCAAGCACTGAGGTCTCAGCAGATCTGGCAAGTCATGTCATGTCATGATGCATCATGGTCTATGGTGTCTTGTCCTTCAGCTGCTTGCGCACTGAGATGTTTATATCCCAAACATGCTGTCAGGGGTTCAGGAGCAGAGGCACAGGATAAGGAGGAAATGGAGAGTGAGGGGGAGGAGTCCGAAGGAAATGTCAGCGATGACAGCGATCCGAGGTCTCTGAGTCTTTCCAGTGAATCGGACGATTCACAGAAAGGAGCTCCCATGGTCAGGGCAAGGGGAGTGCCCAGGGGGACACCTCGGGAAGAAGGGGGCAGAGGGGACTCAGAGAGTAGCAGTTGGAAATCAGGGCCCACGTCCCCCCCAGAGTGCAGTAGGGGGGAGGAGTCCCAGGCATCGGGATCAGGTGGAGCGCTGCCAGCGGGAGAACATGAGGCAGGATTGACCACACCTCCGTCGGGGAGTGAGGAAACGGTCATCAGGAAAGTTAAACGCGCGCGCGCGCCAAGTTCAAATGTACAGGAGGGAGGCACAGTGGGCAGCCCGGGAAGAGAGCCAGGTCCTAAAGCCCGCCGAAGAGAGCGGGAGGAGTCAGGGGGGTCGTCATCGTCAGCCTCAGAGGAATCCAGGGAGACAGGGGCCCCGGAGGGCAGCAGGACCCAGAGGAGAAAGAAGAGGTGGAGTAAAGCTAGAGTCTTAAACTGGTGTACAGGGGGCGGGGACTCAGATGGAGCTTCGCCGGTCTAAAGTCTAGACGTAGAGCTGGAGCGCTGCGGCGTGGAAATGGAAACTGTACTTCAATAAAGACCTTTGTACATAAATACCAGCCACCGTTGGTCCTCTGTGAGCTGGGACCAGGAGCCAGCCCTGACACATGCTGATGTATAGACACCAGTACACAGGCAAGCAAGATAACATGGATCTCTTGTCATGGATCGTACTGAATTATAAGTAGTAATAGAAAGACCTTGGAAATGGGACATTTGAATGTTGCCATTGGCTATATGTCAACAGATTTTGAAACTTGATTTATGCGCCAAGACAGGTCCGAGCTCCAAATTTTGAGATAAATTACCAAAGATTCCAAGCTGAATTGTTTGTTTAGCAGATTTATATCCCACCATTCCGAAAAGAAAAGAAGGAACCAGTACTTTTTTTCAGGGGGGGGGGTGGAATACAGGGGTACACATACCCCTAAACATCTTGTGAATCTTTGTACTTTTGTCCATTTACTGTATTTATTTTCCCAATTTGAACTATAAAATGGTGACTTTCTTGAGTCAAAATGATAGTACCCATATATATATATATATATATATATATATATATATATATATATATATATGTAAAGTAAAGGTAAAGGTACCCCTGCCCGTACGGGCCAGTCTTGACAGACTCTAGGGTTGTGCGCCCATTTCACTCAAGAGGCCGGGGGCCAGCGCTGTCCGAGACACTTCTGGATCACGTGGCCAGTGTGACATCGCTGCTTTGCTCTGGTGAGCCAGCACCAGCGCAGCACATGGAAATGCCGTTTACCTTCCCGCCAGTAAGCGGTCCCTATTTATCTACTTGCACCCAGGGGTGCTTTCGAACTGCTAGGTTGGCAGGTGCTGGGACCGAACAACGGGAGCGCACCCCGCCGCGGGGATTTGAACCGCCGACCTTTCGATCGGCAAGCCCTAGGCGCTGAGGCTTTTACCCACAGCGCCACCCGCGTCCCATACACACACACACACACACACACACACACACACACACACACTGGTTCTTGCCCTGTGTTAATTTGCTTTCAGCAGAACCATATTGCAACTGGTAGCCTGTACATCAAAGACTTTTTTATATGTTGTGGGGAAACAGGGGAACTAATGGGCAAGCATGTTCCCCTGATATAAAATAAAGGCGAGGCACGGAACTATAAAATAGTATGAACTCATAAATTATTGCATACACGTCCACGTTAGAAAGAAATACAACATATATTCCCCCCCCCCCCTTTCAGAGGATAACACACCTGTGTTTTGGATAATTCACAAAGTAGCCCCGGCCTTCCAGATGTTTACACAGAGTACGGTAGGAGTGAGGAGGGGTGGTGGAAGGAGAGGGCGAGTGTCCAGCGGAAAGTGGGATGGGGGCCAAAACAGACTTGGGGTTTTGCAAAGGGGTGACAGGATAGCTCACCAGAGAGCAGCCCAGGCAATTTGGAGGAAGTAATATTGACTGCATCGTTACAGGCTTAGGTCTTAAATATGTAGCTTGCTAGTAAGAAAAGCAGAGATCTGCGGCTTGTGCGTGCTGTTTTTGCAAGCATGGGAGGTGATAGAAACTTACAGGGCTCACGACAGCAGCCAGAACCACAACGGCAAGAGATTCTCTTCTGTTGACCAAGCACGAATAGAAGGTTCAGAGCCCTAGGATTTATACTTGACCTGGGAGGGCTTAGAGACCCTAAGCGCTTAAAAGATGTTGGTGCCCCCACAGAGATCTAATTCAAAATATAACCAATAATAAACCATGAAATAAAAGTTTATTTTTCAAAATGAAACAAAACATACAGTAAGATGGAAAACAATGTTTCTTTTTGCATGCTTCCACTTCATTGATACTGTATTTGGAATTTTTTTCTCCTACGTTTTCTAATTGGAAGGCCTTTTGATCAGATTGTCAAAACTAATCTCCCGTAACACATCTGCTTCTAGACCTAGTAGAAGGTAAGGCATCCATCTTGCCTTGTTGCATAGTTGTTCTGTTGGAATTTTGAATATACGGTGGTACCTTGATTCCCGAACGGCTTGGCTCCCGAACAAACCAGCTACCGAACGTCACAAACCTGGAAGTAAGTGTTCCGGTTTGTGAACTTTTTTTGGAAGCTGAACATCCAAAGCAGCTTCCTCTGCTTCCAGTTGAGTGCAGGAAGCTCCTGCAGCCAATCGGAAGCTGCGCCTTGGTTTTCGGACAGTTTTGGGAGTCGAATGGACTCCCAGAATGGATTCAGTTCGAGAACCAAGGTTCCACTGTACTTCAACTGAGAAAACGAATGGTCAGTTGAGCTACCTGTGACCATTAGTGTTAAAAATCTGGCAATGGGAAATTTCTGTGATGCCCACCTTCCTTTGACACTCTAAGCATGTGCTTATTTTGCTCAATGGTTAATCCAGCCCTGTGGCCTGGCTGGTCCAGTGGTCTCCTCTTGCCTGCTAAACACACCAGAGCTTTGTTCCTTATGGTGTTTTAAGAGGGTTTTAATGCCTTAGCATGCTAGGAACTGCTTAGGCTTGGTCTTACCCCCTTGCCCAAGTTCTTCAGGTCCATTCAGAAGCCTTGACACCATGATGGATATGACAGCAGGCGACACAACCCATCCCCAAGCTGAGTGCCACCCACCCTAATTCTTACCTCTCCAAGTTCTGCTGGAAGAAGTTGCCATTAGCACTGCTTGCATTTAACTGACACATTCCACCTCCCACAGGAAAAATCCTTCAGTGGCTACCAGTCGCAATGGCCATGTTCCTCCTGAACACTAATACAATGGAACCTCTACCTGTGACCATAATCCATTCCGGAGGTCTGTCCAGAGATCGAAGCGGATCACTGGGAGATGTGCCATTGTGCACAGATGCAGGCGGCGATTGCCTGCTTCTGCGCATGTGCGAACAGCAATTGCCGCTCCTGCACATGTGGCAAGAGCAATCGCCACTCCTGCACAAGCGCGAACAATGGCAAACCTGCCGGTTACTTCTGGGTTTGCCACGGATATTTATATATATATACCCCACCCTCCCCAGCCAAGGCAGGGCTCAGGGTGGCTAACAAGCAATAATAAAAACAAGTTGAATGAATACAACTTAAAAACAAGATTAAAATATAACATTAAAATATTGAAACATTAAAATATTAAAATGCAGCCTCATTACAGGAAGAGAAAGGAAAAAGAAAGAGGGGGAGGGAATCAAATTGGCTCCAAGCCAAAGGCCAGGTGGAACAACTCTGTCTTACAGGCCCTGCGGAAAGAAATCAGAACCTGCAGGGCCCTGGTCTCATGAGACAGAGCGTTCCACCAGGCCGGAGCCAGTGTTGAAAAGGCCCTGGCTCTGGTTGAAGCTAATCTAACCACTAGGGTGTTGCTATTTATGGACCTTGAGGCTCTCTGTGGGGCATACCGGGAGAGGCGGTCCCGTAGGTGCGAGGGTCCTAGGCCATGAAGGGCTTTAAAGGTCAAAACCAGCACCTTAAATCTGACCCCTTAAATGATGACCTACTCATAAGATTACAAAGATTTCTTATTCATGTGTTGTCTTTATGTTTTTGTATCCCCCACCACTGCAACAAGAAGAAACAGAACCAACTGGTCAGAGACTATAAACATTCTTCCCTGGGGATTTTTAAATTGAAATCTTGGACCTGCATTTCCAGAATCTGAAGCAGTTCCAGGAATCATTACAGGCTATAGGAAACTGCTTCCTTCTTCCACCAGTTATGTTCAGATAATGAACCAAACCCCAGGACTACCCATTATTTTGGATGCACAGACACTCTGCTGGATCAGAATCTAGATGTGCAATAGGATGGCTCCATCCCTTGCCTGGATAGACCAATACCTATTCAGTGGCTGAGTGGTTTACAGTCCCGAATCAGAAATCATGGCCACGGTGATGAAAGGACAACTGAGTCAACATGTGAATCCTGATGCTTTCGGTAGTGGCACTCTCCCTGTGGAACACCCTCCTTTCGGATGCCAAGGAGATAAAGAACTACATAACTTTTAGAAGACATCTGAAGGCAGCCCTGTATCAGGAAGTCTTTAATGTTTGATATTCTATTATGTTTAGATACATGGTGTAAGCCATCCAGAGTTGCAGGGGAAACCCAACTGGATGGGCGGGGTATAAATAAGAATATCATCATCATCATCATCATCATCTCCTTGCATATCCCCTGTTCGTTCTGCTCTGAAAAAGGAGCTTTGCAAGGATGCAAAACGATACGGTACCTTTATTGTCATTGTCCCATACAGAACAATGAAATTGAAAAATCTACATAAGACATTCAAAAACTCCTAAAAACTCTGAAACCCCATTTTAGAATACAATATACTACAGTGGTGCCCCGCAAGACGAATGCCTCGCAAGACGGAAAACCCGCAAGACGAAAGGGTTTTCCGTCTGCAGAGGCGCTTCGCAAGACGAATTTCCCTATGGGCTTGCTTCGCAAGACGAAAATTGACGAAAATTTTTGGGGTTTTTTTTTTTGCTCCAAAACCCCTTTTTCTGAATCGCTAAGCTGCTAAAAGCATTTTAGCAGCAAAACCGCTAATCCCTTTAGCCTTAAAAAGCCGTTTTTAGCCCTTAAAGTGCCAATAGCGCTAATAGTGCTAATCCGTCAATGGGCTTGCTTCGCAAGACGAAAAAACCGCAAGATGAAAAGACTCGCGGAACGGATTATTTTCTTCTTGTGAGGCACCACTGTATAGAGACTCCATATGCTGCGTTTAGAACCAGAATTGCATTTGGGTAGAAACTGTTTCACAGGCAGCTAGTCCTGGTCTTTATAACCCTGTACCTTCTTCCAGAACGCAGAAGCTGAAAGAGATCATTTCCGTGGTGCGTACTATCCTGCACTATCTCTGCCGTTTTCTTATGGCACCTGGAAGCATAGATTTGATCCAAGGTGGGAAGAGTGCACCCAATTATTCTCTCTGCAGTCTTTACAACCCTGGACAGCATTGTTTTTTCCCTGGCCATGCAGCTCCCAAACCACACACACAGACCATAAGTTAATACACTCTCCACAGTACAATGGTAAAATGCCAAAGGATGATGCTGCGCTGAAAAATGGCAGAGGGGGAAAGGGTTAAGCCTCTCCCTGCCCTCTTTTTATCAACTGTGACTCACAGCCTGCCCTCACTGACCTGAGCTTTAAAAAAAAAAATGCAAGAGGAAAAGCCCTGGGAGTGCAAGTAATTTGTAGTGTTTGAGCCTAAGAGTTTCAGACTTTCCCTTCCTTCCTTTCTCAGTCTCCCTGCAAACAGATGGCCAAAAGCGTCCTGCTAAATATTTAATATGCCAGAAAAACAAATACTATTATTTATCAAATGCTTGCCGTTGCAACGAATATGAGGAATTCAAGTGCACGGTTAGGTTCTCCAAAGCCATTTCCGAGCTTGGGGGGGAGAGGGGGTTGCGGGCTACCCCCTCCCACACATGCGGGGGCTGGCCTTTTGCCCCTGCGAGATCCAGGGAATCCCTGGGCATGCCTTTGACCCAGCCCGCCAATCAGCGGGCAGGGGAGGCATGGCCTAGCCTACTTAAGGCCAGGCACGCCCAGGGACCGCCCTCTTTCCCCTTTCCAGCTGAGCGGTTTTCCCATCCCACCCACCCTTAGGCTTAGCTAGCTATGACCTTGCTATGGACTCCGGTTGGTCACCGCAAGGGGCCTGGTTTTTCCAATTTGGCGCACTTCCAGCCTTTTGGTTTTTTCGCCTACCTCGTAGCAAACGTCACAACTTCCACGGTAATGGCGGTTAGGCATTGGCAGGGGTTAATTGTTATGCAAATGAATGGGGGGAAGGAAGCGCCATCACCTTCCCCCAAGGAAAAGGGTAGTCCGGTAGAGGACTCCGGGGGGCGTTGCCTTGTCCGAAACCTAGGGAGGTAAGGGCCTCCGGCACGCCCCTGAGCAGTGACACGCGTGGGATCCTAGTTGGCGTACTTCAACAGGACTCCCACGGCTTGTGGATAACCCTTCCCGGTCTCCATGCCGGGTAGTCGATAGGAGCCAATGCCTAAGGCCAATACGTTTCAGTTCTGTAATCAATAAAGTTGTGGCCTTTTATGCCCATTAACCTTAAATAACGTGTCCAGTGTCTTCATTTCACATGGGGGAGGGGACTTGCCACGCAACATGTTAACACTGAGTTAAGGCACAGGAGCGTGCGGCAACTTTCAGACCCTACCCGTGAGATGTCCGTGGACATCTTAGCCTCAAAGCTATGGCTTCCTGCTGCCCACACATTATTGTTGGTGAAAGGAAGTCGCCCCGCCTGTGCTGGTCCCATGGGTTACCCGAAAGACAAGGTCCAAGTCTGGTCCATGGTCATAGGTACAACGTGGAGGCAGTCCGTAGTAGCTGGAGCTGGGTGCAGGGCAGGAAGTCGGGTGAAGTCAGGAACAGGCATGCAAGCAGGGAGCCAGGGCGGGTCAGGAGCTCAGGCAGGAAAGCGGGACAGGGTTCATGCAGGAACTAGCAACCAACAATGCTGCTCCCGCAACTTGGGACTGGGGCTGGCTGGCTTTTATCTGCCCCGAAGCATAGGGCGGCCTCGGTCCACAGGTGACTCGCCTCTCCTGGCCTGGAGGCGAGCCATCCTCCTGTAGGAACTTAGTTCCCTCTGCCTCTCTGCCCTGAGCCTCTGCAGCTCAGGAGAGGCTGGAGGGTTACCGGACCCAGAGGCAACCTCAGCTTCCCCTGCAGGGCTGGTAGAGGAGCACCTGCAGGCAATGGGTCCTCCATCACCTCAGGAGCCAGAGCAGACTCAGCTGATGTCTGTACCTGAGGATCCAGCACAGGTGAGGACCCTTCAGGCTCATGCCCCAGCCCCGGCTCAGCTGGTTCTGGAGGCGGGGAATCCTGTGCATGCTGGGATCCCTCAGGTTCAGCCTCCGAGTCCCAGGCCATCACACCGCTGGTGTTTTCAAAGCTGTCCTTTGTCTTCACTCAACCTGCCTGAATTGCAGGAGTTGACGCTGATTTTGCACTGCACAGATGTTTCTCCCACGCTGGTGCATGGTTGCTTTTCAAGGAGTTGGGAGCAGATGTTCGTGCGTGCATCCGATTTTCCCTACTGACTGACGCTCTGTCTGCAGCACCAGGAAGATTGCATTGCTGCTGTTATCCTTTGGATCTGGGGAGGGGAGGGGGACACACACCAAAGATGCCCCCCCCCAATCAGTTCCTCTCTGCAAACATTACAGGTCCTTTCCCTCTCCTGCTGCCCTTAGTTGACCCAAGCATTCCACGGTCTTTCCTCGGTACTGGATTTCTGAAGATCTCTGTACTACAGAACGGCCACACGGCACTGCTTGCTTACAGAAACATCCCCACCCCAAATGGCATCCATTTATCATAGGCAGAAGTGTGTGTGTTTGTGGACATCAGACAGAAAGAAAAATACAGCTGTTGCTCTCTTTGGTTGCAATCCTGTTCCACTGCAAGCAATGAAAGTTATTGCTATGTTGAGATTCACAATTCCTTAAGTGCTATAATCACTCTAAACACACACGATCCCCTTTGCATGGAAATGTTGGACTCCAACTCCCATCAGATCAAAACATCATGGCCAATGGTCATGGCCAATGATGGGAGTTGTGGTTTATTAACTTCCGGGAGCACACCACATTGGCTATCTGTTATGTACTGAGTTGAATAGGATCCAAAATGCAGCAGTCTGATTGGTCCTAGAACAATAGGATTCAGCATGCAGCAGTCTGATTGGTCCTAGAACAATAGGATTCAGCATGCAGCAGTCTGATTGGTCTGAGAACAATAGGATTCAGAATGTAGTAGTCTGATTGGTCCACAGGAGCCACCCAATCCAGTTCCAGGTGGAAGTGAATCTGCAACCTGATTGGCCTACAGGAGAATCCTGGAATTAGCCAATCACGTGGGGCCCATCGTGTAAATAATGTATATACAGTGGTACCTCAGGTTACATATGCTTCAGGTTACAGACTCCGCTAACCCATAAATCGTGCTTCAGGTTAAGAACTTTGCTTCAGGATGAGAACAGAAATCGTGCTCTGGCGGCGTGGCGGCAGCAGGAGGCCCCATTAGCTAAAGTGGTGATTCAGGTTAAGAACAGTTTCAGGTTAAGAACGGACCTCCGGAACGAATTAAGTACTTAACCCGAGGTACCACTGTAAAGCAGACATTCCGGGGGAAATTCCATTCCTCCTCACCACTATGAGCTGAATAAAGAGCATGAAATCCACTCTTGACTCCGAGTATATTTCGCTATCCCTGCTGTAAGGTAAATCAGTTTTCATTTGTTTCCTCGGGGTAGTGGTGTACAGGATTTCCTCCACAGGCACCCAACACCATCACCAACGCAAAATGTTACCCCAGTGGGTAGGTTAAGCTGAACGTGAATAGCCCAAGGTCACCCCATGGTTGTTTTGGGACTTGAACCTGGTTCTCCCTGGTTCCAGTTCATACTCTAACCACTATACCACACTGGCACCATTATTATCCCCATACTGCAGATGGAAAACTAAGGCTGGGAGACAGTGTCTTGCCTAAGGCCACCAAACAAAGGCAAAATTCGCACCTGTCTTCAAGAAGAGCAGGATCCTTTGTGCCGGATCCCGGTCAACACAAATTTAGCCGCCAGCAGCAAGTTTGAACCAAGCACTGTACAATGCACACACCAAACTGACAAATTTGAACCAAGCACTGTACAAAGCACACACCAAACTGATAAACTCCTTCCCTACAGCCCTTAACTAAAGCAGTGCTGGTAAGGTTTTCTATTGCTGCAAGAAACAACAGTCCTTCTGTTTCTTGCTCGATGCAGTCTTCTCCTGTATTCCCAGTAAGTTTCCAAGCACAATTCAAAGTGTTGGTGCTGACCTTTAAAGCTCTAAACCATGGGTAGGCAAACTAAGGCCCGGGGGCCGGATCCGGACCGATCACCTTCTAAATCCAGCCCACGGACGGTCCGGGAATCAGCGTGTTTTTACATGAGTAGAATGTCTGCTTTTATTTAAAATGCAGCTCTGGGTTATTTGTGGGGCAAAGGAATTCGTTCATTTTTTAATTTGTTTTCAAAATATAGTCCAGCCTCCCACAAGGTCTGAGGGACAGTGGACCAGCCCCCTGCTGAAAAAGTTTGCTGACCCCCTGCCCTAAACAGCCTCGGCCCAGTATACCCAAAGGAGCGTCTCCAACCCTATCGTTCAGACCGGACACTGAGATCCAGCGCCGAGGGCCTTCTGGCGGTTCCCTCCCTGCGAGAAGTGAAGTTACAGGGAACCAGGCAGAGGGCCTTCTCAGTAGTGACACCTGCCCTGTGGAACACCCTCCCATCAGATGTCAAGGAAATAAACAACTATCTAACTTTTAGAAGACATCTGAAGGCAGCCCTGTTTAGGGAAGTTTTTAATGTTTGATGTTTTATAGTGTTTTTATATTGTGTTGGGAGCCACCCAGAGTGGCTGGGGAAACCCAGCCAGATGGGCAGGGTATAAATAATAAATTATTATATATATTAAATATATTCCATTCAAAACTTCAGGTGGCATTACAAACTGGGAGGGTATTTCCAGTGACAGTTGGTTCTGTACCATGGTTTCCCTTTTTTTAAAGGGAAATTCCCTTATTCCGAATAGGATTCCTCGCAAGGAAAGGGAAAAGTTGACAGCTATGTTCTGTACTGCATGCTTGCTTCCCGCCTGTTCAACTTGTATATATTTGAACATGAAGGAAGTTTTTCTGAAAGGAAGGAGGGGTAGGAAAATTCTAATTTTGATGCAGAAGCACAAAAATGTCGTCGCCATACCAGGGGCTGTTCACAGAAGCATCATAATCAATGCCCAGTGGGAATATAGCCTCTGTTCTGCTCTGCGCTGGGGAGATGTCTCATCTGGGATGTTTCAAGAAGCATGCTGGCAAATGGGAGGGATTTGGGAGAATTATAAGGGCAAGATGCAGTCCAGAAAGGAAGCCATGGAGAGAAAGGTTTGAGAAGCTGGATGTGGATCAGAGGAAAGACAACTGGGAACGAACAGGAGGATTTTGGAGAAGAATGATCAGACTTGTGACACGCTTGGGTCTCACGCTTTTCTAGCTACCACAAGCCTGCACTCAGTTCCAGATGCAACATGACTCGGAGACGGCAGCACCTCTTCCTTGTCTGAAATGGTGGCTCCTTCTTCCCTTCTCTCTAGTTCAGACTTCCTCAACTTGGAAGCCATCTCCAGATGTTCTGGACTCCAAGGTCCATCAGAACATGCAGGCAGCCTGGCCAATGGCCAGGGATTAAGGGAGCTGAGGTCCAAAATCTCTGGAGAGCACCAGGGTAAGGGAAGGCTAGTTTAGAACCAGCCTCAGCAGGGCAACATGTGTGCATGCAGAGATGGAGCAACCAAGGATGGTGTTTTTATCCACCAGGAGAGAAACCAGAGAGCAGAGATGGTCCTGCAAGAAGCGTATACCCTCAACCAGCCCTCCTCCCCTGTGCCAAAAGATCCAATGTCCTCTGCTGGGCTTTGGGAAACCTACTGAGGAAGAGGTTGTTGCTACTGAGCCAGTGTGGTGTAGTGGTTAAGAGCAGTAGACTCGTAATCTGGTGAACCGGGTTCGCGTCTCCACTCCTCCACATGCAGCTGCTGGGAGACCTTGGGCCAGTCACACTTCTCTGAAGTCTCTCAGCCCCACTCACCTCACAGAGTGTTTGTTGTGGGGGAGGAAGGGAAAGGAAAATGTTAGCCGCTTTGAGACTCCTTCGGGTAGTGATAAAGCGGGATATCAAATCCAAACTCTTCTTCTTCTACTGCAGATAAAGAACCTTCATTGGCATCTGTGCAGTGGTGGGCTCCTACGCCAAGTAAACACAGACACCAACCCACCAACCTCAACAGAGCAATTTACAACTCATCACATGGGGTGGGGGTAGCGAGTGTTGATGTAGTAGCTATGAATGTGAGTTGGGAAGTAAGTCCTGTAACTTTCCACTTCAGGCAAGCCACTCCCTTCATTTCCATCCTCCAAATGAAATACAGAGGTACCTCGGTCTAAGGCCTGGAAACGATGCCTTATGAGGAACGGCTAAGGGAGCTGGGCATGTTTAGCCTGGAGAAGAGGAGGTTAAGGGGTGATATGATAGCCATGTTCAAATATATAAAAGGATGTCACATAGAGGAGGGAGAAAGATTGTTTTCTGCTGCTCCAGAGAAGCGGACACGGAGCAATGGATCCAAACTACAAGAAAGAAGATTCCACCTAAACATTAGGAAGAACTTCCTGACAGTAAGAGCTGTTCGACAGTGGAATTTGCTGCCAAGGAGTGTGGTGGAGTCTCCTTCTTTGGAGGTCTTTAAGCAGAGGCTTGACAACCATATGTCAGGAGTGCTCTGATGGTGTTTCCTGCTTAGCAGGGGGTTGGACTCGATGGCCCTTGTGGTCTCTTCCAACTCTATGATTCTATGATTCTAAGAACAGTCCTGTTAACGAATGCTTCAGACAATGACCTCTGCTAAACCGGAAGTAGGTGTTCCGGTTAGCGCACTCTGCCCCAGAAGACGAACAGAAGCCAAACACCAGCAGCGGGAGGCCTCATTAGGGAAATTGCACACCTCCATTTAAGAATGCTTTGGTCTAAGAACGGACCTCCGGAATGCATTAAGTTCATAACCCGAAGCACCACTGTATAGGAGACAGAGTTAAGTGAGTTCTCAGCTCTCAAATGCCCCCTTCCCAGAGTAGCTTTCCTCGTTTTCTTATTTTCTTATTCAAAGTGACTGGGTTATCTTCCAAACCTTCCAAGTGTCCCAAGAGAGCCAGTGTGGTGTAGTGGTTAAGAGTGGTGGACTCGTAATCTGGTGAACTGGGTTTGATTCCCTGCTCCTTCACATGCAGCTGCTGGGTGACCTGGGGCCAGTCACACTTCTCTGAAGTCTCTCAGCCCCACTCACCTCACAGAGTGTTTGTTGTGGGGGAGGAAGGGAAAGGAGATGGTTAGCCGCTTTGAGACTCCTTCGGGTAGTGATAAAGCGGGATATCAAATCCAAACTCTCTCTCTCTCTCCCTATTTTCTAGGGACAGTCCCGGATTTTCAGAAGCTGTCCTGGTTTCTGATTTGATCCCGGAATGACCCGCTTTTCCTTAGGACGTCCTGATTTTCATTGGAGAAATATTGGAGTGTATGGTAGGACATGCTATTTTCATCGGAGAAATGTTGGAGGGTATGGAGTTATGCAACCCCCAAGCCAAGGAGATAAGTAACTATACAACCTTAAGAAGACATCTGAAGGCAGCCCTGTATAGGGAAGTTTTTTAATCTTTAATGTTTTATTATGTTTTTCTATATGTTGGAAGCCGCTCAGAGTGGCTGGGGCAACCCAGTCAGATTAGCGGGGTATAAATATTATTATTATTATTATTATTATTATTATTATTATTATTATTGAATAGGACGTCCCTATTTTCATCAGAGAAATGTTGAAGGGTATGTAAAACATCTGGGTGTAACACAGTCCTTCATTTTTAATGCAGAGGTAGCCCACCATGGCTCTCTAGGTTTTGCTGAACTACAGTTCCCATCATCCCTTCCCATGGATCCTGACACCTGGGGCTGATGGAGTCTGACTGCATCTGGAGGGACAAAGGGTTAGCCATCCCAGATTTAAGAGCTAAAAACCTGCTGCATTGAATGAAACAAAACAGAGAGGGGTGGAGAAAGGCTTTTTTGCATTAGGGCACTTCCCATTAATTCAACCACTGATGACAATATGCCTTGCTGAGTCAAAAAGAAAAATAAGTAATCCACAGAGAACTAAAAACACCAATTTATTCATTCCCTTCCTGGGTACTGCAGTACTGCTGGAGCCCAGGAAATTGCAGGAGACTTTGGCATTTGATATACCATAAGACTCTCTGAAACAGGATTCCTCTTCATCAAAGGTCAGACAAGGACACTATTAACTGATACTACTATCCCGCACGGACTTAATGGACTTTGAGTTACACTGTAAAATGTTTATGTTTGAACATTAACTTCCATGTTGGTTTCATTGCCGAATTAGTTAAAGCCCACCAAGGTGTTGCATCAGAATTTGCAGGCTGCCATGGGTACGTCTGAGATTTTATACTGGAAGATTATTAGATCATTCAGCATCTAAATAACAGGTCTGCATGACTTGTTCTCCATGAAGCCAAACACAGAATATCGGCCGTTGACTCAAGCAAGGGACCCCAGGGGATAGCCATGTTATTGTCCCTGGGAACCAGGGACATTGTATAGAAGAAAAACAATATGGTTGGCTGGGGTCCATGGGCAGACATCATCATCGTCATCATCTTCATAATAATAATAATAATTTATTATTTATACCCCGCCCATCTGGCTGGGTTTCCACAGCCACTCTGGGCGGCTCCCAACAGAATATGAAAAACACAATAAAGCATCAAGCAGGCTGCCTTCAGGTGTCTTCTAAAAGTCAGATAATTGTTTATTTCTTTGACATCTGACGGGAGGGCGTTCCACAGGGAGGGCACCACTACCGTGAAGGCCCTCTGCCTAGTTCCCTATAACCTCACTTCTCTCAGTGAGGGAACTGCCAGAAGGCCCTTGGAGCTGGGCCTCAGTGTCCGGGCTAAACGATGGGACATTCCTTCAGGTATACAGTGGTACCTCAGGTTACATACGTTTCAGGTTAGAAACACTTCAGGTTAAAGACTCCGCCAACCCAGAAATAGCACTTCAGGTTAAGAACTTTGCTTCAGGATGAGAACAGAAATCGGGCTCCGGCGGCGTGGCAACAGCAGGAGGCCCCATTAGCTAAAGTGGTGCTTCAGGTTAAGAACAGTTTCAGGTTAAGTACGGACCTCCGGAATGAATTAAGTACTCAACCTGAGGTACCACTGTATTCTCTCCTGAGGTTTACTGATTTTCTTTTTCTTTTAACGTTTGTGTCTTTATGTACAGCTGTTACTCAATTGTTTTGTGTGTGTGAGCTGTGTTTCGTTTGCCTAGCACTTGGAGAGCTCTTTGATGAGGTAGTTCGCAAATCTTCTAAATAAATAGTAAATAGAACGAAGCAGAGCCCAGCACCCAGTCCAGGAAGTATAGATCAGGTGTGTCTGCTTTGGAAGTCTCATTCGTCCAGTCTCGTTGCCCTACATCCTTAGATCCAGACCCTTAAGGGTTAAAGGGAAATGATTAAGAGGGCCAAGCAGCCAGAAAGTCCCTGTCCAGAATGGGCAGTCTTAGCCAAGTGGTCAGGGCACTGTTTGTTCAAGAAGAGGAAATATAGGGTTATTGTTCCCTTTCATTACGCGTCCCAACTCTTTGCCCGCCATCTGAGCTGAGGCCAAAACCAGGACTTCGCCCTCTGATGTGGGACCCTGGGAGAGGCAGAAGCATGGCCTGGCTAGGTACGATCGTATTGGACCAGCCACCATATTTCACCAAGCGAGTTTGGGAAATGCATTGCACTGTGAGTCACACAACAGCCTATTTTTTGCTAAGGGAGAAGAAGAAGAAGAAAGTCCTCTTCTATTATATAGGAGGTTAACCACATCAGCCCAGTGGTCAAGGACTACTTGGGTTGGCCTTTCGGTTTGAATATAGCAACTTTTGCATGGGGCTAAATTATAACATGCCTCGGGGAGGAAGACCTAGATATTTTAAACATCCAAAAGAGGGGGCATGACCAAAAACTTGATAACTAGCTCTTTTGATCACTTGTTGCAGATCATCTTTTCCTTTTCCTTTTTTTTTCCCTTCCCCTTTTCCTTTCTAAGCCCAGAAAAAGAGGGAAAATAAAAACCCTCCAACATCTCATTCTCAGAAAGCAAGGCTGAAGGAAGCATATTTTTCTTTCTTTCCACAGCCAGCTCATGCACTGTTTTCACACTGCCCTACCTGGGAAGAGTCATATATAAATATTTGGGTTATTTCCTGAAAATAGGCTAGTCAGTACTAAAAATGGAGCCACAGGGACAGAAGACAGTTGGGTTATAGTCCCCTAGTTCACCGCTGCTTGTTTATAAAAGGGGAGGGGGTCGGAATAGACCATCACTTTTTGCGGGTAGGGGGGTGTTCCTAATAACTTCCTTTAATTCTATAATGAATCCAAGCCACAGAGATGGGAATTAAGAGGGCAATGGTGTATCAAACAATAATAAAAAATGATCCTTAAGTAGGGAAAAAACCCAACCACAAATATTTCAACTTTTGACTTGCTCAGCTTTTCCCAGTCCCCAAAGAGCACTTTCAGGGCCTTCTGGTGTTTAGCATCAAATTTGTCTTGCCGTGTCTCAGGGCGGAGTGACCAACCTCGCTGAAAGATCGAGAGACATTGGAATGACTAACAGCCCCGGGATCTGAAGCAAGGGAGATGGCAGAAGGCAGGATGCACATAGAGCGCTTCTGCGATTCTGGCTTCAATGGAAGCCTCTAAAAGATGCCCAGAAGTTCGTGAGGATTTTAAAATGGGGGAGCTGAAGAGCACTGGGGCTAACCAGTTCTTTCGCAGGCATCCCGTAAAGCTAAGATCCAGATGAGACCGTGCTGAAGAGCAGCAAGGCGAATGTGGGGCAGCCATACAAAGGAGTCTCCAGAGAATTCGCTGTGCACTGTCTGGCCTCAGCTGATCCGGAACCGGTCCAAGTCAACCGCAGCCGTTGCGAACACAGAGTTGACTCTCAGTGGGAGTTCTGTCTGGGATCTAGTGTCCTGGGCAGCAGCAGAAGCACAGATTGGTTTACATTTTCAAATATTATTCATCATTTACAATAATACGGCCGTTTCTGTTATTCTAGCATTTGGAGATATGGCACAAACAAGGACTCCTCTATCTAAGCGCAATGCAAATATATCAGGTGGGAGCCTTTTCAGCCCCGCTGATTTATTACTGGTCAGGTCTGTTGGCACTTTAGGGTCCATGATGTGCAAAAACTGGCCATTCATGGGAGGAACTACAGGGTGTAAAGAGGAGGTGCAGTTAGAGAAAAGTCAGGCCAGGTCAAACTTTCCTTCCTTGCGGCCAACAGCCATTGCCAAAAATAAAAAAATGTTAGGTGGGAAATGAATATGCACATGCTTATAAATAAAAGCCAGAATCAAGGATACTTTTTAATGCATTGCAACAAGAGATAAATAAAACAAGCCTTAAAAGCAACGGATTAAGCAGGAATAAAATAAAATTATCATCACATCGGTGCAACACATTGGCCTGTTACAGCTATCTCTGAAGGCCCTTGTGTGCAAATCTCGCCATCCCCCACTGCAAAAAGAGATAGCCTATAAGTCATTTAAAAAGCCAGCATCTGACAATAGATAGTATCTCTTTCCTGGGATGTTTTTCTTAGTCTAATCCCAATAAAAGAGTATCCAGAAACTTAAAGCAGAATTCCAAGTACAAAGGGCAAGACAAGATGTAATGTGGAAAACCTTCTAGCTCAGCAGCTCAACAAAGACATCCTTGCTGGGCCAAAGGAGTCCGATGATATCAGCCATCAATCATGGCCGATGGGATAGAGCGAAAACAGAGAGCCATGAAGCCTTGCCTGAGCTTAGGAAAAGCCAGATTCACAATACAGTGGTACCTCAGGTTACATACGCTTCAGGTTACAGACGCTTCAGGTTACACACTCCACTAAGCCAGAAATAGTGCTTCAGGTTAAGAACTTTGCTTCAGGATAAGAACAGAAATTGGGCTCCGGCGGCACGGCAGCAGCAGGAGGCCCCATTAGTTAAAGTGGTGCTTCAGGTTAAGAACAGTTTCAGGTTAAGAATGGACCTCCAGAACGAATTAAGTACTTAACCCGAGGTACCACTGTAGTTTTATACAGTCCCAAACCACCTGGAAAACTTTGAACTTATAAGGATTGCTCTATCGGGCAGTGTGCTTTCTGGAGACCCACCCATTGCCATTCTGTAAGTTGAGGTAACACAATTAAAAAAAGATATCTATCTTGAGAAGTTTTCCGGTTTTTAAAAGTGCATAATTAGAGCATCGTGGACTAAGGCCCCAACTGAAGAAGACCCAACTGTTGGAGCACTCGGGGGGTTGGGGATGGAGGGAGAGAACCAGCAAGTTTTTCAGATAAGTATTCTGTAGAGATTCCAATTTCACAGTTTGAAAATCTTCCCAGCTCTCATGTTTCTGCCTCATGCAACATCTGAGCTCCTATCTTGCTTAATTGATCTCACTTTAAAACTGTTTCCATGAGAAAGCCGCCTTTTGTGAAAATGTGATTTTAAGATGGCTTCCAAGGTTCTAGAAGGAGAGAGAGCACGAGTCTTTCAAGAAAAGTTTGTCTTTAACATGAATTCCTTCATATTGAATTCATTCACATGGGTCAATCAGCTGTTCATCTGCTCACCATCAGATGATGTCTGATGTCTCTTTCCAGAAACAATAAGCATGGAACCATAAACATGGGAATTTGAGTAATTAGTTTTTAGGTTCTGCTCTTTAGACTATTAGCCAAGTCTATATACAATAACCTTTTTAGACCGATACTTGCAAGACACAGAAGAACCATATCATCAGCGTATTAAAGAATAGGGGCAAGATGGGTTCCTCAGCGGAAGCTCTGTCCAAGGAGTGGGGCATCTGACAAGCTGAAATGTTTGCAATGATGTTTGCAATCACCTGAGCACAATGTCAGATTTCTCCTTAAAAGTCTTAAAGGGTCCAATGGAAAGGGGAAGGAAATCTCAGCTTGGCAGCCTTGGAATGAAATCCTTGAGGGAAAGGGTGAAGAGCTGGAGAATGATAATAAATAATAATAATTTATTATTTATACCCCACCCATCTGGCTGGGTTTCCCCAGCCACTCTGGGCAGCTCCCAACAGAATATTAAAAACAATAAAACATCAAACATTTGAAACTTCCCTAAACAGGGCTGCCTTCAGATGTCTTCTAAAAGTCAGGTAGTTGTTTGTTTCCTTGACATCTGATGGGAGGGCGTTCCACAGGGCAGGTGCCATCACCGAGAAGGCCCTCTGCCTGGTTCTCTGCAACCTCACTTCTCGCAGGGAGGGAACCACCAGAAGGCTCTCGGAGGTGAACGATGGGGGTGGAGACGCTCCTTCAGGAATACTGGGCCGTGGCCGTTTTTCCTTCTAATGTGTTTTTGATACTTAAAAAGGGAAAGCCGAGGAACGTAAAAATTAAAGGACACTATCGTTGAATGAAGCAGGTCTTAACTTTTCTTAAGAAAAGCCCTGCTGGATGAAACCAAAGACCCATCTATCCAACATCCTGTTCTCAGTTTACCTGAGTAAACTTCTGATTTTACTTCTGAGAAAACATACATAAGATTTGCAAGCACTGCCGCCTTAGATATTTTTTTAAAAAGAGTTTTGATAGAAACAGATTTGTACAGCAGTTCTATGAGTGCTCATATCCTTGCTGCTCATAATGTGGAACAGTTAACTCTTTGCTCATCGAAACATCAACTCTTGGCTCAGAAGAAACTTTGAAAGAAAGAGATTAGTCCTACTTGTTTATTTTCGCCGCCCCAAATGTTCGTTGCTAACTTAACGGAAGGTAATTGTTTTTTAGCTGGGTTTGTGCTCCAATAGGTAATGACGAGGTATTTTTTTAAAGCTGGGTTTCATAATGAGAACAGAACAAAAATTGCTCTGCCTTGAATTATTAGCTGACAGCTGTGAGATCAGAAATATAAAACGTAGGCTAAGCCAGATAAATCTGGGTTTAAGTCACATTTATCTAAAATGACCAAAGATTGAAAAATGAACCTGACTTCATATGGGGGGGGGGGGAGAGAGATGTCTTCTAAAAGTCAGATAGTTGCTTATTTCCTTGACATCTGATGGGAGGGCGTTCCACAGGGCGGGCACCACTACCGAGAAGGCCCTCTGCCTGGTTCTCTGCAACCTCACTTCTCTCAGGGAGGGAACCACCAGAAGGCCCTCGGAGCTGGACCTCAGTGTCCTGGCTGAACGATGGGGGTGTTGTTTATTGAAATCCCATTAGTCAAAAAGTGTGAGATCCCCACTCTGATTTTAGCAAGAGTATTGGTGCAAAGCTCCTGGAGCAGAAATGAAAGGTGTTTGTCTTTGCTAGCATTCCCTCACTTTGTGATGGTCTGGGATTCATACTCGGAGGCTGAACCTGAGGAATCCCAGCCTGCAAAGGAGTCCCTGCCTCCAGAACCAGCTGAGCTGGGGCTGGGGCTTGAGCCTGAAGGGACCTCACCTGTGCTGGATCCTCAGGTGCAGGCATCAGCTGAGTTTGCTCTGGCGCCTGAGGGGATGGAGGACCCATTGCCTGCAGGTGCTCCACTCTCAGCCCCGTCAGGAGAAGCTGAGGTTGCCTCTGGGTCCGGTAACCCTCCAGCCTCTCCTGAGATGCAGAGGCTCAGGGCAGAGAGGCGGAGGGAACTAAGTTCCTGCAGGACGAGTGCTCGCCTCCAGGCCAGGAGAGGCGAGTCACCTGTGGACTGGGGCCGCCCTATGATTCGGGGCAGATAAAAGCCAGCCAGCCCCAGTTCCAAGTTGCGGGAGCAACGTTGTTGGTAGCCAGTTCCTGCCTGCACCCTGTCCTGCCGGATCTCCTGACCTCACCCGACTCCCTGCCTTGGACCCAGCTTCAGCTTTGACGGATGGCCTCAATACTGCTCCCTCAACCTCAGACTGGACTCAGACCTCGCCTCACGGAAACCCACGGGACCAGAACACACTTGCACCGTAAGCAGCTTCTGTCAACTAAACCAAATGCCACCGCTAAGTCCACAACAGCCACATACAGGGGTTCAGTAGGGGCCCTTAGTACTGGTACAAAGGTTGGGTGCCTCCTCCGCTCTCTGCCAAGAATTGTGACATGGAGGAGTCAGGGCGTAGCTTTAAGAAATGTGGTTTATTCACCTATTAACACCTTCAGTCCACATGGAGGGAGTCCAGATCCTATAGCAGGGTCATTTTAAGACCATGGTTTGTACCCCACAGCAGTGCAGCCCTGGAGTCCAAGGCATCTTTCCTAGCCAACCTGCCCAATATGGATCCCAGTCTTTTCTTTCCCCTTCTCCTTCTTCCCAGAACACCTTGCTAAAGACTCTCTAATTCTGTCACGTAATTAACCAGTCAACCTTCCAGTTCTCCAGACTCCATATAAGTAGTTACTTTTATAGTAGCTTTTATAGGAGCCCATGACTGTTCTGTCTGCTAGATATGTTCATGATATGTTCATTATATAATATGTGACTTTTTTAAAAAATGGATTCTTATTTTGGTTAACCCTTTAAAATAATGGAAAGGTTAGCAGCTCTTCTTACAGCAGTGGTTTGCATTCCCTCAGGTCTGCCCAAGTTACTGATACCATGTCATCCAACCATGATTTTTTTTAATAATTAAGAAAAAATACTAATAATGCAGATACTGACTGCATGGTTAACTTCACAAGGGAAAATATATATTCTGCTTCCTATATCATCCTTTGTTTCTCTCTTGGGGAAAAAGTGTCTTGTCAAAAATGAAATTTTGTCAAAACTTTTAGATTTCTCTCAAAAGTAAAAGTGTGATTTTGATGTTATGCACAAATCATTGTTTTGACACATTTCATCAGCTCATTAAGTTAAAAATGTGGATTTTTTTTTTCCATTTTGACATATCTGTTTCCAGGATTCTTTTATTACTTCATTTTGTGAAATATTTTGACATGCTGTTGCACTGCAAAAATAAAACTTAATTTTGAGGCACAGTCCCTAATTGTTGAAAAGAAAGGCTGCCCATCAAACGAAAAGATGGACATACAGTCCCACCAAATATAATCTCATGGATTATATAAACTCATGGAAACTGATGCAGTAAAATGGTTATGGGCAAAAGCAATAGGTCCATAGTCTATGCTTCAAATAAACTATGGTTTGGACACAGCCAAGAAGAAGAAGAAGAGTTTGGGTTTGATACCCCGCTTTATCACTGCCCAAAGACATCTCAAAGCGGCTAACATTCCCCTTTCCCTTCCTCCCCCACAACAAACACTCTGTGAGGTGAGTGGGGCTGAGAGACTTCAGAGAAGTGTGACTAGCCCAAGGTCACCCAGCAGCTGCATGTGGAGGAGCGGGGAAGCGAACCCGGTTCACCAGATTACGAGTCCACCGCTCTTAACCACTACACCACACTGGCTCACACCAGGAGACAATGTTGACATTTTCCCCTGTTCGTGCCCCCTCAGTAGTGTATCTTCCAAAACAAAATGCTGCTTCCTGTAAGAGGGACAGTTTGTGAGTCACCCAGGGCCGGATTTAGGTTTGATCAGGCTCTAGGCTACTGAAGGTATTGGGGCCATTTATATGGATAAAAGCCCCCCATCCAAACAATGACTATCTTCAGTGCAGGTAAGATTAAAAATAAATTATCATCTACCATACTGTTTTATTTATTTTATAGTACAGTACATTGATTATTGCTTTCATTTTATGGATCAGTGGTCTCGTTAGATAGTAAAAGTCATGTTAAATTGCTGTTTTAGGCGTTGTTTTTAAAAGTCTGGAACGGATTGATTCATTTTGCATTACTTTCTATGGGTAAGCGTGCCTTGGTTTTGGAATGCTTTGGTTTTGGAACGGACTTCCAGAACCGATTAAGTTTGAGAACCAAGGTGCCACTGTATATAGAAATGAGCAAACCAGTGATATTTTAGGGAGCAGCCTAGCAGGCGGGGCCCATTACACACATCATAGGAGCCTACACAACACAAAACACTGTTGCTGTATGTAGGTTTTATTTTATTTGTTTTTTTTTATCTTATATTTTGGAAATGTACGGTACATCCAGGTGTTTTTTTCATTTAATTTTTTTTGGGGGGGGCCCCTAGAGAGTTGGGGCCCTAAGCTATAGCTTGTTTATCTTATACGTAAATCCGGCACTGCAGTCATCTAACAAGATAAAGGTAAAGTCGTGGCCAACTCTGGGGTTGCGGCGCTCATCTCGCTTTACTGGCCGAGGGAGCTGGCATACAGCTTCTGGGTCATGTGGCCAGTATGACTAAGCCGCTTCTGGCGAACCAGAGCAGCGCACTGAAACGCCGCTGGAGCAGTACCTAGTTATCTACTTGCACTTTGACATGCTTTCGAACTGCTAGGTTGGCAGGAGCAGAGACTGAGCAACAGGAGCTCACCCCGTCGTGGGGATTCGAACCGCCGACTTTTGATCGGCAAGTCCTAGGCTCTGTGGTTTAACCCACAGCGCCACCCGCGTCCCATATTATCAAGATACCATGTATTATTTTAACCATCCATTGAAGAACAACATTGCATTGGATTGTGGGGTCCATGAACTACATTAGCTGAGTGTGACAAAGAAGAGAAAGGCTGGGGAGGCCCAGCCACATGAGCGGGGTATAAGCAATAAATTATTGTTATTATTATTTACAAGTTTCCAGGCGTACAACCAAAACTATGGATGGTGAAGCTACATGGTGGTTGCTCATGACTTATGTCAAAAGACAGATTTATGGCCACCAGGTCCCTGCAAATTATGATTTTATCTGGATTTGACTGTCCTCCAGGACATATTATAGACTGTCCTCCATTCCGCTTCTCCAGAATCATGAACTTATTATTTGTCACATTGTTTTTTTCTCCTCTGCAATAGCCATTTCTCAGAACCGCATCATTTACTTTCTTAAGCTGCAGACTATACAGTGTCAAACAGGCAGCCCATTGTTCATTTCTGCATCTCTTAAATATCGATAATGTTGTATGTAATAAAATATTTGTTTTTTGAAACTACATGCGTTAGAGGAAAGTGTGCATAAACACGAACATATTCGTTGAAAATAATATGCAAGAAAAATGTTGTGTTCGAGGAAATTGCTCACAAATATGTATACGTCAGTCAAAACTACATATGAAAATGTGTTTACTCGGAGAAATTCACATTTTTTTTGCATAAGAAGCTTTCCCAGCCGGCTGAATTTAAACAATGAAAACTGAAGGTCTCTGCTTCCGGTGCTTGTTTTTAAGCCTATCATTTTTGATGTTTTCAAATCACTTTGAGACTTACGTTAAATGCAGTTCAAAACTAATAATAATAATAATAATAATAATAATAATAATAATAATAATATCTGGAGGGCCACAGATTCCTTAGCCGTGTCCGAGAGAATCCTGGGAGCGAGTGGAAAACTTCTTTCCAATCCAGAAAATGTCTAAGCAGCTACTTTTATAGTAGCTCATGACTGTTGGTTCTACCAGATATGTTTTCTGTGAAAACAAGGAAGTAGACAACCCCGCTGATTTTTCTTTGCTCCTGCCAGGATCAAGTGTTATTATGGGAAGAGGCCACTTTGTGCCAGTCGAAGGGGCAGAAGAGTGCGGAGGAATCGCAAGAAGCGATTCCTGACTCCGGAAAGCAACAGAAAACTCTCGTCCTATGCTCACACTCCTGTATCTCTGATATCTGCCAGTGCATGTTTGCTGGAGACAGAGAATAATTGAGAGCTTTAATTGAAGGAGCCCCCTCCCTGCCCCGCTTTTATAAACTTGCAGGATAAAGGGAATGAATCATCTGAAAATAGATGAGTATCATCACATTCTTATTACCCACTGCTATGTGGTCCAGGAGTGGTCACATGTTAATTATAGGTCTTTAGCAACAGCACCCTGGGCAATTTGCCCAACTGATTTCCTTGCCACATTAATAGCCCAAGGACAAGACTGTACAGAACGCTATTAACCATTTCACAGCCTAGACATTTCCACGACATTCCTATTTTGCAAGGACTAAGAAGCAAACCCCTGTTTTTTTAAATAACTGATGCAAAGGTGGACTTAATCTAAAAGCATCAATTGGGGTGCAATTAATCGATGGGTGCACTGATCACAATTTTAAAATGTCACCGTGTTTTATTCCAAAATCAGATTGAAATTGTAATTCTGGGCAAACGTACACGGAAGGAGCGGGACTTTTCAGTAAGCGCGCATGCAATTTGCATTGTATTCCTGCAATCCTATGCCGCAAGTAGCTGAGAATAGGTGCCAGTAGAATCAGTGGGGCGTATCTTGCATGATTGTGGATATAGGAGAGCTAAAGGACCCCTGGATGGTTAAGTCTAGTCAAAGGTGACTATGGGGTGAGGCACTCATCTCACTTTCAGGCCGAGGGAGCCGGCGTTTGTCCACAGACAGCTTTCTGCATCATGTGGCCAGCAGGACTAAACCGCTTCTGGCACTGTGAAGGAAGCCAGAGGGCGCGGAAACGCCATTTACCTTCCCACCGCAGCGGTACCTATTTATCTACTTGCACTGGTGTGCTTTCGAATTGCTAGGTTGGCAGGAGCTGGGACAGAGCAACGGGAGCTCACTCTGTTGCGGGGATTCGAGCTGCCGTTCTTCTGATCGGCAAGCCCAAGAGGCTCAGTAGTTTAGACCCCTATAGGATAGGACAGTACATAGTCAGTGCTATTAAGTAAGGTTGTGAGAGGCCCTTGAATCTGGAGATTTCTGTGACTGTTAATCAGATGGCTCTCTACGTGTAAAATGCAGCGAGTGGCATAATAGATCCTTTCACCAAAGCACAAGGGTCAAGGCAGCAAATGGCATGGCACGAACCATTTTGGTTTCTCATTGTTTTTCAGTCTTAAATTCAGTCCCCTCCCCTTTTCTGGATCAGTATACAATTTTTCAAAAAAACGTATGAAGGTTCATCTGGATCGCTCCTACTATATCTATTTTTGCATCTAATTTTGCCTAAGATGCACATTTTACAAGCAATTTCCTCTAAAACAACACATTTGGGTCTGTTGTTTTCACTAAACTGAAGCTTTTGGGGGCAAATACATTTCCCCTAATATATGCGATTTTGCATACATTTTTTGGTTGGAGATCTGCGTTGTAAAATTTTGGGAAACACATTTTTTTCAAAGGATCACTATGTTTCAGTTTGTATAGCGGTTCAGGAGATAAGAATTAAGTCACTTTGCATTAAAATATGGACCAAATGAATTTCTCCTCGCAAACCTAATGTTTACATGGGCTTGTGGAAGTGTCCAGGGCGTGTACATATTTTAGGGAATCCAAAATGCACAAGGGCAGATTATCAGCATTTCAAGTGTGAAAGATATTTGGTGGTGCGATGGGGAAGAGGTCCAAATTTAGTGATCTGAAAGAACTAATTGGAATATGAGCTCAGATCTCAGCTCAGCTTTATTTCAAAGGAAGGTGTTTTTGAGATTTGAGATTCCCCCACTTTTAAATCTATCAAACAAAGGAGAAAGAGGAAAAACTAGGCTTGGAACAGAAATAAAAACTTGCACCCCAGACTATGAACACTTTGAGAGAAAGTATATTTGCGCTGCAGTTAAACGAATCGCTAAGTGTGAAAGGTCATCATGCTATGAGATTCAAACAAAGGAAATGGACAAATTTAAACAAGCCAGAAGCCAACAGTGGGAGGATCATTTATAGTTGGGGACAGAGCTGGCTGCGTTAGAAACCTCACGGGGGCTGTAAATGCAGGGTTGACTGCTCTGTGGTTTTACATTTGCTGAATCAGCTCTGTCAGTCAAATCATCTTGTTGTTCATGTTGCTGTTGTTCACTTTTACTTGAAAAGCAGATTAAAAAAAAAAAAATCTCCAACAATTTATACGCTTTTGTTTCATCTACTGAGTCAACTCAATACTTTACATCATGTGACAATCTCATGCCAGCCCATTACTGACCAGATGCTGCGGGTGAACGACAAGAGAAGGTTGCCAACACAACTGGAGGTGGGCAGGGCCAGTCACCCCATGCCCCAGTCATGCCAGAACATGGCAGCCTTCCTAGACCCAGAGCGACTGCACCATGCAGCAACAGACGCCCACCCAGGTGAGCAGATAATTCAAACCTGGCTCGTGAGGTCCCTTGATACAGCTCTTATTATTACTACATTGTTGTTGTTATTTAAATTTGCCTTGAGAGAGTCTTTAAACCTCTTTTGTTGACCACCAGCATTACGCTTTCCATTTTTAAGTTTGGAACAGAGTAATTGCTTTGGAAGTAATCAGCCATCCACACAACATGACCAGACCAACAAAGTTGATGTTGAAGAATCATTGCTTCACACCGACAACTGGGAAACACTGGCCTACGAGCGCTCCAGTAGGAGAACGGCCTTTCCCAAAGGTGTCATGGACTTCGAAGATGCTCGAACTCAGGACAAAAGGGACAAAACATGCTAAGAGGAAGGCACACTAAGTAAACTCTCACCGTGATCCTGCCCAGAATCCTATGTCCCCACTGTGGAAAGACATGTGGGTCCAGAATTGGCCTCCACAGTCATTTACGGACTCACTGTTAAAACCGTGTTCATGGAATACAATCTTACTTGGCTACGAGTGATCACCAAAGAAGAAGATTATTCTTCTTATTCTTCTTATTCTTATTCTTCTTATTCTCCTTATTTAATAACAATGATGCATTTATGTACAAAACATAAACAACTATAACAAAATGTTACTTGTATGGCTCACAGCCAGAAGGGGGAAAAGAACAAATGTAAATTCCCAATACAGTGGTACCTCTAGTTGCGGACACGATCCGTTCCGGGGTGCCGTTCGCACCCCTGAAAAGTCCGCAATTAGAGCAGCACTTCTGCACACGCACACGCAGCAAAACCCGGAAGTATACACTTCTGGGTTTGCTGCATGCACAAGCCAAAAAGACGCAACATGAACCTAACACAATATGAGGTATGAATGTACCCCATAGTATTAAAACAATAACAAATAAGATAAAAGTAAACAAAATCTACAGCGGTAAAGGTAAAGGGACCCCTGACCATTAGGTCCAGTCGTGGCGATTCTGGGGTTGTGGCGCTCATCTCGCTTTATTGGCCGAGGGAGCCAGCGTACAGCTTCCGGGTCATGTGGCCAGCATGACTAAGCCGCTTCTGGCGAACCAGAGCAGCGCACAGAAACGCTGTTTACCTTCCCGCCGGAGCGGCACCTATTTATCTACTTGCACTTTGATGTGCTTTCGAACTGCTAGGTTGGCAGGAGCAGGGATCGAGCAACGGGAGCTCACCCCGTTGCAGGGATTCGAACCGCCGACCTTCTGATCGGCAAGTCCTAGGCTCTGTGGTTTAACCCACAGCGCCACCCGCGTCTAGTTTGTGATACTAAGCTCCAAACACACGGTCTATTCAGATATTTCCCCATCCTGCAATTCCTGAAGAATGAAAGGGACTCTGGAGAAGATGGAGCTAAGAAGCTCCCATTCTCCACCCTCTCCCTAAAGCCACAGCTCCTCTCCTATAGCATATCCCTTTAAGCATTCTTCATGTGATGGAGGCAATGTCCGAGAAGTCCGCCCTATCTCAGAGTTTCTGAACATCGCCTCTGAGTAAGAAGGTGCAACATGGAGCCCCTAAAGAAGAATCCTAAGCTTTCCCCCTAACAGCCTGTGCCCCATATTTCTCATCGCTGGCGTTCGCTCTCACATTTAGTGAGGGGAAATGCCGCTTGCGTAAATTTCGGATCTAGGAGGACTTGAATATTTCGCAGTTGGGAAGGGATGTGGCTCATTGTGAGAGGATCAGCCTTGCATGGAGAAGGTTCAAAGACCAACATCTCCAGCTACAGCAAGAGAAGACACTCTGTCTGAAACCCTAGAAAGCTGCTATGGGTCAGTGCAGGCAATGCTAAACATTTAGTCTTTATTAGCATTTTTAGGTAGTGCTTTTCAATTTTGTGTATTTTCAACCCAGCCATGAATAATTAAATGCTCCGTGCACTAGCAATAACAGAAGAGCTACTTGAAGGGAGTTTCCAATTAGAGATCTTAGACTTCTTAAGATCAGTACAAAAATGTTACAAATAAAAAGTCACAATATAAAATAGCAGCTCCATGTAATGTTCAAGTTTTACTCAAAGTGACAGTTTGATTCGTTCTTTTATGCCTCATCAAAGTTCTCCACAAGATCTGGAACTTCACGTCATCTTCCTCACCAGTAGCAAGAGGTGCTTTTCCATCCACAGAGCCTCTGCTAGTCTCCTCAAGCTGGTCAGACTGTCAGCACCAAGCTGGTTTAAGATGATAGGAGCATTTCAGTCAGCTGCTTAGTCTCAGCATGGCCTGTGAATGTGAAAGTGTTAGCTGCTAAAGATGCTTGAACTTTAGGGTTCTTGAAGTGGATGGCAGTGCCCTGGTTGGTAAACATGTTTACCTCTTCAATACCAGAGATGTTATTTATTCCAAGTTTCTTTAATGAAAACTGAAGTTTCCCAGTAGTGATGTATGGAAGTGAGAGCTGGACCATAAAGAAGGCTCATCGCCGAAGAATTGATGCTTTTGAATTATGGTGCTGGAGGAGACTCTTGAGAGTCCCATGGACTGCAAGAAGATCAGACCTATCCATTCTGAAGGAAATCAGCCCTGAGTGCTCACTGGAAGGACAGATCCTGAAGCTGAGACTCCAGTACTTTGGCCACCTCATGAGAAGAAAAGACTCCCTGGAAAAGAGCCTGATGTTGGGAAAGATGGAGGGCACAAGGAGAAGGGGACAACAGAGGACGAGATGGTTGGGCAGTGTTCTCGAAGCTACAAACATGAGTCTGACCAAACTGCAGGAGGCAGTGGAAGACAGGAGTGCCTGGCATGCTCTGGTCCATGGGGTCACAAAGAGTCGGACATGACTAAACGACTAAACAACAATGCTGAAGCTTCTTGTCATCTGCTGCTGCTGTTCTGTGAACCACCTTCTTCTTTCTACGGGCAGTACCCTTCCCACTGATGTGCACTTGAGCTTGCAGCTTAGCTAGTTTTTCTTGATTCATGATAGTTTATTTCATCTGTGGCCACTGCTCCCATCTTTGCCGCCTTCACGCCTACCTATCTCCCTTTCCCCGCAGTGCAGGCAATGCTGAGACCAATGGTGCGACTCAGCAGCTTTCTATGTTCCTTCATAGACCAAATAATTGTTTGAGAGGCTGCATGACCTAAAAGTTCAGGGATCAGCATATGTACACGCAAGGGAAATGGAGTCCCGTCCCATCTCTCTATGAGCTCGCCAACCGTTTCCAAGAAGGCGTCCAACTTTCTCCATGTAATCCCTAGCATTCAAACTTTAAGGCGGCCAACTTACAGCCACCTCAGCACTTATGTCTGCAAGTACTTTCACCTGATAGTCCCGGGGGAAGATAGAAGGAAGGGGAGGGGGCGTTGGGAGGGGAGGGGAGGGCCGCTGCTCCATAGAGACAGGCCAGGGTTTTTCAAATAGTTCTGCTAATTTCACAAAGATGCGTGATAATGTCCCCCATATGGCTTTCTGCTTTTTAACAATGAGAAATTGAACCCACATTTTGGAGACACAAGTTTTGCTGATAGACAGCTGATAGTAACTATTGGCCTTTTGGTTTTAATTATTCTAAAAACAGCCTAGGGATCATTTACCCAGAGTTAATGGCCTTTTTAAGGAGCAAGATAAGTCCACAGATGTGACAGGGAGCAGCATGTGGGTCAAAGCTACTGCTGAGGTTAGAATTGGGAGTTGTCAGGCATCCCAGAACCAGCCTGTACAGTACAGGAATGTGTCCTTTCAGTGTCTGAAAGAACTTTTCGTCCTCAACATTGACTATGGGCTGGATCCAGACTTAGTCATGTTCAAGGGAGACTGATGGAAGTCAAAGGGGCTTTATTGAGTCATGACTGACTTACGTCCCACTGATCTCAACAGGTCTGCTCTAAACTATGCCTGGATCCAAACCTGTGTAGAACATTCTATAAAATCCTTTTGGGGTGCCTACACTGTGCTGATTTAATGTTCCTCCCCTGTTCATTCCACGTCCATCCATTTCCTATCTGTTCCACCGGATCAGATCCTCAATTCTGGATCGCATATGCAGCAAGCTGAAAGCGGACAGGACTTCTACAGCTTGAATCCAGGTGCTTAACACTCACCTGAGATCTGTACAGAAATTGTTCTTTGGAAACCTGGCAACTTCAGCCGATTGAACCTACACAGCCAGATCCTGTGCATATTTACTCAGAAGTAAGCCCTGTTGAGCTTGACAGGCTTACTCCCTGGGGGGAAATGCAAAGGACTGGGTTATTAATAATAATAATAATATATAATTTATACCCAACCCATCTGACTGGGCTTCCCCAGCCACTATGGGCGGCTTCCAACAAAATATTGAAATACTGTAATACATCGAACATTAAAAGCTTCCCTAAACAGGGCTGCCTTCAGATGTCTTCTAAAAGTCTGGTAGTTGTTGTTCTCTTTGACATCTGGTGGGAGGGCGTTCCACAGGGCGGGTGCCACTACCGAGAAGGCCCTCTGCCTGGTTCCCTGTAACTTGGCTTCTCACAGTGAGGGAACCACCAGAAGGCCCTCGGCGCTGGACCTCAGTGTTCAGGTAGAACAATGGGGGTGGAGACGCTCCTTCGTTTGGATACAAAAACGTCAACGCTACGTTCAGACAATCCTGTGATGTTGTTGCCTCTTCTAATGGTGAACTCAGGTGGGGAGTGTCAGTGGGGCCAAAAGAGTGCCACTGGGAAAGAAGAGGTGAGGTCTTGACATACTCCAATATTTGCAAAAGTATAAGATTAAAAAAAAAAAATCAAGGCAGGCCATGCTCTTTATCCACAAGCCAGTGGCGTAGCGTGGGTTGCCAGTGCCCAGAGTCATGCAGAGGGTGGGAGGAAGGGAAACAGACAAAGTATGCATGGGCATTCAATGACCTGAGGTATCTTCGTCACCCAGGAGATCTATGTAAACAAATAGCCAAAGCAAAATAAATGGCTTCAATATCAGGATGAGCAACAGCCTAAAAGACATTTTGGAGGCATCTAAAGATCTGAGGTGGCTTTTACAAAAATGATTAGGCCAATTCACGGAGGACTGGCCAATGGCCAACTATTAGCCTTGAAGGCTAAATGGTGACTTCCATGTTCAGATACCATATTCCAGAATGGGAAACTTGTGGCCCTCTAGATGTTGCCGGACTCCAGCTCCCATCATTCCCAGCCAGTATGACCAATGGGAGCTGGAGTCTAGCAACACCTGAAAGGCCCAAAGGGTTGCCTAGGCCTACCACACACCTCTCAGGGTTGGATATTTGGAACAAAACGAAGACGTAGGCTGCACACAAGACGTAGGCAGAGTGAAACAGAGTGTGCCCCACAGTTTGTCCTCAAACCCCTAAAATAGCCTGAAGCCTCCCGGTGCCTTGGGTTGGTGCCTATCACATTGCCAGAGTTGGTAACAAGATTCACCGGCCAGTCACTCGACTGCTTCTGCATGTGGGACATGTCCTTTGCCACCTTGTCCTTTGCCTCAGGCAACGAAATGTCTTGGGTTGGGCCTGGACTGCTGTGAGGGGGGAAACCGGATTACTAAAGGAGAGAAAGGGAATGGAATATCCAGGAAGAAGGTATGGCTGGCTACTCTGAATGGGAGCCTTCCGCACCGCAACACTTGGTTGCAGTCCCCACTTCTAAACTTGACGACGGCAACTTCTCCTTTGCAGGAAGGGTGACGAGAGGCAACCGGCATATTCTTGTGGCTTCTCCGCAGAGGAAATCTCCCTTCTGCGAGGGAAGAGCCTATCAATTTTGCAGAGCTTTTCAGCCCATTATCACATTACAGGTAGACAGTTGTCACAAGGCATTAGGCTTAAATGACTTTGACAGCATAACTGCGGGCTAGCTCCAGGCTTGGCAGCCTGCGGAACACCTGCAGCTCGCAATGCGCGGCAGCCACAAGGCCAGGCCAGGGTGTTCCGCCCAGAGGCGGGAAGGCATGTTTGGCTTCCTACATCACCGGGAAGAGCTGCCCTCAACTGACAGCCAACATCGCAAGACGCCTCTTTAACACACACACACACAGAGAGAGAAACAAAGACCTTGACCAGACGTTGTCCAGAACGTATATCAGACCAGCACCCGCCATATTTAATAAAGAGAGGCCTCTTTATGGCATTTCTTGATGAAAACACTCATCAGAAAAAGCAAGAGCATGACTTTTCCCATGAGGAAGAATGGAATCTCAGACTCTCCTTATTTTCCAGAGACAGTCCCAGATTTACAGAAGCCGTCCTGGTTTCTGATTTGATCCCAGAATGTCCCGCTTTTCCTTAGGACGTCCCTATTTTCATCAGAGAAATGTTGGAAAGCATGGAGTTCAGCGACCCCTGAGCCAAGGAGATAAGTAACTAAACAACCTTTGGGAGATATCTGAAGGCAGCCCTCTATGGGGATGTTTTTAATGTTTAATGGGTGGCGCTGGGGTGGAAGAGAAGAAGAGTTTGGATTTGATATCCCGCTTTATCACTACCCGAAGGATACTGAGCCTAGGGCTTGCCGATTGGAAGGTCGGCGGTTCGATTCCCCGTGACGGGGTGAGCTCCCGTTGCTCAGTTCCTGCTCCTGCCCACCTAGCAGTTCGAAAACACATCAAAGTACAAGTAGATAAATAGGTACCTCTCTGGCGGGAAGGTAAACGGCGTTTCAGTGCACTGCTCTGGTTCGCCAGAAGCGACTTAGTCATGCTGGCCACATGACCCGGAAGCTGTACGCCGGCTCCCTCAATAAAGCGAGATGAGCGCCATAACCCCAGAGTCGTTCGCGACTGGACTTAACTGTCAGTGGTCCTTTACCTTTACCTTTATATTTTTATATATGTTGGAAGTCGCCAGGAGTGGCTGGGGCAACCTAGTCAGATGGGCAGGGTATTATTATTGTTGTTGTTGTTGTTGTTGTTGAATAGGATGTTCCTCTTTTCATAGTAGAAATGTCGGAGGGTATGGAATCTGCCTTAAACCAAATCAGGCCATTTGGTTCACCCAGCTAAGTACTGTGTCTTTGGTTGGAACTTCCATTTCTGCGCCTATAGTATCCTAGCCGCTGTTGTTACATACATAAAGATTGATTCTATATTTATTTATGCACTCACACACTCAAAACCAAGATGAGTTGTGCACTGCCATTTTTTAAAGCCAGAATTCTACCTGCTAGGACAAGGATGGCACAGCCCTGGCAGTTGAAGTGGGAAATTCAGGGCAAGCAATACAGAAATGTTGATTCTTCATCAAGTTCCTTGCCTAATGTCAGTGAGTGAGTCCCCCACACAGAACAGGCAGCTACCACTCCTGCATTTAAGTTGAGAAGGGTGGTCACTAAGTGTGTCTTTTAAAAGGCAGGAGAACACAATGTGGAGAACGCTGTGTCACAACCAGGGGCACCATCTCTAGGTGGCCAGAAAATAATTTTGTTGTGGTTGCTCAGCACCTACACCGCAGGGCCTCCAACGCAACATCCGGTACCGCGTGAAGCACCGGAAGTCACGTCTGAGACCTCATGAGACCTCGGAATCTGACTTCAGGACCTCACGTCACAACATGTTGGCAAGTTTGCACCCCTGATCACAACGGTTCGGTCGCCATTTTGCCTCAGTCCTCTGAAACAGTGGCGTAGCGTGGGTTGTCAGCACCCGGGGCAAGGCAAGTAATTTGCGCCGCCTAACCCGTGGATTTGCGCCCCCTAACCCTAATCCCCAGATGTTGCGCCCGGTGCGGCCGGGCCCCCCTGCACCCCCCACGCTACGCCACTGCTCTGAAATACACCACTGAGCAAACGATGCCAACTCGAGATGAAACAGCGGATCAGCGAAGAAAAGCTAAGTCAGTAATAACTAATTTATATCCTGCTCTTCTACGACAGTACTCATAGCAGCTTACATTAAAAAAAAAAACCACATCAAATACAATAATAAAAATGCAATTAAAAACTAAGCAATTAGAAACAATACCATTAAAGGACTAAGAGCAGCAATTAAAAACACACACACATATCTTAAAGGCTGGAACAGACCTGCAGCAGCAGCAAAATATTTTTTTCTTCTTCAAAACAAAGACGGGGGGGGGGGATGCTTGCCAAAACAAATTCATTTTTTGATGCTGATCAAAGGAGCTTTAAAAGGGGGAGGCCTGGAAGGGCGTTCTGGAGATGAGGCACCCCCCCCCATGGAAAGTCTTTGCCCTGAATGTCTCAAAATGGCACTGAGAGCAAGTCTTCCAAATCTGGACTTGGAGTCCAGTATGGCAGTAAATGGTCCATAAAAAGGCAAGTTTTAGAAATGTGATCTAATGTACAGTGTTACGGAGGCAGGACTGGCCTCAACCAGAAGTCCAGCATGTCACACATTTCCAAGACAGGCTGGGCAGGATCCTCACTTTTGACTTTCAGGCATCATTTGACAACCTTTCTATGCAGAAAGGCCTATGCAGCTGTTTAAATATTAATAATTAGAATAAGAATTTATATACCTCCCTATAAGGTAAGAGGGACACGGGTGGTGCTGTGGGTTAAACCAGAAAGCCTAGGGCTTGCCGATCAGAAGGTCGGTAGTTCAAATCCCTGCGATGGGGTGAGCTCCCGTTGCTTGGTCCCTGCTCCTGCCAACCTAGCAGTTCAAAAGCACATCAAAGTGCAAGTAGATAAATAGGTACCGCTCCAGCGGGAAGGTAAATGGCATTTCCGTGTGCTGCTCTGGTTCGCCAGTAGCGGCTTAGTCATGCTGGCCACATGACCCAGAAGCTGTACGCCGGCTCCCTCGTCCAGTAAAGCGAGATGAGCGCCGCAACCCCAGAGTCGGCCACGACTGGACCTAATGGTCAGGGGTCCATTTACCTTTACCTTTATCTTGATAGATGACTGCAGTTCAAAAGCACGTCAAAGTGCAAGTAGATAAATAGGCACAACTCTGGCAGGAAGGTAAACGGCGTTTCTGTGCGCTGCTCTGGTTCGCCAGAAGCAGCTTAGTCATGCTGGCCACATGACCCGGAAGCTGTACGCCGGCTCCCTCAGCCAGTAAAGCGAGATGAGCGCCCGAGAGTCGGCCACGACTGGACCTAAAGGTCAGGGGTCCCTTTACCTTTACTATAAGTCTAGTCTATAAGTATAGTCTTTACTATAAGTTAAGTCTAGTCTAAGGCGACTATAGGGTTGTGGCGCTCATCTTGCTCTCAGGCTGAGGGAGTCGGCTTTTGTCCACAGTCAGCTTTCCGGGTCATGTGGCCAGTAGGACTAAACCGCTTCTGGCGCAACGGGACACCATGACGGAAACCAGAGCTCACAGAAACGCTGTTTACCTTCCCGCCGGAGCGGTACCTATTTATCTACTTGCCCTGGCGTGCTTTCAAACTGCTAGGTTGGCAGGAGCAGGGACCGAGCAACGGGAGCTCACCCCGTCGCGGAGATTTAAGCTGCCGACCTTTTGATCGGCAAGCCCCAGGGGCTCTGTGGTTTAGACCAGAGCGCCACCCGTATCTATACCCACATGTCTCAGGGCAGTTTATTGTGCAGCCAGCCATTTTAATTATTGTTCTCTACTGCTTTACTTTTTATGTTGCTGATGTTTTGTGAGAGAGCAATAGCTAAATCCTTCTATCCATAGAAATAAATACATGAATAAATGACCAAGGGTGTTGTTGTTTAGTCGTTCAGTCGTGTCTGACTCTTCGTGACCCCCTGGACCAGAGCACGCCAGGCACTCCTGTCTTCCACTGCCTCTCGCAGTTTGGTCAAACTCATGCTGGTAGCTTCAAGAACACTGTCCAACCATCTCGTCCTCTGTCGTCCCCTTCTCCTTGTGCCCTCAATCTTTCCCAACACCAGGGTCTTTTCCAGGGAGTCTTCTCTTCTCATGAGGTGGCCAAAGTCTTGGAGCCTCAGCTTCAGGATCTGTCCTTCCAGTGAGCACTCAGGGCTGATTTCCTTAAGAGTGGATAGGTTTGATCTTCTTGCAGTCCCATGGGACTCTCAAGAGTCTCCTCCAGCACCATAATTCAAAAGCATCAATTCTTCGGCGATCAGCCTTCTTTATGGTCCAGCTCTCACTTCCATACATCACCACTGGGAAAACCATAGCTTTAACTATATGGACCTTTGTTGGCAAGGTGATGTCTCTGCTTTTTAAGATGCTGTCTAGGTTTGTCATTGCTTTCCTCCCAAGAAGCAGGCGTCTCTTAATTTCATGGCTGCTGTCACCATCTGCAGTGATCATGGAGCCCAAGAAAGTAAAATCTCTCACTGCCTCCATTTCTTCCCCTTCTATTTGCCAGGAGGTGATGGGACCAGTGGCCATGATCTTCGTTTTTTTGATGTTGAGCTTCAGACCAAGGGTACAAATCATAAATCAAAATATCAGAATACAGGCTGCTGCTGTATGAACTGTAATTGGGCATGGGAGAGGTTGCCCAGGCCCCCTCTCTCGAGGTTCTAAAAATTATTTTGTTTATTTAGATATTTCTATACTAACCTGCACCAAAAATGGTTACAAGGAGGGGGTTTTTTCGGGGGGGGGGACAAGGTAATATAAAAACACAATACATAATAAACTGAAATGTCAAAAAGAATTCTCACAAATAGCAGATTTGACAGCATCGTGCGAAGGAATTCAGGCATCAGCCCCTAGAAGCCTAACAAAAATGGTGTTGGTGGTTGCTTTTAGTCTGGCATATAAAATAATATAAAGTTGGGGTGAGACACACTTCGGTGGGGAGGTAATTCGCCCAGAAAAATCAGAAAGAAAACAGTTATTTCCTCGAGCCAATCCAGGAAGCTGAGAAAATTAGGATGAGGACACCTGCTTATTTGCAAAGCACCTTTGAACTCTGGGGACATAGTAATGGCCCTGGCACTGAGGGGAGAGCTACATTCTTTGGGATTTGCTGTCCTTCTTGTAGTCCCCATTGGTTCAAACTAGAAAACAGGAGGTTGGATGAGAGGGGGATGACTGAAAGCCTGCCTGTCCTTTGAGGTGGGCTTTTAAAGAGCCTGGGAAATTTATTTCCGAGATAGCTTTAAGACATGTGTACACACAACTGAAATTGCCCTGTTGGTATTAGTCTGTAATTTAGTGGCTGATATGTGATCATAACAATAAGACCATACCCTCTAACATTCCTCCGATGAAAATAGGGACGTGCCATTCCAAAATGATAATTTTACTATTTATACCCTACCCAGCTGACTGGATTGCCCCAGCCACTCTGGGCAGCTTCCAACATATATAAAAACATAATAAAACATTAAACTTTTTTTTTTTTAAAAAAAAAAAAAACCTTCCCTATACAGGATTGCCTTCAGACGGCTCGGGGGTTGGATAACTCCATACCCTCCAACATTTCTCCAATGGAAATATTGAAATACTTTATTGTCACTTGTACAATTTGTATACAGTGAGATTACACGAGCACCCCCCACTCAGCTCTCTTAGTCTTAATTCCCCTCGTTTACTGACGCGCACCCACCAAACCTGAAAGTCAGTTGCCCTGTTGTTAGCTTTTCATTCAGCAGCCTAACAGCCCACGGATAGAAGCTGTTCTTTACCCTGTTGGTGCGACTAATCATGCTTCTATATCTTCTGCCTGAGGGCAGGAGATCAAGAAAGTGCCGGCCAGGGTGTGAATCATCCCTGAGAATTTCCCTCACTCTCCTGAGGCAACGTTCTTCCGCAATGTCATCCAGCGGATTCACAGGACAGCCCATAATATCTTGTGCTGTATTCAACACCCTCTGTAGGCACTTCCTATAAGTTGATGTCAAACCAGCATACCACACCGTGATGCAGTAGGAAAGGACACTTTCTATAGTGGACCGGTAGAAGGAGATCATCAAATGAAATTAGGGACATCCCAAGGAAAAGTGGGAGGGACATGGGTGGTGCTGTGGGTTAAACGACTGAGCCTAGGGCTTGCCAATCAGAAGGTTGGCGGTTCGAATCCCCATGACGGGGTGAGCTCCTGTTTCTTGGTCCCTGCTCCTGCCAACCTAGCAGTTCGAAAGCACGTGAAAGTGCAAGTAGATAAATAGGTACCGCTCCGGTGGGAAGGTAAATGGCGTTTCTGTGCGCTGCTCTGGTTCGCCAGAAATGGCTTAGTCATGCTGGCCACATGACCCGGAAGCTGTACGCCGGCTCCCTCGGCCAATAAAACAAGATGAGCACCGCAATCCCAGAGTTGGTCACGACTGGACCTAATGGTCAGGGGTCCCTTTACCTTAAGGAAAAGTGGGACATTCTGGGATCAAATCACAAACCAGGACGACTTCTCTAAATCGGGGATGCCCCTGGAAAATAGGGACAGTTGGGGGGTCTATAAGAGGTATGGATTGCCTCTGGCCCATCCCTAGGCATGTGACCACCCCTCCATACACAGACCTGGAAAGATGGTCATGAGAGAATGAAGACCCCGCCTTTTAGTTTACCACAGCCGATGCCGTGGCATTTAGTTGACAGATACCCAAAGCTTTCACTCAGGATTAAAGAGCCTAGCTTTTATTGGCCTCCCTGTCAAATGGGCCCCCACGGTCACAGGCCTTTATCCCCACAAAACCCAGGGTTTTCTGGGCTCATTTGCCCCACATTTGCATGGCAGAAGCTGTTTTACAAAGAGACCACCAGCAACAAATGTCATTGCTGGTTCAGAGCTCGGTTTGAAGGTATTTAGATAGAACAATAATTGCCCAGGGATGTGGTTTGCTCTGAAGCGAACTAAAGACTGTGTTTATATGTCCCAAATTCCTAGTGACGCTAATAATTGCAACCTCCGGCTCAATAAAATGCACAAATAATGTTACTGAAATCTTTCCAATCAAAAGGTATTATTTTGGGTTTAAAAACAGATGCAGCACCCAGTATTTAGAAGAAAGACGACTGGGCGGGTCTACCTCTATTTCAAGAGAGAACCCAAAAATACTGGAAATTTAGTCAAGTACCTCTCTCTTTTTATAGCCTTTTTATTGCAGGGTTATTATAATCTTCAAACGTCCTTATTTTTTTCCCCCTAATCAGCTAACACACTCCAGTTTCTGATCAAACTCTGCTGAAAGAAAGCAAATTAAAGCACAGAGAATATCAAGAGAATTCCCTTCATCCTAAACTTTTTGGGTCCCTATCCTAGTAGAAGGGGACGCGGGTGGTGCTGTGAGTTAAACCACAGAGCCTAGGACTTGCCGATCAGAAGGTCGGTTGTTCGAATCCCCGCAACGGATTCCCTCCCGTTGCTCAGTCCCTGCTCCTGCCAACCTAGCGGTTCGAAAGCACGGCCAAGTGCAAGTAGATAAATAGGTACCACTCCAGCGGGAAGATAAACAGCTTTTCCATGCGCTGCTCTGGTTCGCCAGAAGCAGCTTAGTCATGCTGACCACATGACCCGGAAGCTGAACGCCGGCTCCCTCAGCTAGTAAAGCAAGATGAGCGCCGCAACCCCAGAGTCGGCCATGACTGGACCTAACGGTCAGGGGTACCTTTACCTTTACCTTTATCCTAGTAGAATGTTCTGAGCCTGGAAAAGATGACTGCCTACCTGGGGATGCCAGGGAAAGCAGATGCTTGACCGCTGAACCATAGCCATTCAGCCTTCCACTGGAGCTCAACAAATGGGAGACAAAACAAAAAACACATCCAGAACATTTGTGGTATGGAAAGTTAACAGGATTTGAGCAGGAGGCCATTGGCGTGTACCAACTGGGAGTAGGGTTTCTGTCCCAAAGGCACAAACAGTATTTGAAAGTGAGATTGCATTGCATAGAGCCACACCTGAGCAGAGGCAGATTTAGGGGAACACGTTTGATTTGCCCTCACGGGGCGCTGAGCCGAGAGGGTGCCACAGGGAGTGCCACAACAATGACTTAGGATGGAAGGCAAGACCCGAATTTTGGTGTTGCACAGGGTGCCCCTGAATTTTAAAAGCCCAAAGCCTGTCACTGCATGGATTATCATTATTATTATTTATACCCCACCCATCTGGCTGGGTTTCCCCAGCCACTCTGGGCGGCTTCCAACAAAATATTAAAATACAATAATCCATCATATATTAAAAGCTTCCCTAAACAGGGCTGCCTTCAGATGTCTTTTAAAAATCAGGTGGTTGTTTATTTCCTTGACATCTGATGGGAGGGCATTCCACAGGGGTGCCACTACCAAGAAGACCCTCTGCCTGGTTCCCTGTAACCTCACTTCTCGCAGTGAGAGAACCGCCAGAAGGCCCTCAGTGCTGGACCTCAGTGTCCAGGCTGAACAATGAGGGTGGAGATGCTTCTTTGTGCACAAAGGAAGGTAAGTCTGGAAGAGCTCATAGTATGAAATGGCGGGAAGGGAAGGGAAAGGAAGGGAAGGGAAGGCGTCTAGAGGCTCTGGACAAGGGAAGGCAGTAGGGCGAAGTTAGGGAGGGGAGGAAGGAGGTAAATAGGTCATAAGGTTACCAGACGTCCCCGTTTCCTGGGGACAGTCCCCGGATTTACAAATCAGTCCCCATACAAAATTCATTGAAGTTGAAAAGCGTCCTGGATTCATTGAAAAAAATCTGGAGACCTTAAAATAGGATCACGGTGAGGGATGGGGTGGAGCCCCCAAAATGCTGCTGCTTCCCTTTCCATCCTAGTGTTCCCTCCCTTTCCATTTTTGTGGGCCCCAACTTGTTTGTTCTAAATTAAAATCAACATTGCCTTCAAGTTAAACAGTAGTCGGATCTTGTTATTGCACTTAATAGACAGCACATCTGGAAAACATTTATTGGTGTATATATACTCAAGCATTAGATCCTCCCCCCTCCCCCCCAATATGAAGTCAGGTTCATTTTTCAATCTTTGGTCATTTTAGATAAATGTGACTTAAACCCAGATTTATCTGGCTTAGCCTACGTTTTATATTTCTGATCTCACAGCTGTCAGCTAATAATTCAAGGCAGAGCGATTTTTGTTCTGTTCTCATTATGAAACTCAGCTTTAAAAAAATACTTCGTCATTACCTATTGGAGCACAAACACAGCTAAAAAACAATTACCTTCCGTTAAGTTAGTAACGAACATTTTGGGTGGGGAAAATAATCAAGTAGGACTAGACTCTTTCTTTCAAAGTTTCTTCTGAGCCAAGAGTTGATGTTTCGATGAGCAAAGAGTTAACTGTTCCACATCATGAGCAGCAAGTATATGAGCACTCATAGAACTGCTGTACAAATCTGTTTCTATCAAAACTCTTTTTTAAAAAATATCTACGGGGGCAGTTTCAAATCTTATGCATGTTTTCTCAGAAGTAAACTCAGAAGTTTACTCAGGTAAACTGAGAACAGGATGTTAGATAGATGGGTCTTTGGTTTCATCCAGCAGGGCTTTTCTTAAGAAAAGTTAAGACCTGCTTCATTCAACGATAGTGTCCTTTAATTTTTACGTTCCTCAGCTTTCCCTTTTTAAGGATCAAAAACACATTAGAGGGGAAAACAGCCCCGGCCCAGTATTCCTGAAGGAGCGTCTCCACCCCCCATCGTTCACATCCGAGGGCCTTCTGGTGGTTCCCTCCCTGCGAGAAGTAAGGTTGCAGAGAATCAGGCAGAGGGCCTTCTCGGTGGTGGCGCCCGCCCTGTGGAACGCCCTCCCATCAGATGTCAACAACTACCTGACTTTTAGAAGACATCTGAAGGCAGCCCTGTTTAGGGAAGTTTTTAATGTTTGAAGTTTCATTTTGTTTTTAGTGTTCTGTTGGGAGCCGCCCAGAGTGGCTGGGGAAACCCAGCCAGATGGGAGGGGTATAAATAATAAAATTATTGTTGCTATTACCAGAAGATTGTAAAAATTAAAGTAGACTGTCCTCAGATGCAAGACTGCATGTGTCTGTGAATGGATGTTCAATGGAAGAATCCAGGTCAACTAATGCCGGTTCTGGAATTCTTCAACCTAGGTCCAAATGTGGAAAACTTCCAGTCTGAATCTATGGGACAATAGGAAGTCATCCTAACCTACACCACGGTTCCATTTAGCTCCATGTTGTCTGCACGGACTGCGCAAGCTTTCAGATACAGTGGTACCTCTGGATGCAAATGGAATCCGTTCCAGAGCCCCGTTCGCATCCTGAGTAGAACGTAACATGCGAATGCGTGTCTGCACATGCACGGGTTGTGTTTCGCCGCTTCCACACATGCGCATAACATCATTTTGAGCGTCTGCACATGCGCGAGCAGCGAAACCCGGAAGTAACGTGCTCCGTTACTTCCGGGTCGCTGCGGAGCGCAACCCGAAAATGCTTAACCTGAATGCTCAACCCGAGGTATGACTATACATGACTTGCCCAGGGCTACCTGCAGGTGCCAGGATCGGAACCCGAGTTCTGAGGAGTCCAGCCTGAGGACTCGTACAGCTGAAGGAGTATTTGAACTATCCCTTACGTCTCATTAGCCACACTGAAACCTGGAAGCCCAGTTGTCAAAGTTGATAATTGGGGTCAAAGACCCCCTGCAGATGTCACCATCAGAGCTCCGGTTTCAACTCCGGCCTCGCAATTTATCCCCCTCGACCCTGCCCATTTGGAAACCGTAATGAAAGCAGGCTTTGCCATGCGCTGATTGAAACCGAACGATCCGTTGCTTTACAATCGGTGCTTCACCTCCTTGACCCCCCGCGATGGCATTTCTGCCCTTATGACCAGGCATAAACCTATCCCTCAACATGGTGGCTTCCGAAGTCAAGGCAGAGTCGCTGTCAGTTTCCCCACTGACTCGGGTAGAACAGTAATATGGATTTATAGCAGTACCGATGGCAGAAAAGCACAACTCGCTCAGAGGTCAAGTACCTTTTAAGTGACTTGGGGGGAAAATCAGTATTCTCGTATTCAAAAGGCAACTGGGGAGGAGGACAATGGCGAGGTGCTTTAAGTATAAACAAATGCACAGCTTTGCTGAAACACACTTCGTCCTGGCTGCACATTTTATCGATGTGCCCTTTTCCTTGAGGGTGCCTATATCACATCCATGTTCCATTATGTTCCGAGGCGGTTTTACCAGCCAAGAAGACGAGGCAAAGCGGCCAACTCAGGCAGCTGGCTTTGGGCGCTGCTATAGAAAGCAGACTGGGATGAACTCTATCTTGAATGCGGCATAATCTACCAAGAAGATCTCCTGAACAATCTTGGTTAAATTAGAGCAAGATGTTCGAGGTCTTAGCGTTGCGTGGCCATTCATTTTCAGCTGAGAGAAAAGGCAAAGAAGAGCCGAAGGGGTAGAAGTGTATGAAATTATGCAGGGAAAGTGGGTAGGGGAAAGTTTTTCTCCCTTTCGCAGAACCCTAGAATTCCTGGACGTCCAACGAAGCTGAATGTCAGAAGGTTCACGACAAATAAAGTACTTCCTCACACAAGGGCCCAGTTTAACTGCAGAATTTGTGCCCACAAAAGGCAGACACTAACTTGGCTGGCTTTAAAATTATTATTATTATTATCATCATCATCATCATCATCATCATCATTACTGAAGTGTAGGTGGGTTGCCACGAGGCAAGACACAGTGATTACAGCAAGAACCTTTGTTGAACTAACAGAACTAGATCACAGGGGCAAAGCAACTGCTTTTATACATTTCTGAAGGCCTGAGCCACTCCCACCCCCAACGTGATTGGCTGTCTAAACTTCCAAGCTGCCAATCACGACTCAGAGTTCAAGGGCCAATGGCAGAGGCCCAAATCCTGAAATGTTCTGTGATTGGATATCATGTATCAAATCAGAACACAGGGCCCCAGAATCCTCAGTCCAGACTTATGCTCGGGCAAACACAGACCACTGAATACATAATAATCGTAATTATTTTATTTATATGCAGCGCATCTGACTAGGTTTGCCCCAGTCACTCTCGGCGACTCCCAACAAAATATTAAAACACAATAAAACATCAGCCATTAAAAACTTCTCTGAACACTCAGGACTGCCTTCAGGTGTCTCTTAAAGGTTATATAGCTACTCATCTCCTTGACATCGGTTGGGAGGGCATTCCACAGGATGGGCGCCACCACCGAGAAGGCCCTCTGCCTGGCTCCCCATAGCCTCACTTCTCGCAGTGACGGAACTGCCAGAAGGCTTTCAGTGCTGGACTTCAGAACGACGGAGTGGATACGCTCCTTCGGGTATATAGGGTCGAGACTGTTTAATAGTAAGAAGAAAGAGGATCAGACATATTAACGGAGGCTAAGTAGGCACCATGCTTCTGAATATCCGTTGCTGGAAACCGCAAGAAGGGAGAATGCTTTTGTGCTGAGGTCCTTTTCATCTGCTTCCCATAGGCAGTTGGTTGCTCCCTATGAGACTAGGATGATGAGATGGATGAGCCATTGCTTGATCTAACACGCTCTTCTTGTGTTCTTATTCATATGAGAGAGGGGACCTTTTTATCTTCCAACCCAGGAACCAAAGATTCATGGGAGAAAGCTACATTACACCCGAATAATTGCAGCTACTTGTATGTATTTGGAAGTTTCTCCTCAAGTATACATGAGGTGTGGGACGCAGGTGGCGCTGTAGGTTAAACCACAGAGCCTAGGACTTGGCGATCAGAAGGTCGGCAGTTCGAATCCCCGCAACGGGGTGAGCTCCCATTGCTCAGTCCCTGCTCCTGCCAACCTAGCAGTTCGAAAGCACGTCAAAGTGCAAGTAAATAAATAGGTACCGCTCTGGCGGGAAGATAAACGGCGTTTCCGTGTGCTGCTCTGGTTCGCCAGAAGCGGCTTAGTCATGCTGGCCACATGACCTGGAAGCTGTACGCCGGCCTATAGAGCGAGATGAGCGCCGCAACCCCAGAGTCGATCACGACTTGACCTAATGATCAGGGGTCCCTTTACCTTTACCTATACATGAGGTAACTTTCAGTTCAGGGCAGTGGAGGAGGGGAATGAGTAAGCAGCAGAGAAAAGGTGGAGGGGGCAGGAGAGGAGATAATGGCAGTGACCTACTAGGAGTTAAGAAAATAAAGTATGCTGTTCTGAGCCTTTCTGTTTCATCCCCCGTTTTAGAAATCAGCCACAAGGCGATCACAACCATTGTGTAACCATCTGAGTGAGAAATCACCTCAGAGTTGATCCAAACTAAAAGCTTTGTGCAGGTATGAGTTAGCTAAACATTTGTGACAAATATGCCTGTGCACCCCTTTGCTCTCATCCTGCGCTATTTGTTAAGAGTCGGTGCGCTTCTGATGAACCATTAGCCTCACTAATGTCTTTTATTTGAATGGGCCATATAACTCCTCAGCAAAACTCAGAAATGAAAGAAGGGAAAGTTGGTGGGATTGTGACTGAGGTTGTTGTTGTTGTTTAGTCATTTAGTTGTCTCCGACTCTTCGTGACCCCTGGACCAGAGCATGCCAGGCACTCCTGTCTTCCACTGCCTCCCGCAGTTTGGTCAAACTCATGCTGGTAGCTATGAGAACACTGTCCAACCATCTCATCCTCTGTCGTCCCCTTCTCCTTGTGCCCTCCATCTTTCCCAACATCAGGGTCTTTTTCATGGAGTCTTCTCTTCTCATAAGGTGGCCAAAGTGTTGGAGCCTCAGCTTCAGGATCTATCCTTCCAGTGAGCACTCAGGGCTGATTTCCTTCAGAATGGATCGGTTTGATCTTCTTGCAGTCCATGGGACTCTCAAGAGTCTCCTCCAGCACCACAATTCAAAAGCATCCATTCTTCAGCAATCAGCCTTCTTTATGGTCCAGCTCTCACTTCCATACATCACTACTGGGAAAACCAGAGCTTTAACTATACGGACCTTTGTTGGCAAGGTGATGTCTCTGCTTTTTAAGATGCTGTCTAGGTAAAGATGCTCATTAAGGATTTCCATTCCCAAAGGCTCGTTGACCCAAGCTACGGTCTCGTACTCCATCCCTTCTTTTCTTTGCTAACTCTTCATCTTTATCCGATACGATTTGGAATGCAAATACCTCATAAAATCCAGCGCAAACAAGCTATCGATACTCGAGAGCTGAGAATGTCCTGATTTTAGGAGAGGGGGAAAAGGGGGGAGGGATCAGCTCTACACTTTGCATCTTCATTTCTTCCCCTTCGTTGTTAATCTGCATTGCTTTTACAATGCAATACGTTTTATTTATCCATGGAACATATTGCCTCAGAAACTACTTTGTTGTGGGTGAGGTATCAGTTAATCATAAGCTAAATGGAAAAGGAACATTTTTTAAGAGAGAGAGGGGAAGTGACTCACTGCTTGAGAGGGAGGAGCCCAGGTTTCCAGATGGATGGGCCACAAATAACTTTTGCATATCTTTCCTCACTCCCAAGAAGCCTCACAGAAACTGCTGTGCTTAAGCACTCCATCATTAACTTCGTAAGAAGGTTAGAAAAAAACTTGGGTTGAAGAATCCCAATGCCACAGGGAGGTGGCTAGCAGTTGCAAGAGCTGAACATCTGATCCCTAGACATAGAATCATAAAATCACAGAATCATGTGACAGATGGCCATCCCACCTCTGCTTAAAAATCTGCAAAGAACGAGAGCCCACCCTTTTCCGAGGGAGTCAGTTCTGCTGTCACAGAGCTCTTGATGTTGAGTCGTGATCTCCTTCCATGTAATTTGAAGCCATTGGTTCCAGCCCTAGCCTCCAGAGCAGGAGAAAACAAGCTTGCTCCATCCTCCATGGATGAGCCAGTGTGGTGTAGTGGTTAAGAGCGGTGGACTTGTAATCTGGTGAACCGGGTTCGCTTCCCCGCTCCTCCACATGCAGCTGCTGGGTGACCTTGGGCGAGTCACACTTCTTTGAAGTCTCTCAGCCTCACTCACCTCACAGAGTGTTTGTTGTGGCGGAGGAAGGGAAAGGAGAATGTTAGCTGCTTTGGGACTCCTTCGGGTAGTGATAAAGCAGGATATCAAATCCAAATCCAAACTCCTCCATGTGACAGCCCTTTAGTTTTTTTGAAGATGGCTATCTCAGTCTCTGCTTTCCCAGGCTAAACATATCCAACTCCCTCAATCGTTCCTCATAAGGCTTGGTTTCCAGGCCCTTTAGCATCTTGCAGTGGCGGACTTTTCAGCAATGCCCTGCATAATGCTAAAATTCGAGGGGGACTCCATTGTACATCATTGTTGTGGTTCCCCCTGCCAGTGAGGGCAAACCAGATGCTCTACCCTAAAACTGCCTCTGCACTTTGGTTCCCCTCCTCTGCACACATTCCTGCTTGTCAACATCCTTCTTAACTTGTGGCACCCAGAACTGGACACAGTATTCCAGGTGTGGTCTGATCAAGGCAGAATAGAGTAGTACTATTACTTCCCTTAGGGATCCGGGTGGCGCTGTGGTCTAAACCATAGAGCCTAGGACTTGCCGATCAGAAGGTTGGCGGTTCGAATCCCCACGATGGGATGAGCTCCCGTTGCTCGGTCCCTGCTCCTGCCAACCTAGCAGTTTGAAAGCACGTCAAAGTGCAAGTAGATAAATAGGTACTGCTCCGGCAGGAAGGTAAATGGTGTTTCTGTGCGCTACTCTGCTTCTCCAGAAGCGGCTTAGTCATGCTGGCCACATGACCTGGAAGCTGTACGCCGGCTCCCTCGGCCAGTAAAGCGAGATGAGCGCCGCAACCCCAGAGTCGGCCACGACTGGACCTAATGGTCAGGGGTCCCTTTACCTTTACTCTATTACTTTCCATGACCGTGACACTATACTTCTGTTGATGCAGCCTAGAATAGCATTAGCATTAGGGCTAAATACCTGGCCTCACTGCGTCCGAGTCCTCTGTTTGGTGAGTAACACTCCGAAGAGGAATAGTGTCAATTTAATGGAATCTTAAATCTGAGCAGTTCCAAGTCTGGGAAATTCAAAAGTAGGACCAAACAGGAAAGGAAAAGCTGGAAAGTCTTTTTTGAAGTCTAAAGGGAAAAAAGCCAGTTAAAATGAATGAAGAATTTTCATTCATCACCAAAGGCTCATTGACCAGATTAGAGTCTCCTGAACCTGGTAGGATTAAGGTGGATATATTTACTCGGGAAAAGCCAATAACCAATTAGCTGAATGGATTCTACTGTTCGGAGGACTCTCTGTTTATTAAATATCAAAGAGAACTGGGTCAATTTCTTAATATGCTCCCTAATATTTTCTCCGCCTTGTCTTCCCTTTTATTGTTATTACTTTCAGCCTTGCACTAATATATTTAGCACAGAGGATGACAAGGGCAGGGAAGGTGAGGTGTACGCAAGCAGCCAAGGCCACAGAATAAAACTTGGGGGGTGGAGGCAGGAATGGTCCAGTCACAGAACACACAGGCAGGAGGGCTTTGGGTTCCGGGTTCAGGCCCACCAAGATTCTGAAAAAAAGCATATTCCCCAATTCTGTGTGACCAACTCGAACACATGTAAGTTTTACAGGAAGTGGACCTCAGCAACAACACTTGGCTTGCGGATGCAACTCCTTTGCTGTCTGGCAGTCTTAGTGGGCAAGATCCACACAGTATCATTCGCATCAAAGCCAGTTATTATGACAGCAATCCAGCATATAGAGTCCAGTCCTTAAAGTATAGTGCAACCCAGTGCATTTCCCTGTTCCCCAGCCTTACCATACAATTATTTCCATTTCACAGAAAGAGGACTGAGGCTGCAAAGTACTTAGGCGCCCTGTGCCAAATTTGTTGTTGTTGTTGTTGTTTAGTCGTTTAGTCGTCTCCGACTCATCGTGACCCCATGGACCAGAGCACGCCAGGCACTCCTGTCTTCCACTGCCTCCCACAGTTTGGTCAGACTCATGCTGGTAGCTTCAAGAACACTGTCCAACCATCTCGTCCTCTGTCGTCCCCTTCTCCTTGTGCCCTCCATCTTTCCCAACATCCAGGGAGTCTTCTCTTCTCATGAGGTGGCCAAAATATTGGAGCCTCAGCTTCAGGATCTGTCCTTCCAGTGAGCACTCAGGGCTGATTTGCTTCAGAATGGATAGGTTTGACCTTCTTGCAGTCCATGGGACTCTCAAGAGTCTCCTCCAGCACCACAATTCAAAAGCATCCATTCTTTGGCGATCAGCCTTCTTTATGGTCCAGCTCTCACTTGCATTCATCACTACTGGGAAAACCATACTGGGAAAACCTGTGCCAAATAGTCTCTAGCAATTTATAGCTGTTTTTATTATTGGATAATACAAAACTATTTGGGGGGGGGGTGTTAAGGTTTTGATGGTGTCATGCAAAGAAAAACTAAGAAAGCCACGCTTGAAACTACTGGAAAAGGTGACGTAATGGTTAGTGTTGTATGTTGTTAAATATATACAGGGAACGAAATGACTCAATTCCGCCAATAGAACTGGCCTCTGGGGAATCCATTTTGCCAGCAAAACATACCTCTTTATCAGTGAGAAAATGAGGCAGAGGCTTAATTTTTTTATCCTGATCAGCGCACCTGCCCCATTAAATCTTCCTCCATGGAGTGAATGAAAACAAATCCACTTTCTACATGTAGAAAAGCCCACAAGGTATTACTGCATGCAAAAAAATAATAATTCAGGAATCCTACGGAAACTCGTACTGATCCCCTTCAGCACACACCCAGGCAAGTTCAAATCCCCACTCCCTCATTGACCACATCGGGTGACTTTGGGTAAATCATATTTCCCAAAGTCATATAGTTACAGTGGCTGCAATTCCAATACCTCTTAGGCTGTTCTCTTCAATGGGGTCTAAGCAGCCAAACTATGCAGAGAATGGTGGTTCCCTCACTGCGAGAAGCAAAGTTACAGGGAACCAGGAAGAGGGCCTTCTCGGTAGTGGCGCCCGCCCTGTGGAACGCCCTCCCATCAGATGTCAAAGAAATAAACAACTATCTGATTTTTAGAAGACATCTGAAGGCAGCCCTGTTTAGGGAAATTTTTAACTAAGGAAGAAGGTTAGAGAGAGAAACTTAGTGGCACAGAGGGAGGGCTCAGGTTAAAGGGGCAGCTGTCTACCAGCTCCACCTGGTACACAGGCTAAGACCCTACCTGCCCGCGGACTGTCTTGCCAGAGTGGTGCATGCTCTAGTTATCTCCCGCTTGGACTACTGCAACGCGCTCTACGTGGGGCTACCTTTGAAGGTGACCCGGAAACTGCAATTAATCCAGAATGTGGCAGCTAGACTGGTGACTGGGAGTGGCCGCCAGGACCACATAACTCCGGTCCTGAGAGATCTGCATTGGCTCCCAGTACGTTTCCGAGCACAATTCAAAGTGTTGGTGCTGACCTTTAAAGCCCTAAACGGCCTCGGTCCTGTATACCTGAAGGAGCGTCTCCACCCCCATCGTTCAGCCCGGACACTGAGATCCAGCACCGAGGGCCTTCTGGCGGTTCCCTCATTGCAAGAAGTGAGGTTACAGGGAACCAGACAGAGGGCCTTCTCGGTAGTGGTGCCCACCCTGTGGAACACCCTCCCTTCAGATGTGAAGGAAATAAGCATCTATCCTATCTTTAAAAGACATCTGAAGGCAGCCCTGTTTAGGGAAGTTTTGTATATTTAATGCTGTACTGTTTTTAACACTTGATTGGGAGCCGCCCAGAGTGGCTGGGGAAACTCAGCCAGATGGGCAGGGTATAAATTATTATTATTATTATTATTATTATTATTATTATTACTACTACTACTACTACCACCAGGATAACCATCTTACTTAGTTCCATATACACTGATACAGCTGTAATAAATGAGTTTGCCTTTAAGGCAAGGGAAGCCCACCGTAGCCACTGATCGGGGATTATGGAAATTGTGGACCTTACAAGACATGGATATTTCTGGATCAAGCTTGTAACGACTCAAGCATGTAAATGACAGACCCTCCAAGTGTCCTTATTTTCCAGGGACACTCCCGGATTTACAGAAGCTGTCCCGCTTTCTGATTTGATCACAGAATGTCCCGCTTTTCCTATTTTCATCAAAGAAATGTTGGAGGGTATGGAGTTATGCGACCCCTGAGCCAAGGATAAAAACACATCTGAAGGCAGCCCTGTATAAGGAAGTGTTTTAATGTTTAATGTTTTATTATGTTTTTATATACCAGTATGTTGGAAGCCGCCCAGAGTGGCTGGGGCAACCCAGTTAGATAGGTGCGGTATTGTTGTTGTTGTTGTTGTTGTTGTTGTTGTCCCTATTTCCCCCCCCCCTAAATTTTTAATTAAATTTTCTGTTTCACATTTCAGAATATTCATTTAAACAACCTTAAAATATCAATGACTTCCATTCTTCTCTTTCCATGGTTCATTTTGCATAACATAAATCCTTGCATATTTTATATAAACTAAACCATTCAGTATTCCATTATTACATCCATCAAAACTTATCTACACTGTTGAATTTATCTTAATGCTGCCACTGTTTTCAAATGTACACAATTCACACCCCCCCCCATGTATTCAATAAACATTTCCCAATCGTCTGTAAATGAATGTTCTTCTTGTTCTCTTATTCTATATGTCATTTTAAGCTGCCATTCTTCTTTAACTGGGGCTTCGCTCGTTTTCAATTTTGGGGCTAACAAAACACGGGCTGCTGTGGTGGCCAGTGCCAGATTTACGTATAAACTAAACAAGCCATAGCTTAGGGCCCCACTCTCTTGGGGGCCCCCAAAAAATTTAAAGGGGAAAAACTGGATGTATATTTCCAAACTATAAGATAAAAAACAAATAAAATAAAACCTACATACAGCAACAGTGTTTTGTGTTGTGTAGGCTCCTATTTGTTATGTGCAAATGGCTTTAGATACCTATTAGGTCCATAAATTACCATACAGCATATATTCAACACAAAAAACAGCGACAAATTGTGGTTGACAAAGGACAGCTGGACATATAAAGGGCCCCATTACCTTCAGTAGCTTAGGGCCTGATCAAATCTAAATCCGGCCCTTGTGGTGGCATACCTAAATAACCTTTCTTGACACCTGGGAATTTGCTTCTGAGTTATAGGATGTCCCTGTTTTCATCAGAGAAATGTTGGAGGGTATGACTTGCCATTAAGAGAGCTCCCAGTTGAGGTGACCTCTGAACTGTTAGGATCATCCTACTCTCATGTAGGACCCTGGTAGAGACACATGCCCGACTGGCATGTTCTCTCCCTCCTGGTTGATCGTTCAGGAGCTTCAAAAGCTTTCTTCTGCCCGAACATCACAGCGACTGATACCAAAAGGCATTGGCATGCTTCGGGATCCTGCAGAGTATTTGCAGTTAGCGTAACAGAACTCAGTAGCACAGCATTTTGGCTAATCTACTTTTATTTACATATAATACACTCGGAGCATTCTGCTTTAGCTCCTTCTTCTTTCTCATCAGACAGCAAAGAGAAAAAGAACAAAGGACAATAGTCCCACTTCACGGAACACAGTAACACAAACATCCTGTCTCCGTCACTTCCCACACTGTGGAATGAAAACATACACCGTCATGTGATAGAAACAATCCCATGACTGCAAACACGGAGCAAGAATCCTAGCAGTTCTGTGGATTAATCACAGGTCCATTCTGGCACATCCAGCCAGGGGGACATTGGCACTTGCATCCTGCATCTCATCAGGTCCAGTGGGACTTACCCCGGGGTAAACATGCATAGGACTGCAGACTAAGAGCATGGCAAAGCTAGAACAGACAGGGCCTTCGCCTGGGATGGAGTCACGGTGACGAAGCACTTTCATTAATGTCAGAGACAGGAGGCAAAGCTCCAGAAAAAAATTGAAGCCAGCTGCAGCCTTTATGGATTTGACATTGGCCTCCGAAACTGCTTGGCACAAAGGTCTTTCCGGCTGGCATTGTTACACATAGAAAAGAGCTACCGAAAGTGAGTCCCCTTAAAAAGTCTTGCCTCTTTAGGCAGTCAGGTGGTGGTTCTTCAGCACCGGCTAGGGAAAAGGGAGAAATCTGGTTTAACCTGCCTAATTCAGAGTTGCATTTCCCAAGTCAATACATGCACGCTTCCCCTCAATTGTGCTCTGTGGCTCCCCAGACAAAGACCATTTGCACAGACACACAAAATGTAGAGTAATGCCCCGATGTGTGTACATAAAAATGCACGTATTAGCAAATCTTAGCATACCGATAAATTATATTATGGGGAATTTGCTTGCCAAAATTACAGATTAAAAGAAATGCACACTAAAATGCTGATTAATCATCATGAGGACATTTGTTTCATTTTCAAATTGCAAGCCGACGCAGTAATGTGGCAAACGGAAGAGAAATGAGAAACAGGGAGAAAACTAAATGGACCAATTTGCCCATCCCTACCACAGACATCGGGACGCGGGTGGCGCTGTGGGCAGCCCGGAATTAGCCAATCACGCGGGGCTCATTGTGTAAATAATGTATATATAGCTAGACGTTTTGGGGGAGGTTTCATTCATGAGCTGAATAAAGAGCATGAAATTCACACTCGACTCCGAGTATATTTCAAAATCCAAACTCTTCTTCTTCTTCTTCTTCTCCTTCTCCTCCTCCTCCTCCTCGCCACAAACTCTCTTTGTTCACTGAACCCTATTACTTCTTCCGACACCTCTTCCAACACCTCCTCCCTCTTCTCCCTCTGACCCACCACCATTCCCCAGGCTCTGAGCCTTCATTCCCTTAGGGTTCCCCAGCTGATGTCTCCCGCCACCCCTCTGTGTCCAGCAAAGCAGATTTTTCTCCACTGAGGTCCTAACAGACACAACACTGGATCCTCACATGTCCAGGGATTACAAAAAATAATAATGTATGTGTCATGTGCCTCATTACTCGTACTCGCAAGTTTTAAGAATGTATTCTTGGCATCGCTCATGAAAGCATTTTAGTAATGAAAAAGAGGAGGGTGATGCTTAACATATCATTCTATAGTGGAGATCGCCCTCGTTTCCATTTTAGCTTAGGAAAGCTGCAGCATAATCAGGAGAGTTGACCAAAAAGGAACAAGCTCCGCGTCAAAATAACCATCTCACCCTGGAAGAAGGAAAGCGTGTGCAATCTGCATTTTTCATCTGCATTTTCTGACATAGACTCTGTCACGTTCTATCAGGGAAGCCCGGTGTTTGAGTACAGCGGCTTTCCTCTTGGAAATATGATTCAGAACAGACCTCAAACGCACCTTCTGTTATACCAGTGTTATGATTTTGTTCATTCCATCAATTAGTGTCAAAGCAGGAAAATGTTTTGCCAGTCTTCCACAGATAGATATATAGATATATTATACACAGAGATGGAGAGGGAGCTCTTCAAGAACTCAAAAGTTTCGACCCTCAATGGAGAGGGATGACATTTCATACTGGGGGCGAGGGTGGGACGTATCTAATTGATTTTAACCTGCAACAAAACATTTACCATTCTCAGCCACACTGGAATGCTGATTTTTCAAATGGGCATTGATCCATCTGAGATGTGGGTTTAGATCAATGCATGAGGGATAGGCTGGAAATAAAACGGTTTGGTTTAGTTCTCCAGAAAGTCAACCAGCATCAACATGTTTTGTGACAAGATGCCTGGTAAAAACTAATTGCAATCTTTCAGCGACCCCGGTTCCCTCTGCCACAAGTCATTTGCAGATAAACCTCCACACATTCCCAGGCCTCCAAGTCACAATGATGACAGCTGGGGATATATGTTGTTAATAATAATAATAGTACAGTGGTACCTCTGGTTATGTACTTAATTCGTTCCGGGGGTCCGTTCTTAACCTGAAACTGTTCTTAACCCGAAGCACCACTTTAGCTAATGGGGCCTCCGGCTGCCGCCACGAAGCCACCACGCGATTTCTGTTCTCAACCTGAAGCAAAGTTCTTAACCCAAGGTATTATTTCTGGGTTAGTGGACTCTGTAACCTGAAGCGTATGTAACCTGAAGCGTATGTAACCCAAGGTACCACTGTAGTAGTAGTAATTTTTATTGTTGTTGTTGTTGTTGTTGTTGTTGTCGTTGTTATTAAATTTAATTGCTTCTGCAGCTGAGCTGATAGTTTTTCCCTAGAAAACTTTCAGCTCAAACTTTTCTTTTTGTCTTGGGGTGGGAAGAAATTAAAAGTAGCTCCCAAAACTGTAAGCAACCTGTGGGGGGAATTAGACTTTATTTCTTTAATCTGTATACTTCCCTATACCCGCAGGTCTCAGGGCAGTTCACAGGACAAAATCACAATATAAAAATACAATGTAAAAAATCCCAACGCAATAGGGGCACTCTGGGGTGAAGAAATGGTCCGTCAGCTGCCAAGAGGAACTCCATTGCCTGAGCCAGTGAAACCACCTCAGACGGTGGCAAATATTAAATTAAAAGAAAGAGGGGAGGGAGGGACTGTCACTGCCAATGATAAGGCAGTCGATGTCTTTCAACCGTTGTTATCTGAAAAGGTTCCCAGATGTCCCCACTTTTTACCAGAGTCCTGGGGCAACCGTCATCCTTCCTTTTGTTTTCATGTGGATAAAGGTTAACTTGAAGGATATCCCTAAAGATCTTGTTATTTTTCTATCAGTTCTACCCTCTTATGTAAAGTAATGGAGAAAGGTGGGTCCAGGGACACTCAGATCCCGCAGAGACCTATTGTGCTGGTCCCGGGGCGGGGGGGGGGTACCGTGCGGCGTGGTCTGAGTCCGGTCCCAGGCAGAGGGTATGGAGGCTGTCCGTCAAGGGCGAAGTGGGGTCCAAGGCAGGGAGGCGGGTGTGGTCAGGAACTCTGGAGGAGCAGGACAAGGTGCTGGCAGGAACAGGTTACCAACAATGTTGTTCCCTCAACCTGGGACTGGGGCTGGCTGGCTTTTATCTGCCCCGAGGCATAGGGTGGCCCCAGTCCACAGGTGACTCGCCTCTCCTGGCCTGGAGGCGAGCACTCCTCCTGAGGGAACTTAGTTCCCTCCACCTCTCTGCCCTGAGCCTCTGCAGCTCAGGAGAGGCTGGAGGGTTACTGGACCCAGAGGCAACCTCACCGTCCCCTGACAGGGCTGGGAGAGGAGCATCTCCAGGCAATGGGTCCTCAGTCACCTCCAGAGCCAGAGCAGATTCAGCTGGTGTCTGCTCCTGAGGATCCAGCACAGGTGAGGGCCCTTCAGGTTCAAGCCGCTGCCCCAGCTCAGCTGGTTCTGGAGACTGGGACTCCTGTGCAGGCTGGGATTCCTACAGTTCAGCCTCTGAATCAGATTCCCAGGCCATCACACCTATAGTATTCAACAAGAATACCCTGAACCCCTGGCCTACCTGGCAGCAAGTCAGTATGCCAAGACCCAAAGTACAAAGTCCAAACAGGGCCGTCTTTAAAAGATGCGGCACCAGGGTGCAAATATCCGCCCAGCGCCCACAAATTACCACGGATAGTGTTGGGTGGCCGTAGCTGCGCACTGCCAGCTATCGGGGGGCGCAACTCTCCCCCATGCCGCTGTGGGAGACCGATCCCCACAGAGGCTTGTGAGTAAAGTTGCGCCCCTCCCAAGCCTCCTCAGGAGGAGAGCGATCCCCATAGAGGCTTGGGAGGGAAGCTACACACCCGCCAGCCTTATGGTGGGCTGGTGGGCGTGCAGGGAAAGGGGAGGCCGTTGGCAAAGCTGTACAGCTCCCCCACTTGCTGGGTTGCTCCTGAGAGGCCGGCACCCTGCCGCGACGCACCACTAAGCCCTATGGGAAGGACGGCTCCAAAGGTCCAAAGGTCAGGAAATGAGGTTCAGGGTCCCTGCACTGCCTAGGGGTGCCTCAAACTGAACCTTTTGAACAGCATCCGCTGTGCTGGTCCCCGAGGAGGTTACCGTGCGGTGTGGTCTGTGTCCAGTCCGAGGCTGAAGCGGGGTCCAAGGCAGGGAATCGGACATGGTCACGAACTCTGGCAGAAAGCAGGACAGTGTGCCGGCAGAAAAAGGTAACCAACAATATAGCTCCCGCAACTTGGGACTGGGCGGGCTGGCTTTTATCTCCTCTGAGGCCTAGGGCGGTCCCGGCCCACAGGTGACTCACCTCTCCTGGCCTGAAGGCGAGCACTCCTCCTGAGAGAACCCAGTTCCCTCCGCCTCTCTGCCCTGAGCCTCTGCAGCTCAGGAGAGGCTGGAGGGTTACTGGACCCAGAGGCAACCTCACCTTCCCCTGACAGGACTGGGAGAGGAGCACCTGCAGGCAATGGGCCTTCAATCACCTCTGGAACCAGAGCGGATTCAGCTGGTGTCTGCTCCTGAGGATCCGGCACAGGTGAGGGCCCTTCAGGTTCAAGCCCCTGGTCCGGATCAGCCGGCCCTGGAGGCGGGGACTCCTGTGCAGGCTGGGATTCCTCAGGTTCAGCCTCTGAATCAGATTCCCAGGCCATCACACCTATAGTATTCAACAAGAATATCCTGAACCCCTGGCCTACCTGGCAGCAAGTCAGTATGCGAAGACCCAAAGTACAAAGTCCAAACAGGGCCGTCTTTAAAAGATGCGGCGCCGGGGTGCAAATATCCGCCCAGCGCCCCCAAATTACCACAGATAGTGTTGGGGTGTGCACTGCCAGCCATCGGGGAGGCGCAACTCTCCCCCATGCCGCTGGGGGAGAGCAATCCCCACAGAGGCTTGGGAGTGAAGTTGCGCCCGTCCCAAGCCTCCTCAGGTGGAGAGGGATCCCCGCAGAGGCTTGGGAGGGAAGCTGTGGGCCCGCCAGCCATATGGTTGATGGGGTGCAGCTGGCTAGCGTGCAGGGAAAGGGGAGGCCATCGGCAAAGCTGTACAGCCTCTGCAGCTCAGAAGAGGCTGGAGGGTTACCGGACCCAGAGGCAACATCAGCTTCCTCTGACAGGGCTGGGAGAGGAGCACCTGCGGGCAATGGGTCCTCGATCACCTCCGGAGCCAGAGTGGATTCACCTGGTGCCTGATCCTGAGGATCCAGCACAGGTCAGGGCCTTTTCAGGTTCAAGCCGCTGCCCCAGCTCAGCCGGACATGGAGGCGGGGACTCCTGTGCAGGCTGGGATTCCTCAGGTTCAGCCTCTGAATCAGATTCCCAGGCCATCACACCCACTCTTTGAGCTGTGGTTCATTCTCCAGCAAGGCTGTCCTTGCGTAAGGGAATGGCCCACCTCTTCCAAGCTGCTGGGATTCAGAACAGGTCCTGAATTGCAAATTGTGACTCTCCAAGGCAAACCGCCGCATGAGTAATATCGCGGGTGTCTCGGCTCTCCTTGATTGCATCGTAGGAGCTACATTGCAGGCTCTTTGGCTGTGCACCACAAATAGGGGTTGGCAACGGAGGCTGCCCTCCAGCCTTCCCATAGAAATAGCTGGTGCCAGTGGTTAAGCAGGACTGGGGAATGTTCTTAATGCATCCATCTTACAACGAGGCTCATTGGATGGAGCAAGCAGCCTGCCATGTGGCATAATTGTCCTATGGTTTATATCCTCTTTTATTGACGGCTCTGACAGGCCCTCTTTGGTCTGCAATCTGTATTTAGAGGAAAGTTTCAAAGTGGCTCTCCAAGCCAGCCAGGGATTAATAGGGACGCCTGCAGCTTCCTTGCCTTGCTGTTCTTTTTCTTTTTTGCGGCCTTTCCATGCGTCGTTTCCATGGGGCATTTTGTTTTCCCTTTGTTGTGTTTCGAGGAGGTTTCCTAAGGGATCTAACACAACGCCTCCTTTGCCCTATATTCCATCACATTCCTTTATTGTTTTAATGAGCTGCGACAGTTCTGCACGGTTCCTACGGGAGTGGGGAAGATCGTAGACCTGAAGGAAGGCTCTTGTAAGGCAATTTCTTTTTCTGTAATCAAGGAAGAGGCAGGACAGAAGACATCGCTGGCATTTTGATGGGGCACGGATCTCCCCCAAATCAGAGAGAGAGAGAGAGGAAGGACGGAAGGACGGAAGGAAGGAAGGAAGGAAGGAAGGAAGGAAGGAAGGAAGGGTTGTTGTTGTTGTTGTTGTTGTTGTTGTTGTTTAGTCATTTAGTCATGTCCGACTGTTCGTGACCCCATGGACCAGAGCACGCCAGGCACTCCTGTCTTCCACTGCCTTCCACAGCTTGGTCAAACTCATGCTGGTGGCTTCGAGAACACCATCCAACCATCGAGCTTCAAGAACACCATCCAAACATCTAACCAAAGGAAGGGTTAGGTAGGGTAATACATTCTTCTCCCACCTCTTTCTAGACCAGCGGTTCTCAACCTGTGGATCCCCAGATGTTGTTGGACTACAACTCCCATCATCCCTGAGTTCTGGCCTTGCTAGCTAGGGGTGATGGGAGTTGTAGTTCAACAACATCTGGGGATCCACAGGTTGAGAAAGGCTGTTCTAGACCCTCCCTATTTCAATGGCATAGCATGAGAGGGTCACACCATTACCCTGGGCAAATTTTTTTGAGCGGTACCCCCACAACAGGTTCCCTATCAAGGGAAGCAACACCCAGGCCCAGCCTTCAGGGCTGGGGCAGCAGCAGCAGATCCTTTTCCTTAGGGCCACTCATGGGCCAGCAGGGGACGTGGGGCACTGTGGTCTAAACCACTGAGCCTCTTGGGCTTGCTGATCGGAAGGTCAGCGGTTCGAATCCCCGCGACGGGGTGAGCTCCCGTTGCTCTGTCCCAGCTCCTGCCAACCTAGCAGTTCGAAAGCACACCAGTGCGAGTAGATAAATAGGTACCGATGCGGAGGGAAGGTAAACAACGTTTCCGTGCGGTCTGACTTCTGTCACGGCCCTCCATGCACCAGTAGTGGTGTAGTCATGCTGGCCACATGACCCAGAAAACTGTCTGTGGACAAACGCCAGCTCCCTCGGCCTGAAAGCGAGATGAGTGCCGCAACCCCCTAGTTGCCTTTGACTGGACTTAACTGTCCAGGGGTCCTTTACCTTTACCTTACCTGGGCCAGCTGAGAGGGAGGGGAAGGGCACAGTCTTCAGGCAGACAGGAGAAGTGGGGGCAGCGTTGCCACCCCTCTCTGATGCTGGGCTGTAGCACTGGAGGGAGCTACAGAGGCATCTTCCTCACAAGGCAACCCAGTGCTAGGATCAGCCGCAGCTCCCCCCGTCCCCCAGGTAACCCAGGGGTGGGTGTGTCAGAGATGCAGCAGTGGTGCCACTCTTTGACACTGGGATCTGCCATGGAAAGGAGCTCCCTTGCACAGCGGCCCAACACTGGGATCCAGCCACAGTGTGGAAACAGTGGGCTCCAGAAGGTGAGTGTGCCACCCTCTGGCATGCGCCACCTGCTCCCAGTGCCTGCGCACACCATGGGCAGTGATAGAAGACCCTATACCTCTGCCTTCTTTTACAGGGACCGTCCTGGATTTACAGAAGCTGTCCCAGGCTCTGATTTGATCCCAGAACGTCCCACTTTTTAGGACGGCCCTATTTTCATTGGAAGAGACGTGGGTGGCGCTGTGGGTTAAACCACAGAGCCTAGGACTTGCCGATCAGGTGGTCGGCGGTTCGAATCCCCACAATGGGGTGAGCTCCCGTTGCTCGGTCCCTGCTCCTGCCAACCTAGCAGTTCGAAAGCACCTCAAAGTGCAAGCAGATAAATAGGTACCGCTCCAGCGGGAAGGTCAACAGCGTTTCCGTGCGCTGCTCTGGTTCGCTAGAAGTGGCTTAGTCATGCTGGCCACATGACCCGGAAGCTGTACGCTGGCTTCCTCGGCCAGTAAAGCAAGATGAGCACCGCAACTCCAGAGTCGGCCACGACTGGACCTAATGGTCAGGGGTCCCTTTACCTTTACCTTATTTTCATTGGAGAAATGTTGGAGAGTATGGAGTTATCCGACCCCCGAGCCATCTGAAGGCAGTCCTGTATTTTAATGTTTATTTATGTTATTATATATGTTGGAAGCCTCCCAAAATGGCTGGGGCAACCCAGTCAGATGGGTGGTGTAGAAATAGTATTATTATTATTATTATTATTATTATTATTATTATTGACTAGGATATCCCTATTTTCATCGGAGAAATGTTGGAGGGTATGCTACCCGTGTTTCAGTGCCACAATGTTCTGCTTTACCCTTCAGCCTCTGCTCTCTAGCTGCCACTGGAGGCTATGTTTTTTAGCATGGCTTTGACCCAAAGTTGCCCTCGTCCCAGTCCCTCCCCCCACCCCAGTCCATACATAAGTCAGCATTCTTTGGTGGGAAGTAGAATTAGCAAAACAACCCCAAATATGCAAATAGCCTTCATCTGCATAAGGTATTCTGATTTCAGATAAGGCCCTTTGGTGCACAGCTCCTTCCAACCTCCTCTGAGCAATTGTAAAACGAGAAGAGACGTTCTCTGCAGCCTGGCAGAGTGCCACCACCAACTTCGGCCTAAAGGGATTCCTCTCTGGCTTTCTGCGCCTACTTCCAGCTTCCCAGGTCAATTTGGTGGCGTTCCCTAGTTTTCTCTCCTGTTTGCTACTGGCTACTGGTGCGAAAGGCAAAGGAGATTGCTTTCACATGTTTCTGGATGAGGAACGCCACTGTTCATATAATGCCATCCCCGTTGTTTGCCAGAAATGTAAGGAGGTGTCTGGTGTGTGGGGAAAGAGGAATGAGCACCAGTGATCAAAAGGAGGGAAATGGGAAACAGCTTCCACTCAAATCGCTACGAGTCTGCTTGGCCCTTCAGAGTCAAGTTCACACACAAGGTTGCCAACATTCCCTCCGCGATTTCTCTGATGAAAATAGGGACGTCCTATTCAATAATAATAATAATAATAATAATACCCCGCCACTCTGGGTGGCTTCCAACACGTATAAAAACAGAATAAAACACCCAACATTAAAAATCAGGGCTGCCTTCAGCTGTCTTCTAAAGGTGGTATACAGTGGTACCTTGGTTTTTGAACAGCTTAGTTCACAAACAACCTGGAACCCGAACGCTGCAAAATCAGAAGTAGGTGTTCCAGTTTTCGAAGTTTTTTTCAGAAGCCGAACATGCTCCCTTTTGAGCCCCCTTGTGTTTCCTGTTACGCTGCTAATTTGTGCTTCCCCATTGTAATTCAAGCCTTCCGTTTCCGATTGCAGTGTTCTGAGGTGATATTTGGAGCTTGTGTTTGGTGCTTTTGTTTTTGGTATTTATTTTGCGTGTTTTTTTTTTTTGTTTTGAGGCTTTTTGTGTTAATTTGATTGATTGATTGATTGATTGATTGATTGACTGATTGTGTGACTGCGGAAATGGATAAAAGCCCCCCATCCAAACAATAAGTATCATCAGTGCAGGTAAGAAAAAATAATAATTTTAATTTATATCATCTACAATACCGTTTTATTTATTTTATAGTACAGTACATTGATTATTGCTTTCATTTTATGGATACTAAAATACATGTTAAATTGCTGTTTCAGGGGTTGTTTCTAAAAGTCTGGAACGGATTAATCTGTTTTGCACGCCTTGGTTTTGGAACGCTTTGGTTTTGGAACAGACTTCCAGAACGGATTAAGTTCGAGAACCAAGGCACCCCTGTAGTTACTTATCTCCTTGGCTCAGAGGTCACATGGCATGCTGCAGACTCACTGTAATTCAGACATACCTTCTGGCGATGCCTTGAAGTTCCAGCAAGCAGCCTAAAGAAGAACGGCAACTGCAGTCTCAACAACAGCAGTTGAACAGCATCCTAATTCATTGTAGGATTTCGCACATAAGGATGCGTCCGTCTTTTGCCCCCAGTCAGTGGCGTAGCGTGGGTTGTCAGCACCCAGGGCAAGGCAAGTAATTTGCGCCCCCTAACCCGTGGATTTGCGCCCCCTAAGCCTATGTGTATGTGGTGGTATATTTGGGGTTTGTAACATTTTATTTTCTTCATTTTCTTTCTTCTTCTTTTTTTACTATTCCTTTTTCTTTCTTTATTATGTTAAAGTTACCCTATGTTTCGCTCTATAGGGTGCACCGGACCATAGGGCGCACCTAGTGTTTTTTTTTTGGGGGGGGAATAAAGAAAAAAAATTATCCCCCCCCCAGCCCAAAGAGCAAAGAAGCCAAGACAGCCAGTGGGATCCATCCCGCTAGCTGTCTTAGCTTCCTCTTTAGCCACGCACAACCAGTGGCATAGCGTGGGGGGTGCAGGGGGGGCCGGCCGCACCGGGCGCAACATCTGGGGGTTAGAGTTAGGGGGCACAAATCCACGGGTTAGGGGGCGCAAATCCACGGGTTAGGGGGCGCAAATTACTTGCCTTGCCCCGGGTGCTGACAACCCATGCTACGCCACTGCGCACAACTTCTCCAGCCGGGAGAGGCTGCACGTGGCTTTGGCAGAAGCCAAGACAGCGAGCGGGATGGATCCTGCTCACTGTCTTGGTTCCTTTTTAGCCGCGCGGCTGGGGCGGGGGAAGCCTGAGCTTCCACCGACCCCAGCCCCGAGAACGGGTCCAGGAGCGGGGGTGAGGTTGCGCACAACCTTGCCTTCACTCCCGGAGCTTGCTGCTAACCGCAAGCCTTCTGAGCCCGGTGGGAACTCCCGCCGGGAACTCCCGCTGGGCTCCCAAGGCTTGCGGATATCTGACCGAAGCCCAGGGTGCACTGCACAGCTGCATCAACAAGCTTTCAAAACTCCTGCCTTCTCCTAAAATTCTATCACCTGTTTCTTTCTTTGACTTGTGTTATAACAGACTTGGGTCTTTTCCTTTGTTTTGAAATAAACTACATTGCCAACATTGTTGTGCGCTATTCTAAACGGAGATGGGAGTTTTTTTTTGTAAGATGGTTGATATTATTTTTAAAGCCACTTTGAGACGCAATAAAATTCCAGCATTTAACAAGCCTGTGTCAGATATCCCAACCTGAGTTTCGGTCTCTTCCTCTTCGTGTTTGCAAAAGTAGCACAAAACTAATAATGAATTGTAGGTAAAAAAAAAAAAAAAAAGACAGTATGTTCACGACCATAATTAACAAAACAGTTCTCTGTTTATTTTTTCCACTCACGTTCAGTTTAAAATGGAAATACATATGTCTCCGAGACTTAAATATGTTTGACAAGACACAACAGCAGCAGGTAAAGTATGGTGAAATAGAAACATGATTAATAAAAATATTTCTGCCATAGTAGCTACCAAATTATCATTTTTTGAAGATTTGTAAGAAGTACCCATATGTTTTTTCCCCCCAGAGCACTTCCCTGTACAAACCTGCTCCTCTTCAGTGAAATCTGAAATGCAATAAATTCAAAGCAGCTATTCCTCTGGATTGCTTGAAATTTATAAGGAGGTTCAGTGTCGGTGGCTTGGCCCGTTAAAATTCTGTGGTACCAGAAAACTGTGGTGATCATGCTCCCACCACCTATTTTCTTATGTATTTATTCAGTGCTTTTTTTCTTTAAAAAATGTTTATGGGTATTCTCATTTTGACTCAAGAAAATCACAATTTTATAATTCAAATGAGGCCACCATCCGGGGTAGCAATGGAACTGATGATTCACCATGCTAGAGAAGAAACTACTTTTTTTAAAAAAAGGTTCTTCTCCCATTAGATTAACAAAATGTTTAGGGGTATGCGTACCCCCAGAAAAACGCACTGTATTTATTCTCAACTAAGTGCAGTTCTCAGTTCTTCCTCAAACTGAGATGTTGATATGTTGACATTCCTGTTTTGCAAAAGGGAAGGATCTCCTTGACATACCATTGTTGTTGTTTAGTCGTTTAGTTGTGTCCGTTTACTTGTGTCTGTTTAGACCTTCACGTTTCAAATGCCAAATTACGATGTTTAAATAATCCAATTTTCTGTTTTACTTACGAATAATTGCTTAGAGTCCAAATGTCCACAGGAAAAGTCGATGCTTTCTGGCAACAGCAATGCGGCTTCACTCCTTGAAAGAAGCGGTTGATTCAATGTACTGCACTGCTCACCCCACGTCGCTCCGGAGCCCTGAAACCGGGTCTCCCAGCAAGTAGGGAAGGCGGAAAAGGTACCTGCCGAATCCCAAGTCCACAGGCTTCTTCCGCCCATGGTTTCTAACGGGTCTCCGCCTTGCTGTGGCGGTCAGACCCTAATTTCCAAGGAGCGGATTCCAGAGGCGCCAACTGCTTTTAATTAAAGGGCTGGTGCTGTGCTGTTTTTAATTGCAACTACTGGTATGTTTTAAACAGATTTTTTATATGTATAAATGTGTGTTTGTGTGTATACTATACATATGCATATAGTTTCCATTCTAGCCATGTTTTATTGTAGTTTAATAGTTGATTTTTCTATGTTTTTAGCAGTTGCTGTTTTTATCTGTAAGTTGCCTTGTCAAGGAAGAACGCAGCTACATCTTCTTGCTATGCAGAGAATAGGATAACTTTGCCATGAGTCTACTCCTCTCCATGCTACCGCATTGCCGCCGCCCCAAGTAAAATTGGAAATGGTGGAGATTCCTAGAAATTGCTCCTGCTACTCTGAGACATGATTCAATTGTTTTTGTTGTTGTTTAGTCGTTTAGTCGTGTCCAACTCTTCGTGACCCCATGGACCAGAGCACGCCAGGCACTCCTGTCTTCCACTGCCTCCCGCAGTTGGGTCAAACTCATGCTGGTAGCTTCGAGAACACTGTCCAACCATCTCGTCCTCTGTCGTCCTCTTCTCCTTGTGCCCTCAATCTTTCCCAACATCAGGGTCTTTTCCAGGGAGTCTTCTCTTCTCATGAGGAGGCCAAAGTACTGGAGCCTCAGCTTCAGGATCTGTCCTTCCAGTGAGCACTCAGGGCTGATTTCCTTCAGAATGGAGAGGTTTGATCTTCTTGCAGTCCATGGGACTCTCAAGAGTCTCCTCCAGCACCACAATTCAAAAGCATCAATTCTTTGGCGATCAGCCTTCTTTATGGTCCAGCTCTCACTTCCATACATCACTACTGGGAAAACTATAGCTTTAACTATACGGACCTTTGTTACACTACTAAAAAGTTCCTTAGAACCAGGGTTGGGGAAGCAGTAGCCCTTCAGATGTGGATGGACTACAACTTCCATCACCCCTGAGCATTGGGCTATGCTGACTGGGACTGATGGGAGTCGGAGTCCAACAGTATCTGGGGGGAGGCCAAACGTGAATCAAATTTGAGCTGTGTCAAGTGGGTTACCGAAGAACCTGTATCCATGTAATGAAAGGGACAGACAGACATAACCTGAGACATACAAAATGTAAAAAGGCCTTGGGAGCCTCATTTTAAATTCAAATCTGCCTGTTTTGATGCAGCAGAGATGTGCATCATCAGCCATTTGGGCCTGAATCCCCATGTGGGAGGAGGGAAATGTCAGTTCAACCCTAAGGGAAAATGCTTTTGTGACACGTCAACTCTTGCCCCTCTCAAGGAACTCACAGACCCTCCTAGTGTCCCAATTTTCCAGGGACAGTCCTGAATTTACAGAAGCCATCCCGGTTTCTGATTTGACACCAGAATGTCCCGCTTTTCCTTAAAGGTAAAGGGACCCCTCACCGTTAGGTCTAGTCATGACTGACTCTGGGGTTGCGGCGCTCATCTCGCTTTATTGCCCGAGGGAGCCGGCGTACAGCTTCCGGGTCATGTGGCCAGCATGACTAAGCCGCTTCTGGCAAACCAGAGCAGCGCACAGAAACGCCGTTCCTGCCGGAGCGGTACCTATATATCTGCTTGCACTTTGATGTGCTTTTGAACTGCTAGGTTGGCAGGAGCAGGGATCCAGCAATGGGAGCTCACCCCGTCACAGGGATTCGAACCGCCAACCTTCTGATCAGCAAGTCCTAGGACCTTAGGACGGCCCTATTTTCATGGGAGAAATGTTGGAGGTTATGGAGCTATGCGAGCCCCAAGCCAAGTAGGCAAGTATTGTAACTATATAATCTTTAGAAGACATCTGAAGGCAGCCCTGCATAGGGAAGTTTTAAAATGTTTAATATTTTATTATGCTTTTATATGCGTTGGAAGCTGCCCAGAGTGGCTGGGGCAACCCAGTCAGATGGGTGGGGTATAAACAATAAAATTAGTGATCTTGTTATTGAATAGGACATCCCTATTTTCATCAGAGAAACGTTGGAGGGTATTAACTCAGTGAGGAAGGGTGGGGGAAGGCTTGGATTTTCTTGCAGGAGTAATAGAAGGCAAGAATGAACAGAAAAGACTTCTATTAGCCAGTTCTAAGATTGTTGTTGTTATTGCCTTTCCCTGTATTTATCATTATTTTTTATTTATATTTTACTGTGTTTGCGGCATGTTTAATTTTATTCATGCCTGTTGCGTATCGCCCCAGAATCCAGATGGAGGAAAAGCAGTTTAGAAATGTGTTTTTTCAAATAAATGAATGACTGTAATCTTAGCCCTGGAAGCCTTTCTGCAACAGAGAAATGGAATACAAGGAACTGCCTTTATGGATATTAGGATATTTGATGATGTCAGGACCTGCCCAGACAGCAAGACCCCCATCTACGCTATTCATGTAGAGCGGTAATATAAGAGTATAACTGTCATGGCTTCTCCCAAAACATCCTGGACAGACTCTGGGGGATTGAGCTGGTGAGACCAATAGTGGGTCCAATAGTCAAGAGGGAGTTTTCTGCATGTTCTGTAGAGGGAAGTGAAGGGCAGATGCAGTGGCGTAGCGTGGGGGGTGCAGGGGGGGCGGCCGCACCGGGCACAACATCTGGGGGGGCGCGCTCGCACTCGCAGCTCTCTGCCCCTACCTGGCTCGCTCACTCTCTCTCACTGCAGTGCTGGCTGTGCGAATCCGATCCGAGCCGCCGGGTCGCCGCCCACTGTGGAGGGGAGGGTGCCAGGCATGCGGTGCGGTGCGGAGAGAGAGCGAGGGACTATCTGGGGGAGGGACAGTGCAGCGGGGGGGGGGCGCAAATTACTTGCCTTGCCCCGGGTGCTGACAACCCACGCTACGCCACTGGGCAGATGGGGCTCGTCAACCTGGGAAGGTAGCCAATCTAGGAGAAGGAAAACTCTCACCCTAAACTTCTGCTGCCTTGCAGGATATCTTTGGTAGAAGAAAAGGCTACATAAATCTTTAAGATGGTTGGATAGCGCCTTGTATGTCTCCTTTCGGCCACTCCTGCAGCCAAGATGGTACCCGACTAATAATAATAATAATAATAATAATAATAATAATAATAATTTATTATTTGTACCCCACCCATCTGGCTGGGTTTCCCCAGCCACTCTGGGCGGCTTCCAACAAAGACCAAAATACAGTAAAATGTCACACATTAAAAACTTCCCTGAATATGGGCTGCTTTCCTTTGGACCACATCAGCTAGGCTGAGAGTATTAATAATTTGTCTTCCAAGGACTGGACTCAAACTAAGAAAGTAGTCTGTGTTTAAGACTTTGAGGCAAAAGGAACCTTCTCTCCAAATTATAGTTACCTTATTCTTCCTAGCATTCCATAAAGGGTATATTTCAGTGAGATATTTCTGCTGGAAATGGGGGGTTTTTTATGTCCGGGGAATGTGTGTTTTAAACTATAAACAGAAATTTTGCATTTTCTGCAATCTGATTTGCTAAGAGATAGCTAAATTTACTTTCCACCTTCACCCACGTTTGTCTGAGCATATATATCCATTTGCGTTGCATGCATTTCAGGTAGGGAATAAAATATTTACCATTTGAGCCCAACAAAACATTCCCATCTGAATCATAGAATAATAGAGTTGGAAGAGACCACAAGGGCCATCGAGTCCAACCCCCTGCCAAGCAGGAAACACCATCAGAGCACTCCTGACACATGGTTGTCAAGCCTCTGCTTAAAGACCTCCAAAGAAGGAGACTCCACCACACTCCTTGGCAGCAAATTCCACTGTTGAACAGCTCTTACTCTCAGGAAGTTCTTCCTAATGTTTAGGTGGAATCTTCTTTCTTGTAGTTTGGATCCATTGCTCCGTGTCCGCTTCTCTGGAGCAGCAGAAAACAACCTTTCTCCCTCCTCTATGTGACATCCTTTTATATATTTGAACATGGCTATCATATCACCCCTTAACCTCCTCTTCTCCAGGCTAAACATGCCCAGCTCCCTTAGCCGTTCCTCATAAGGCATCGTTTCCAGGCCTTTGACCATTTTGGTTGCCCTCCTCTGGACACGTTCCAGTTTGTCAGTGTCCTTCTTGAACTGTGGTGCCCAGATCTGGACACAGTACTCCAGGTGAGGTCTGACCAGAGCAGAATACAGTGGCACTATTACTTCCCTTGATCTAGATGCTATACTCCTATTGATGCAGCCCAGAATTGCATTGGCTTTTTTAGCTGCCGCGTCACACTGTATAAGCTGTTCGTTTCTATTGAGTTCGACTTTGAGTTGTTAAGCTAACCTAAAGGATCTGGCCTTTGCATGTCCAGAGGAAGGCTTACTCCCCCAGCCCACCTCTGCAAATTCAAACCCGTTTTTTAAACATGTGAAACTTGAAAAGCAGTTTGCAAGATAACACAGGCAGGGTAAAACTGTACTTGCCTGGATCGCATTTCTAATACAAGAAAGGGATTTATGTTTCATATCAATTCAGGGAGAGGGGAAGGGAAACGGAGGGGCCCCAAAGAATGACATTGCGAATGGGTATGTCATTTACTGAATGTGTTTTATTTCAACAACCAAAAAATTCTAACAGACTAACAATGCACATAAGTTAAAATTTAATTATCACTTAGTGATAACAAAGATCAAGTTGATTTACATGGAAAAAGAACATTTACAATATGTTAATCCTCATTCACATTGTTGATACCGCAATAACACTTTTTTTTTCTTTTCTCTTATTTCACAAAAAAGGCGGAAAATTGTGCTTTGTTAAGAGGCACTACGAGAAAAAAAAAATTCTTTTTCCAAATAGATATTATATGATGAATATTGAATAAATAGACATATATGCATTGTAATTCGCAAAGATCTGGCAAGACCACAGGCGAAAATGCCCACAGATTCACTTAGAAGAACCACTGCAAAAATTGGCAGTGTTGGGGGCAGGAAGGCAAGACTCAGCATTGGGGGGGGGGGGAATACCTACTATTTATTTGTTTAGGTTGAAGTGTTTTTAAAAAGAAACCAATGCTGATGCCATCAAAGAGATGAATAACCTTATGAGAGATTGACCAGTATTACATATACGTAGTGATTTCAGCCAGAGTTTAAAAAGAGTAACTCGAAAGAGAACATAAAGCAGCGCCTACTGAATTTCTGATTAAAGCTGCAGCGTACTACAGAAATAAAGGAGGAAAAGTTTAAGTTAGCAAGCCAACATTGTCTTTCAATGATATATGAAATGGATACAGATATGTTGTGGGTGTCCAATATTGATTTTGGAAAAGTCCCTTTAAAAACTCTGGAGGTTACTGAGTAGCTAGAATTAGCTTGTATTGCAACATGTCTTCTTCTCCCTGTATGTTGTTACGTTCTTGGTAACTACCTATACAGAGAATTCTTTTAATGCCTGCCTTTTATACCTTTCAAATATATAAATAGTATTAACAGTTATATATTACAATGTCTGTGCAAGAAACATAAAATCGCTTTCCAAGTGATATCGCATGAGGTCTTTGTTAAGAGTTACAAAGCACATGTCAAAAGGAAGCCTACCAATGGGTTTAAGAGTCCAAATAGCAACCCAGACACAGAAGAAGGTCAAAATATCATATATATATATATATATATATATATATATATATATATATATATATGAAGGAACAGCAACACTGCTGGTGTCACTACCAAACCACGACTTCAAAAACCTGTTGGAAACTATAGTAAATTGCAGCTTTAATGCTTGTACTATTGAAGAGTCAGTCAGCATTAGTTCTGCTTTATGTAATGGAATTGCTATGCTAGGTCACTGGGAAAAGGTTTCAGTTTATGACAAGTTAAGTGACTACACGGAAATTGCTTGGTTTACTCTTACTGTCTAGAACTGCAGCAAGTTCAGAAAATGTGTTCCCACCAAGTCTGCCATGCACCTCATGAAGCCCATACCTTGGAAGAGTGTTTGCTGAAAGTGTTTAGTCTCGTTGAGATAATGAGCTTGAAGACTCTAGATGTAGGGAATAAAGGAGACACAGAAGGAAATTCAGCACCAGAGAACCATCAGACCCTATGACTGATTTCAGAACCAGCCAGACTTGCCCAGAGTGATCGATGTGATATAGTCTTACGATTTCATTTGTGAAAGCTTTGTTGAAGAGCAATTTGAGCATATATGATGAGTAAATTTCCAAACATTAATATCAGACAAACACTAGAGGAGCAAAGGAACAAGAACTACAGCTGCACAAGCCTCACTGAAATTGACAGAAGTTGCACAGCAACAGTGTAGATGGTTTGCGCCTCCAAAACACATAACACCACTATAAAATGTGGCTCAATGTAAAATTCCACACATTAAATCTCATAAAAGCAACTTTTCATGAAGACTGATTTAGTAGACAAAGTCTACTGTGCACTGATTTTTCCCCCCCACTAAAAAGTCCATGAAAATCCACCTGGTTGCTACAGAAACAATAAAGAACAAAACATGCTCTGTGACTTCAAATGTGCATCATATACTAAAGTTTTTTTAAAGTTACTACTTGGTTTGGGATTTCATTTGTTAAGGTGCCCTGATTTTGTCCCCCATTTTCTTGCTCCCTCTCCTTCACTTTAATTTTTTTTGGCAGTGCTGCTCTAGGTTTTTTAAATGCATACCTCAAAAATTCCCCATCAAGCTGCCAAAGTGGAAGCCATAATAAGAATTTAAAAAATATATAACAGGGATAAACATAGAAAATAAATAGGTATTTCAAAATAGTAACCACACCCTGAGAGCAGGCAGCAGTTTATCTAAAAGCCAAAGCAACTCATTGTGAAGTGGTTTTTTTTATACATAAACAAGACTCATATTTTAACGAGCTCATTTCACAGTCTATACTTTCAGATTGTTATGTCCCATGCAAATTTCATATATGTGGGGATATATATATATATATATATATATATATATATATATATATATATGCCGTAATAATTTCCTTCATTGATTTCATAGGTCTATTTCTTCCTGTAACTTGCTAGAAGGTCCTTTCATAAGTGCAAGGTTAACGCTGATGTAATCATACGTGAATTACAATTAACATTGTCTCAGTCAAACATAAAAGTGTAACACTCAAGTGCCTTTTACAAGGGAATGTCTGATTGGGCTATGCAAAATAATTGTTCGGTTTGCACATACTCTATGCGCACTGGGGGGAAAACCCAACTTTATGCGCACTTTTAAAAAAAACTTTTTAAAAAGAAGAAGCCAAAAAAAAAAAAATGGATCAATGTATTGCTTTTCCTGTGATGTTTTCACATTATCTCTGGTCAGTTTCTGAAGCAGTTGCCTTGTTTTTTTCAGGATTCTCTTCTTCGGTTTCCACTTTGTACATTTCCTCAGAGCCCTCCTCACTGTCATTCTCCTCTGACTCAGTCAGTAGCTCCTCGTCTTTGTATTCTGCCACATCTACCACGGTGCCCATGTGCTCTTTTAGCTTCCCATGATGCTTCACATGGTAACGCTGGTTCTGGAAGAATTTGATGATGGTGTGTTTAGGCAGATCCAACTGAGCAGATAAAGTGTGGATGGCCTCCTGATCTGGATAGAGGCCAACATCATGGATGAAACTTTGAAGGATGCCCAAAGCCTCTAAAGAAATTTTAGTACGAGATCTTGTTTTTTTGGTACACGTGTCCTCTGTAGGTGGAGGTGGGGCCTCTTCTCTCGGAGGTGAGTTTTCCTTTGCTGGTTGGGATTGCTGTCTATGAAGCACCTGAGAATTGAAAAAAGCATAGCTATTTAAAGTAAGTCTGCCATGACACCAAATGTAATAGAATTAATACGTTACTAATTATGATTATTACATTTATTCAAATATATAAAATACAAACCAGCTTGTCAATAATTTAAAACCAAAGACATAGAAAAAATATAACACTACCCAAAATCTGTGCTTCAGCTTTTTTTTTTTATTCTCAATCAATCTCTTCTGTATAATGCAAGTTTGCAACATGTTGCATGAAGATTCTATAGCAGTACCTGTGTAGCAATACTGTACTAAAAAGTGTTCAAAAATAGTTCAAAACTATTTCCTAAAAAAACACTAAAAAGAGAAATACATTTTTGGATGATGGGGTGAAATTTTTATTAGGAACATGTAATTTATTACCAACTTAAAAGATGGCATATCTAAAGTTCCTAAAATCCCATTATTTGAAGAAGCTAGTTATTTCACTAAAACATTTGTTCTTTATTTCTGCATCTCTGCATGAGACAGAAGTGACATACTTAGAGTGTGTTTAATCAACTTCTATGCAAACATTGCAAATAGTTCCAAATAAAGGTTTACTAAAGCTTCCATAATTCTCTTTAAACTTAAACTCACAGAGCAAATTAGATGAGGATTTTAGATCTGAGAAGACCAGAACTGTTAAAGAGGAGAAACATGGAACCATTTGTAAGGCAAAGTACACGTGTGTGCATGAACCACGAGAAACTATGGGTAAAGTGAAAGTCTTATCCTCAATTATCAGCCTTGGAAGATTCAAGAAATATATTTCTTCTCCTGTTATGATGGAAGGTGGCTTACGTCCTAAGCAATGAAAAGCTTGTGGGGCCTAGAAAATGTAATGAGTTGAAATAAATGTTACTGGCACTCTTGCTGCATAACTTTTCAATGATGACATGGATGTGTGGTCCAAAGCAGCATGCTGCCATCGAAGTGAGAAGTCCAGCCATTCAATTCCCTAACTTCATTAAGCAGCTACACGGTAGGTCCTGAATTGCTCATCTTGTAGGCCAACGTTTGCTCTGGTGATCTGCGTGTCTTAAACAAACATACTCCAGCCATGCTGTAGAAAGGAATGCTGCAATTATTTGCTATAAATAAATTGGCTCAGGAAAAACAACAACACAATGCGAGAGCAACTAGTCCAAATGAGAAATATCAACTTCTTTCTCTTATCAAAAGGAGCATTGTTCCAGGCCTCCACAAGATGATTCTTTTCAATATTTCTTTTGTTTTTGCTTTGCTTTGAGACTAGTTTTTCAGTATAATCTAAATGCTTGTACATTTAGCCCTAGGGGTACTGCAACACAGCAAGAAAAGGAGCAGTATGAGCCCCACTCCCACCAACCCAACAGAGAGCAGCATCCAGTGTAAATTAGGTCTGGAGTCTATTTGCATGAGGAAGAGGAGCTGGCATTGGTTCTCTACCATGTCGGTTTAGTAATCCCATGGCTGGCTATATCTACTAGAGGCGAAAGAATGCAATCATACAATGGCTCCCTATCAACAGAGTTGCAGCTTCTCTGCAGTTGTCAATAGGCAAAGCTCTGCTGATATCTGTCTTGTGTGTTCTCTTGAGTGATAGCTCCGTTGGCTCATGTACTCACAGCCAGATAAATCTCTGGTGTTGCATTTAACGCTCAGGAGGGGAAATTTCATGTGAGAAACCATCCTGAAAGCACAGGCACTTTAAAAAGGCGCATGTACAAAGCTTCTTGACGCAGCCTTTGTCAGAGGGGTTGAAAGAACTACAGCGACCACCGTACACCACAGAAGAGAAGAAAGGCTATCTGTTTAATTTCAGTTAAGTGGAACTAAGAAAACCAGAATCAAGCCAACCTGACAAGTATTAAATACCTGGGATATGTAAAACAATACACCTAAGACATTAAAATGTTTAATTTGCGATGAAATTGGCTTCAAAACGACATACAGTGGTACCTTGGGTTAAGTACTTAATTTGTTCCGGAGGTCCGTTCTTAACCTGAAGCACCACTTTAGCTAATGGGGCCTCCTGCTGCTGCTGCACCATCGGAGCACAATTTCTGTTCTCATCCTGAAGCAAAGTTCTTAACCCGAGGTACTATTTCTGGGTTAGCGGAGTCTGTACTTAACCCAAGGTACCACCGTACTGGTTTGTTGAAGAGGGTGTTCATTCTGCTTTTATATGGCACTATATTCAGTGTTGCGACTAGAGAGTGTAAAACATTTTAAACAGGAAAATGCACCCAGTTCTTTGTTAACTTTATCTGAAGAACAAGTGGCCAATTGGTACAGGGCCTAATCCAACTGCATATAAGAAGATTACACCCAAGTCAGACAAGTACTCCAGTCTCCATAACCATGAGCCTCAGAACTAGGCAATCTTCTCATGCTCACCAGCTTCTATTAAGACAAAGATCCTTGGGACGTCCAAGTCAGGGTACTGTGGCTTGATGTCAGTTAACAAATAAGCCATCTCATGCGCTTTGTAGAAGCAACATCTTAACTGAAAATGGCAGAGTTCTGTGAAGAGTCTCTTGTCATAAACATTGTTCCTAAGAAATAAGTCAAATGTCTTAACTTCCAAGTAACTGTGCTCAGGATCATAGCACAAATTTGATGCAGTTCTCTGCTTTCACTCCTCCCTTCACTTCGCCATTAGCACAAGCAAGTCTTCACTTCAATTTTGGCCATCTGGAACTGACTTCCTATTTCTTCCCCAAATCAGTTCCCATCTCCTTGCAAATCAGAACTGAAACATGTTTTGTTCCCTAGCCACAGGTCTCAAATGTTTCTGCTTTCTCTAATGCATATTCACTTTAATGTTGAAAAGGGATCTACATTTGTATAAGAAAGCTAAAGCACAAGACTGTTTTGTTCTTTTGAGGGGGGGGGACTACTTTTCATAGGTATTACATTTTCACTTTTCTGAGGTATTAGTCTATTCAGATAGAAAACATACAGATATCTAATATGATGAAAGTTGACTTTGAAAAGATAAGTGACTCCTATTAAATCACACAACATTGCAATATGTTTTGAAGGCCACAATGAAATCCAGCTGGGAACCATGTGTAAAAAATAATAGTACACGCCTGCAGGGAAGGAAGTATGATATGGAATGATTAAGTTTAGGAAAATATATAATGTAGTATATCATTAAGGGAATGATCTGTATTACTTGTAATAAGCTACGGCAGAGGTTTCAAACTGTATTCCAGAGAACTCTGGAGTTGCTAGAAAACTGATCAAAGCTTCTTCAGTCAGAATATTAGTTAATAATGGACCAGCTTCTCTGAACATCAGTGTGCCTTCCACTATGGATTTTCCACTGCTTGCAGTAGCCAAGCCAGAGTTTTTGGTGTAAGGCTGGTATTTTTGTTTTAATTAGACTGTCCAAGTGTCTTTAAAAGCTGCCTGATATGTGGAACGGTGAAACCTTTTCTCATCACTCTTTGATGGTAAGAGCCTCTGCTACATTTCTGCATTAAAAGATATGGATGGAGGAAGATAAGTTGAAGACCACTGAGCTTTCAAAAAAAAGTCCTCATAGAACTAAAAGCAAATAATTATATAAGGAATAGTGGGAAATGCTGCAGGAACTGGAAACTCCATGAAGATCAATTAAAAGGGTTTAAGTCACACTAGATGAAGAAGAACCAATCGGTGGCCCCCCGCCCCAGTGGATTTGGCCCTGGGTGCTATATTCAGCTATTCACAGAGTGAAAGCCAACATTAGCAAAACTCAGAGTAAACTCATAGAAATCAATAGGCTTAAATTACTGAAATCCAGAAATTTATAGAGCCAGGCTCCATTTCCACAGATGGGAGCAGACCCATCCCAGAGGAGCACACATTTGCAACTCCATCATTCTCACAGAGCAAGCAGGTCTTGTGAGTGAGTACATCACACCTTCCCTTTAAACTGGTAGACAGGGCATGGTAACTATTTGGAGAAATTTGTTGCTTCCATGCAGTTCTGAATGTCTTGCAGGATTCCTGAACTCCTGAATCGTGACTCCTGAACGTTTTGCCTGCCTCAATAAAGTCCTGTTTTTTACTAACATGTAAGAGCCCCCGTGTGTGTGTGTGTGTGTGTGTGTGTGTGTGTGTGTGTTGGGCATGAAACAGGATATAGGGAAAGAGTCTCATGTGAAGTGGCCCCCATGATTTAACAATTCGTGGAATTCTTGTAATGAGTCTGAATCAGGGATGGCCCGAGACGTCTGACTCTGCCACTGTATATAAAATGGCCCGGCCTGCTACTGCTCCCCACCCCCCACCCCAGATCTAGGCCTCTTCCCGTGCTGCTGCCAGCCCAATCACCACAACTGTACCCTTGCCTGCACCCGCACTGCTGTCACAACACAGCAGCAGCAGTAAGGGTGCAGCACCAAGGGCAACGGCACTGTGTCAGTGGTATGGGAAGCCCCAATGGGGCTGGCAGCAACACGGCAGGGGCAGGGAGAATCAGAAGTATCTTTTTCCATCAGCCACTAGCCATAGCAATAAAATAAAATACAATGTACTGAAGACAGAGGTAAAAACTTAACTATACAAAATTCATTATAGAGGTTTACATCAATAATCAAAACATAGGGAGGGTGGAAAGCAGCTCAGTTGCCTGAGGCAAATGGCTTCACCTTCCCTCATGCATGGGCCACCCTTGGTTTTAACAGCTGCAGTCAAGAAGGGTGACAAGTGTGAACCATTCATTTGCCAACAGTGGCGTTTCACCTGAAGCAGCAGAAACTGTGGTTCTGCCTTGCTCTTTCCTGGTGGGTAGGGAAGAGAAACCCAGCACATTTCAGGGAGGGAGGATAATGACCTTTCTTATGAGACATAAGAACAATCCTTCCATTCCTTTTACTGTTTTACAGAAACGTTTTATAATCCTTTTTATTTCTATGGCATAACAGTCATTGTGTGGAAACTGTAAGGGATTTATGATAATGTTATGTAAAGGTAAAGGGACCCCTGACCATTAGGTCCAGTCGTGACCGACTCTGGGGTTGCGGCGCTCATCTCACTTTATTGGCCGAGGGAACTGGCATACAGCTTCCGGGTCACGTGGCCAGCATGACTAAGCCGCTTCTGGCGAACCAGAGCAGCGCACGGAAATGCCGTTTACCTTCCTGCCAGAGTGGTACCTATTTATCTACTTGCACTTTGACGTGCTTTCGAACTGCTAGGTGGGCAGGAGCAGGGACCGAGCAACGGGAGCTCACCCCGTCGCAGGGAGTCAAACTGCCGACCTTCTGATCGTCAAGTCCTCGGCTCTGTGGTTTAACCCACAGCACCACCCGCGTCCCGGTTATGTACGCTCTGGCAAACATTTTGTTTAAGTCTGCTGCAACACATTGTATGTGGCTACTTGGAAACTTTAGTTGGTTTAAAATATATGTCATAATTATTGACTGGAACCAGTCAAACGGAACATTATCTTGCCAGTGTGAACACAATTGCACTGGCTCCCAGTTCATTTCCAAGTGCTTTCATCCCTTAAAGTCCTAAGCAGCTTAGAATTTGTGTGCCTTCTCCACATGAATCTGCTAAGTACTAAGATCACCCTCAGATCCTCGGAAGCCCTTCTCTGCATCACAGAATCATAAAAATGTAAAGATGGCAGGGATCATTTGCCTAACACGGGGCTCAAACACAGTACCCTGAAATTTTGAGCTTCCTGCTCTACCAGCTGAGCTGAGCAAAGGTGAGTTAGATGGTGATGCTTTTTAGTGGTGGTTCCTCAAATTTCAAATTTTCAAATCTGGTGGGTTTCAGATCTTTAAATCTTTTCACTTTTTAACTGTGAGACTTTTGGTTACTGATTAACAATACTGTTTTGTACTTGTTTGGATTGTTCAGTTGCTTTAACTTTGTTTTTAGTTGCTCTGGGAGGCCTTTACAGTGGTACTTTGGGTTAAGTACTTAATTCATTCTGGAGGTCCGTTATTAACCTGAAACTGTTCTTAACCTGAAGCACCACTTTAGCTAATGGGGCCTCCCGCTGTCGCCGCACTGCCGGAGCACGATTTCTGTTCTCATCCTGAAGCAAAATTCTTAACCTGAGGTACTATTTCTGGGTTAGCGGAGTCTGTAACCTGAAGCGGATGTAATCTGAAGCATATGTAACCCGAGGTACCACTGTACAGAGGAAAACAAAATAACAGAAACAACAGTAAATAAAATAATGTGCGGAGGAGAGAATTATCTGGTAGGAGAGACAGATGTGGCTACAGTGAACTAGGACAGCTTCACAGAGTTTGTAAGCTGATTCCAAATGCATGTGAAATTCATGACAAGCCAAACTTGCTTCCATTTTTTGACTACTAAAATGTACAATACTAGTAACTTTGCTTACAGCAGAAAATATTCAGCCTAAAGCTGTCACTGGTTTAAAGCCACTGAGTTTCTTTAAAAAGCACTGGACAAAATGACATCTCCCAATGTCAAATACCCATCAACTGTGCATATATTCACTACTTTTCAATGTCTCATTCAGGTGTCTCAGACGTAGAGTGTATTAAATCTCTAGAACCTCATTTTAAATGCTGCACTTTGAAAGTGTATGTTTATGCTGAAGGGTGCACTGTGTATTTACATTTTTGAAACAGATGTTTGCAGATGCAATAAACGTACCCATAGAGAACTGTATCATACCATTCTACAGCCTCCAATTTATATAGAGAAGAGCACAACAATAACAACAAAGCTTGGGTAAATAAACGGCACCTTTCAACACAATCTTAGTCTGGGCGTCCTGTTGGCAAGAGTGTTAATTAGATAGAATTTTCTGCCAAGAACCTTTACTAGCTGCTAGGAATGTCTACATGAGAAACTGTAGCAGAAGTTACAATTTGCACCTGTGCTTGTTTTTCCTTTCAAAGCAGTGGTTAAGACTTTATTTTATTTTGCTGTGAAAGGTATTTGTGTCCTTTAGCTAAACAGGGCCGCACTACATTACAAAGCTCCAACAGAAGTATTTTCTTTGAGTTTGTTTGGAGCCGTGATTTAGCACCTTGATGCAATAAAACTCCATTAAATACTGTGATTTAGTTCCATCACTTTTCTTGGACTGCAGAGTATCCTAAGGTTACAAGCTGAGGAAAATTCAAACTGTTATTAAAAAAAAAAAAAAACCACACATACACACCCCAAAAAAACTGTCTATGAAGTGATGACAAATTACAGACTACAGGTGTTAGATTACATTTTGACTTCAGGCAGGTTTAATATACCTTGGCTTCCTTTTACAATTGCTCACAGCATGTACAGTTATGGACAGGGGAGTTTAAAAAAAAAATAGTACTCAATAAATGAAGACCATGTCAAAAGAAATCAATATGAGCGTGCAAAATGGTAGGAAGTCTGACATGGATATATATATGTTCACTTTCATCTAGCTTCCTTTAATATTGTAACCAAAATGCTACTGGCATTTTTCATGTATTGCCTTTTTTAAAAGGGTTTAATAATTGCTTCATGAAGTAAACACTGGTATCACAGATAATTGAACCACCAAGGTGTGATATACATTGAACTTAATTTCATCAAGGCTGAAATATCTCTTTTGAGTCTTTTTTTTTTTAAAATGACATTTATCTGAAAATGTTCCTATTTTTCTGAGGATTTTAGCAAGGAACAGGATTATTTTTTTTCTGAGAATTTTAATAAGGAACAGTATTAAATGTATCTGCATGACTTTTAGGCACTAAATTGATTTTTCTAAGAGCACTAGCTAAATGACCATAATAAATGAATTAAAAAGCATTGCAAAGAATGGGAGGCTGAAGGAGAAAGGTCTTATTATTATATTATTATTAGCTCAGTGGCAGAGCACATCCTTTGCATGGAGATGGTTCCAAGTCCCCAGCATTTCCAATTCAATGGCCACGTAGCAGATAATGATAGACAGCTTGAGATTTCAGAGAGCCACTGTCAGTTAAATCATGTAACTTGCTGGGATTCCTGTCCACTCAATGTTAGACAGGTGCTATCTCTGTTGTCCTCGTTCAACAAACCTCTTGAGATCTGTTCCAATGTATTTATATCATACACACACAAACACATTGAAATACAGTGGTGCCTCGCAAGACGAAAAGAATCCGTTCTGCGAGTCTCTTCGTCTTGCGGTTTTTTTCGTCTTGCGAAGCAAGCCCATTAGCGGATTAGCGGAATTAGCGGTTTAGCAGCTATTAGCAGCTATTAAAGGCTTAAGGGATTAGTGGATTAGCTGCTAAAAGGCTATTAGCGGCTTAGATCAGCTGATAAGCGGCTTAGATCAGCTGTTAAGCGGCTTAGCGAACAGCTGTTAAGCGGCTTAGGGGCTTGGGGAAAAGGGCGGAGGGGAAAAAAAACCCCAGGAATCGCAAGACATTTTCGTCTTGCGAAGCAAGCCCATAGCAAATTCGTTTTGCGAAGCACCTCCAAAACGGAAAACCCTTTCGTCTAGCGGGTTTTCCGTCTTGCGAGGCATTCGTCTTGCGGGGCACCACTGTATGTATTGAAAAGGGTAACAGAGTAGACAACACCAGTCCAATGAATACATGGTTTGACTTGGTATAAGGTGGCTTCATATGTCCAGAAAGAAATGAAAAGGGAATCAGTTAAGATACTACCACAGGAAAGTACTGATTTTTGATTCCAGTATATTCGGACTAAACGTGACTAATTTCTGCCATTTTCTAATGAAGGTATCACTTTCATCACTTCATTTTTCAAATGCATAAACAAAACACATGATGAGCAAAGATTATCTTCAGTTTATCTGCTTGATTGATTTCATTACGCGACATTAAAATGTCTGCAAGATCAAAGTTCTGTCTTGTCTTTATCTATCTGCCTTGTTGTTTGTTACAATTAAGCAGTATGCTTAAGGACATAAGAAGAGCCTCCTGAAGCCAGCCAATGTTCTCACAGTAGGCAACCAATTGCAAACAGGATCCGAACCCAAGAGGCCCCTGCTTTCCTGTGGCTTCCGGCAACAGGCATTCGGAAGCATGGCTGCCTCCAGAGAGGGAGAAAAATGTTTCTCTATCCATTTCTCCATGCCATGTATAATTTTATAAACTTCTATCGCGTCACCTCTTACTTGCCTTTTCTCTCATCCCAAGCACTGCAACCTTTCTTCACAGGGTATCGCTCCATTCCCATGATCATTTTGGTTGCCCTTTTCTGAACCTTGTGTTTCCCTCCCATCATTTTTGTAAAACTATAAAACATTCTTTTAAAACAAATAAATGTCAAAACTGTGCAGGGGGTGCTGGTCATGGGCTCCCCCAAGCTGCTCAATACACTTCCGAATATATAACATTTTAATCCTCCATGGCCAGACTTGCTGGTAAAATCACCCTATATTCTCAGCGGACACACACATTGCAGTCTAAATGCTAGGAATATGCCATTTCTTTGCAGCAGATGAGTGAGCTGATCTCCTCAACAGCTGAGTAACAACTATGCATTTGTTCCTCAATAAAGTGGAAGGCCATGACTTGAGCACATGTTCTCTTCACTTGCGTTTATATAAGCTGAGTTCTGAGTAATGGTTCTGAGTAATTTCACTATGACTTGTTCTTTATAATAAGAAATGATGCTTAGAAAAATAGCACTAATATTTCATTAACACTATTCTAGATTACCATATTTTGTGCTCTATAAGACTCACTTTTTCCCTCCTAAAAAGTAAGGGGAAATGTGTGCGCATCTTATGGAGCAAATGCAGGCTGCGCAGCTATCCCAGAAGCCAGAACAGCAAGAGGGATCGCTGTTTTCGCTGTGCAGCGATCCCTCTTGCTGTTCTGGCTTCTGGGATTCAGAATATTTTTTTTCTTGTTTTCCTCCTCCAAAAACTAGGTGCGTCTTGTGGTCTGGTGCGTCTTATAGAGCGAAAAATACGGTATATAGACAGAAAGGCACCATCTTCATGCATGACTTGCTGCACTATTTCACATAAACCTAGAACAGGAACCAGAACCAGAAAAAGGATACAAAGTGGCTCAGATATTTGTAGGAATCCCTGTTAAACCATGGTGTTAATCCTCAAATGCGGTTTGAACAAGCAAAGGGATTAGCATAGGTCTTGGGTGGTTTACAGGTGTCAAGCATAATGAATGTGTTGCATCTAACATCCATCCAAAAAAATCTGTTCTCTGGGCAAGCCCTAAGGAAAAAAATGGGTGTTCCTCGTGTATCACAAAAACATATTCGTCCAAGTTAGAAGTTTCCTAGGTGAGTGAGCAATAAATGAGGCTGGCCTGGTTGTTGAATCACTCAATCTCATAAAGAAACCCACTTTAGAACTAGTACTGGTGATCGAAATCTCTCTCTCTCTCTCTCTCTCTCTCTCTCTCTCTCTCTCTCACACACACACACACACACACATAAATACACACACACACACACACACACACACGTACGTTTGGGGGAAGGGGGTTAGGGAAGGAAGGGAAGGGAAGGAGAAGACTGATTGTAGATTTATTTCTTACAAATTTCCCCATGCAGCCTCCCTGTCCCAAGTGAGCAGATGGTTTAATGTTAGTCAGGGTCAGGAATTGCCCTTGTGGCTTCCTGCCTGCCTGCCTTTGTAGATTATCTAGATCATATTAAGATATGCAGCCCCCAAAATTAGAGAAGCTAAGTAGAGTACTTAAAACACTAGGCAGCCACAGACTTTGTTTCTTGGGCATGCTGAACTCATAACTTAGGAAGAGTTAGATCTGAACTAAACATAAAAATACTGGCTCTTGGACAACATATTTATGTTATCAAGCACTTCTTTGTCTACATGCAGCCACTTTTTGCCTCCTGTACTTAATCATTTCCCCATTCCTTCTCCTTCTCTGGGCCAAATGAGCCACTAAATGCACAGGAATGAACCACTACCCTTTCAATGTAGTTATTTGCCTGCCTCATTTCTATTGATGCCAACAATTTGACAGAAAATAAGAATGTACACATATTCACACAGACTTTACCTTCAGAGTCTCCCTATTTTGCATCTAAAATTCTGCTTGAAATGCTACCATGGATCAAATTAGGTTGTCTAACAAAATGTGGAGGGAAGTGGTGCTGCTATATTTGGGACTTTGTTTCATGCACCATTTGTGCATGAATTTGTGCATTAAATTCAAACAATCATCTGGGCGTTAAAATCGATATATGCACTGCCACCACCATGCTTCTTTCTGGTCCATACTACTCCCCTTACGAATTTCAAGCCAGAGTGCCAGAAGAAGGCACAACTGGCAGAATTATTCCCAATGCATTACCATAAAATAAGGTGTTTGTTGTATATGAGCATCAGATGGTCATTTATTTACTTGCAGGATGGCTTGCTATTTATATTTTCTGCCTACAACAAAACATAGCCCTGACCTTTCATTCTATATGAAGTCTTCTTAGTGCCTAGACTCAACAACTTTGTATTCCCTTAATTCCTTGGACCACATCCTCAGTATTTTTAATCCCCTCCCAACCCTGCAGGAAAGGATTTGCATTGCAATTTAATTCACAGCCCTGCCTTTAACACCCATTGTTTCTCAGCTCCTTGCTTTTCATTCCATTGCTTGCCTGCTTTGTCTTACTCCCTTGAATGATGTTGACTTTTGCCTAGTCCCCTTGCCTGCCCAGTAGTCCTGTTTCAGCTCCTCTTTCCAGCATAAATCCTCTCCAGTCTTAGGTCATTTGTGGCTTTTCCCATCTACCTTTTTAGCAAGTCTCAATACCTGACACTTAACAGCAGGCGCTGAAAAAGGCTATAGGTGTGCAATATTTTCAAAGCTTGTGAAATTATGGTTCTATATGTATTTCATGACTATGAATCAAAGCACCAAACTCTACTTTCTCACATCTCAGCAAAGTATTAAATTCCCTGCTGATTCTTCTAGGTCTAAACTAAGGAAAGTATTTTACTAAAGGAAATCTCCGAGGTCAACTAGCAATTAACTGAAAGGTTCTGATTGAATATACTATTGACTGCTCTCACATCAGGCAGCTTCCTGTTTATTATACCTTATGGGCTGACTAGGTGCCAAGACATTAAGCTGTCAATAATGTATTAATAGTGAACTATCCCCCTCCCCCCATTTGCCCAACAAATCCTCACATATTAAGGCCCATGATGAAATGATGAAAATCCTCACAATTAATGTAAATTAGTTCTTTGGGTTATTAAAACGTGGAAAAAATAATGAACAATGTGAAACACTTCAGAAATTGAAATACACAGACCAAATGACCTGATTAGGACTATTTCCTGAAATCTTTGTATAATTTACATAAAGCATAAAGTTACTTTAGATATCTGTCCTAATTTAGTATGCAGATTAATAATTCACCTTGCTCAACATACGATGCATGGTATTGTGATTGTTTTCCTTTAAAATACGTTGTAGATTTCCAAAAATGATATCCAGCACCTTTGATAACTTATTCAGAATACACCTAAACTGAACATACTGAACATTGTGTGCAATATACCTAACATACCACGTAAAATGTCATAACTGCTGGTATATGAATGCTGCCAGCAGTCCTCAAGATCACAAATCATTGCACACGGACATTTTTAATTCACAAACAAGTAGGTTTCACTTATAATATTTTCTGTCAACCTGACAGTTTCCCTTCTGGTGTATTGGGTGCACAAAGAGCAATCATATGTTTAAGATGTTCATAGGGAATTTGAACTCATAATAGTTTTTTCCCCAAAGCAGAGAACAACAGGTTGTGCAAACACTTCTTATATCATAACTGTGTGTTTAGTGAGCTGATGCGTCAGTTAGTAAACTAGTGCTGCCCCATAAATTGCCACTGTCCTGTGCTGCAGATTCTTCACTGAAGAGACATGCTTGGATCCTGATTGCCATCAAACTGCTCCTGGCTCCACCACTTTAGTTCAACCCAGCTTTTTGAACAGTTAGGGAAGGCTGGGATTTTTTTAATGACAAGTGGGATGAAGCTACATAGATTACGCCACTTCAAGTTATCCTGAATAACTCTGCCATACTTGCTACACCTGTTTCCATTTCTACCACTACAATGAAAAATCTCTTTGGATTCAGGCTTTCAATATACCCATAAGTAAATTAATAAACCTCCCTTTCTCTGTTAGCTCTTTTCGTGTGACAAAGGTTTGTGTAAGTCAAACACTTGCATACATCATCATCATCATCATCATCATCTAAATTTGTATACCACCCTTTATCCAAAGATCACAGGGTGGTCCACAACATAAAAATACAAAATGAGAACATAAAATACATAATAAAACAAAAACAAGTCAATAAACCCCCTCCCACAAACACATTTAAATGACCATAGAATGTTCAGCAGCCCAAGGCCTGGTTACAGAGAAATGTTTTCATCTGTCGCCTAAAGATATGTAACTAAGGTGAGCTTCTGTGCAAAGACACAAGTGGGAAGCCATCACAGAAAAGGCCTGTTCTTGTGTTGCCACCCTGACATCTCATGGAGATGGGCCTCAGATGATGACTGCAGAGTTTGGGTCAGTGCATGTGGGGAGAGGCGGTCCTTGAGGTATTGCAGTCCTGAACCATTTGTAGCTTTATAGGTCAAAACCAGCACTTTGAATTGGGTCCAGAAACTAACTGACAGCTAGTGCAGTCAGGCCAGAAAATCATCCAAAGCCATCATTAGACCCTTTGGATCAAATAGACTCCAAGGGCAGACCATTCCAATAGGTCCTCTGCCTCTGCAGTGGGGAAAAGGCACTGAAAATCTAAATCTCAGCAGGAAGTGATCTGACCATGACAAGGAATGGACGTCAATATCCCTCACTTTCAGATCACCCTCTTCCTGCCCAGTAGAGAAAACGAGGTCCGGAATGTGGCCTGCCACTTGTGTTGGGCTGGTGACATGTTGGGACAGCCCCGTGGCCATCACAGCAGCTATGAAGTCCTGAGCCACCCTAGAGCAAGTTGCCTTGGCATAGATGCTGAAGTCCCTCAAAACCAGCAGGCTAGGAGTCCTCAATACTTCCTCCAAGACCAGCTGTCAGCTCAGGCAGGGAGACTGCTGGGCAGCATGGCGGACGGTAAACCAGCACAATCCCTAATCTGCCCCGTTTGCCCAATGCCAGGAGAATACTCTTTATCACTTTCACAAATAAAAAGTTTGTCTGATTTTTCATTTCCCCTACCAACATCAAGCAGACACTAAGTTAAATTTAATTAACGATTTACAACAAACAGTGAGAAATTATTTAGAGAGGACTTCAAGTCCTTAGCATTCAAGTGTCTAAAAAAAGTATTATATAAAGAAAACTTTTAATGAATTGAATAGAGAAAAGCACTTTAATTAAATGCTGTCAAAGAGGATTGTATTAATGACTGCACACAGAGGAATTTAAAGCAAGCCAAGTATATTTAGCAAATAGGAACTGGGCTTTAGAAGGCTGTAACTATTTATGCTTCCAGAACTGCAATGCATCTAGATCACGGTGCCAAGTGAAACCAGTTATGTTATTAGATATGATTTTATTTATTGAGGACTATTAAAATTTCAAATGTGACAGGGAAAACATTTTTCACTTTCAAAATGAAACAAAATTATTTCCGCTTGTAGGAGGGAAAATAAATAATAAATAGTAATAATTACTTAGCACTTAACTGCTGGTGGGCTGTGTATACACATATTTGAAAGGCGGTGTGGAAATTTCTCCATGTCTCTTCATAGTGCAATGCAATCCAATGCATTTCTTCTCAGAAGTACACCCCACTGAATTACAGTGTGGCTTATGCCCAATGTGTACAGGACTGCAGCATTATAAAAAGGTAAAGGGACCCCTGACCATTAGGTCCAGTCATGGCCGACTCTGGGGTTGCAGCGCTCATCTCGCTTTATTGGCCGAGAGAGCCGGCGTACAGCTTCCGGGTCATGTGGCCAGCATGACTAAGCCGCTACTGGCGAACCAGAGCGGTGCACGGAAACGCCGTTTACCTTCCCGCTGGAGCGGTACCTATTTATCTACTTGCACTTTGACGTGCTTTCGAACTGCTAGGTGGGCAGGAGCAGGACCGAGCAACGGGAGCTCACCCCGTCGCGGGGATTCGAACCGCCGACCTTCTGATCGGCAAGTCCTAGGCTCTGTGGTTTAACCCACAGTGCCACCCGCGTCCCAATAATGCGTCAGCATTATAGAGCAATCCTAAAGTCATAAGAAGGTTTCTTCTGGTACGTCCACTGAAAGTTCAGCAGCTGTGGATGGTGTTCTGCCACTGAAGGGGTGGATCACCTTCTCAGGGATCTAAGCCCCCTTGTTTCCCCAATATACTCCCAAAACGACTCTTTCAGCTGAGGTTGGCATAGTCATTTCCCTCCACAGGGACATAGGAAGCTGCCTTACACTGGTTGGAACACTGGTCCATCTAGCTCTCCTAGCTCTACCTGGAGGTGCCAGGGATTGAACTTGAGATCTTCTGCATGCAAAGTGGATGCTTCACCACTGAGCTGTGCCCCATTGGAGTAAATAGGAAGGGAATACCTGATGACACACTCTACTGTGGATATTATTTGTGTGCAGTCAGATACAGGGAGAAGCGATTCTTGAGATATGTTGGCCATAGGCTCTTTAGGAGTTTTTAAATTGAAACTAGCACTTTGAACTGGGCCTAGAACTGAAAGTAATAAACTTCCACAAATATAAATAAGCCTTTCCAACATGCTTATCAGATTATTAATAACTGAGCAGCTACTATACTTTAGTCAACCCATTCTACTAACTAGGAACACAGATTATATATAGAATAGATTCAACATGTTTTATGTTTTTAGATATGCTGTAAGCTGCCCTGAGTGGCTGGGGAAATCTAGCCAGATGGGCGGGGAAGAAATAATAAAACCATCATCATCATACAGTGTCTTTCAACCAAATGGTTGATCTGCCCAAGAAAACTTACTACTTTGTTCCTTCCACTGTGCTCAATACTTTCTACCCTCATCCCAGAAACTGTGTCCAACAGATGTATACTCCTTTTTGTTGTCTGAGCAGATCCTTGCAACTCAAAGACAGCAGCTCAATCTGTATTTTTGCATTGTGCATAACGTCGGGGACGCGGGTGGCGCTGTGGGTTAAACCACAGAGCCTAGGACTTGCCGATCAGAAGGTCAGTGGTTCGAATCCCCACGATGGGGTGAGCTCCCGTTGCTTGGTCCCTGCTCCTGCCAACCTAGCAGTTCGAAAGCACGTCAAAGTGCAAGTAGATAAATAGGTACCGCTCTGGCGGGAAAGTAAACGGCATTTCCATTATGCTGCTCTGGTTCGCCAGAAGCCGCTTAGTCATGCTGGCCACATGACCCGGAAGCTGTACGCCAGCTCCCTCAGCCAATAAAGCGAGATGAGCGCTGCAACCCCAGAGTCAGCCACGACTGGACCTAATGGTCAGGGGCCCCTTTACCTTTAAGGAGCATAACAAAAATCATGCACAATTTTTGGTGTTAGTTTTCTGACTTACTGATCTTGTTTCTATTCATATGGAAGATTCTGCTCAATTAATATCCAGTTATTAGAGTATATGATCTGTGCTGGACAACTTCAGCTCTGGCTTTTTTTTCTCTAGAAATTAGTTTCTATGTTGTTTGGAAATTGAAACTGCTGAAAATGCAGTTGCCCAAGTAAGCTGCAAATAGCATATTATTACAGCACTGGAAAGTTTGCACTCGTTACCAGTACATTTCTCAAGCATAAAATTAAGGTGCTGGGTTTGTCCTTTAAAGTCTTAAATAGCTTGGGATCAGAACGTTAAAGAGGGATCTTAAAGAATTCTCTGTGAGTTTGGTTGAGGAGGCACAAGTTCAAAACTGGCAAAACAATCTGAGATACTTTTCCAATAATTAATTAAGTATAATACATAACTAAGGAAGTTTCTCCTCTTCCCAATGTAAGTTATAGTACGATTATAATGGAAGTTGCAAACGCAAGTCTTAATAAAAATCTGAAGCAAGTTCTAGCCACATTAGGCATGAATGTTAAACAGAAACAGCTGAAATGGCGTGATAGGTAGGTTTGGCTTCAACAGTAAAATTTCAGTGGCTTTCCACTGCAATTGTAATAACTATCTATCATAAGAAACTCTACTGGATATTTTAGATTCAAATATAAAAGGCCTCATTGCCTGTTGTGTGTAGCTTATTGGTTTTATCAAAATGCGTGCAAAGCTTTTAGGAACTAGGGTTCTAAGCTTCTATAAACTGTCATGAAACATCCAAATAGAGCTTATTAAAAAGTAAAGTGGTCAAACATTCATTAAAACTAAAACCACAGTGCATAGCCACACATTTCTCCAAGTGGTGAGGCATCAGTTTTCAAAAAGATGACAGCTCAGAAGGCAACTATTTCACTTCAAGCATTTGACTTAATTTTACACACTTTCATTAAAATAGCTTTATTTTTTGAGGCCTCAAATGCCCTCTCTCAAAAGCTTTAAGATGGACCATTCAATTAAGTGGCATGAATACTGTAACCAATATTGACAATGTACTTTGGTTGCATATTACTAATCAAACAAAAATTTGGGAAGGCAAATGAATAACTTTTGAAAGGTAGGGGTCATGCTGGGCAAGTTGGAACTTACGACAGGACTATCCTTTGGGGAAAAGGATATTTATATCTCCCTAACCCTCAAGAATGAGTCATACATACTGGAAAATATTAGACAACATTAAACTGAATGTACTCTGCCTTTAATTAGAACTTAATCTGTTGCCTAGGCTTTTCCTCTAAGTTTTAACTATATAATAGTTTCCTGCATTGTACTTTAAAAAAGTATTTTACAATTCTAATACAAATGAACACATGCTGAGACTTCTGTAGCTTTCCAGGTCTAAAGAGCAAACGTTATTGTTTTTGTCTGTTTTATTGTTGCAACCTGCTCGTGTCTTTGGATGAATGGCAGGATAAAAGTTTTTAAAACAAATAAACTAAGTCATACTTAGGCACATTGAAATAAATGGATTTAAGTTACTTAAGTCCATTTTCTTAAGTGAGTCAGTTCTGATTATGACTATTATCAAGTAAAATAATATTTTCACCATAACTATGTTATATCAGCATTAACAGAGTTAGGGATCACAGATGTTTTAGTGGCAAATTTTTGCTTCTGCAACCTCAGCACTAAGACTGGCACTAAGACAGCACTAAGAATCAGCAACAGGTTAAGCAACTTCACCAGTCTCAGTGCTGGAACTAGTAAAGTTGATGCCCTAGTCTTAGTATTCAACTGAGTGGGGATTAGAGCTGTTAATCATGATAGAGGAAAGGGTGTGTTGTTCCTTCTCAGTGATATTATTCATCCCTTTAGATAGATGATCTCAATCAAGAAAGTTCTAAGAAGCCTGAAGGAGGGATGCTGTGGTCTAAATCACTGAGCCTAGGACTTGCCGAAGGTTGGCGGTTCGAATCCCCGCGACAGGGTGAGCTCCCGTTGTTCAGTCCCAGCTCCTGCCCACCTAGCAGTTCGAAAGCACAACTAAGTGCAAGTAGATAAATAGGTACTGCTTTGGTGGGACAGTAAACGGCGCTTCCGTGCACTACTCTGGTTCACCAGAAGCGGTTTAGTCATGCTGGCCACATGACCCGGAAGCTGTTTGCGGACAAACACCGGCTCCCTCGGCCTGTAGAGCGAGATGAGCGCGCAACCCCAGAGTCGTCCGCGTCTGGACCTAACGTTCAGGGGTACCTTTTCCTTTACCTTTAAGATGCTTGAAACCAGGAAACGCAATCGTTATTACAGAATGAAAGACACAAAACATACATTGATTGCAGTTGTTGCTGTTATACTAACTTGATCATTTATTGTAGCAGTCTTCCTCCTTACCAGGTAAGGGATCAAAATGGATTTCAAACTCATCTTTGGCATTCATTATTCAACTTGCATTGTGATATCAATTAAAATAAAACAGCTACACATAGTTTCTAAAATTTTGATTACTGCAAGTATATGAAGAAAAGAAGGGGAAAGACAAAACATCTCTGCATATTAATAAGACATGTTGCTTAATGGACTCCTTTAACAGTACAGCAGTTACTGAAAACCCATGCATCCCAATGACAGAACAATCTAAGCACAGCAACATTTGGGAAGAATTAATAGTAGCTTGAACAAAGAAAATAGTTGGAGTAAATGCATTTAGTGTCACGTACAAACCCCAATCAGCATGAGTATGATGGCATCAATTTTGTGCATTTGATACTGGTTGTCACTGATTATTTCTGGTTAATTGTGTAATAGAGATTGTCACTGCCAAACCAATATCACGATTTAGCATCAGGTTAACAGAACACAGGAGGCTTATCAGATAGGCACAACAATACCTTAAGTGCAGCATCCCCAAAACACAGATCGAATGTTTCAACTGTGTTGGAGAGTCTCCGGAGTTTTGCTATTTATAGCTGCCAGCTGGTTCCAGTTATTTTTCTTCATTTTTCATATTTTGATTGTAATAAATAATTAATTCAAGGCTTTGTAACTTGCTGACAAATACAAATGCATCACATTGCAATGCAGTGTAACGTGTCACTAGAAACTACACACACTATGCAGAAAAGTAATGTGCTTCAAGAGTTTCAAAAGTAGGCTAAATTATCAAGGTCAACCATTAAAAAAACACTAGCGCCAAAAGACCACCTACATCGGTTACTGGAGCCTACTTTCAAGACCGGTAATTTTTATTTGAAATCAAATTTCTATTTAGTAGCCATCTGTGATTAAATATGGGTTGAAGGAACAGACACCTTACCAACCCTTCCTATACACGTCTGAAAAACATAGAAGTTCATTTTAAAAATATGTCTTTAAAGAGAAAAAGGAGGAGGAAGAGGAGGAAGACAAACTTCTTCACATCCCATCACATACCCTGCTCCTACTGCATGTTGATTTAAAAAATTGGGAAACTGAATTTGAAAATATAAAAGGAAAAGACACTGGAAGTTTTGTGCTTCTAGATCTGGAAGATGCTGGAACCATTTGTGTTTTCATTCTTTTACTAGTTGAGGTGGGAAAAAGGATCATTTTAAAATGGACAGTTAAAGCACTGACCTGCACAGGCTCAGGGGTAAGTTGGACTACATGCTGCATACGTTCACTGTGATGATGCCTGGATTCCTCTTCATAGATCACATCCCTCTCATGCTGCGGGAGATTCAGGAAGCGCCGTATGGTGCACAGATTTTCCCAAAGTGTACGGTTCTCTGGACTTGGATTTTCCTTCCAACGGAGCAGCTCACACAGCCAACCCTGCAGTGGAAAGTCAAAATAACTGATGTTTTAAGTACTAGTAAACTGGTGAACGACATAATGGTTGAAGGGACTGCTTATTTTATTGTGCTGCTATGATTTATCACACGTGCCACTTCCAATACTTGCTACCTATTTAGCATAGCTTACATTACAGTGCTCAGAATCATTACAAACTGACTCACCAGTTTGGTAATTATAATCCTGCTGCAGAACATCTTCCAAGTTACCTAGTACATACCGTATTTTTCGCTCTATAAGACGCACCAGACCATAAGACGCACCTAGTTTTTGGAGGAGGAAAACAAGAAAAAAAATATTCTGAATCTCAGAAGCCAGAACAGCAAGAGGGATCGCTGCGCAGTGAAAGCAGCAATCCCTTTTGCTGTTCTGGCTTCTGGAATAGCTGCGCAGCCTGCATTCGCTCCATAAGACGCACACACTTCTCCCCTTACTTTTTAGGAAAGAAAAAGTGAGTCTTATAGAGCAAAAAATACGGTACGTATCGTGCACTTGTGATATGTTCTCTATTGGCAAATTTTGACCTTTTTCTAATAGTTCAGGACGCTTCAGTTTTGACCCAGATGGGAGCCCTTATTCTTGCTCTCCTGGACAATAGAGGCAGCTTGTGGCACTTCCATGCATGTCTGATACTGAATCACCCAGTGTGAAATCTCATTCACACAAATCTTCCTTGTGCTAGATGAGGGAGGAAAAAACATGACATATATTTACTACACCAGTTATGAGGGTGTCTGCATGCATCTGTGGTTTCATGGACTGATATGAGGGAACTTGGCACCCAGGCAGAATCCAAGAAGGTAGATTCATTGAGAGAAAGTCCTAAAACAATCAGAGGCGAAACCTGCACTCTATGCAGTACTGATCATTACCGGACAGACAGCTAAGGATGAACAAATCTGTCAATTTTGGTTTCTCATTTTATCATTTTCCAATCTAAAGTTCACTCCATTTCTGTATCAGTTTGTGATTTCGTATTCTTTATTTTTAAATGATATGCATTTATCCTAATAAACGTCTCTGAATGTATTACTGCCTGAAATATGCACTCTATTGTCAGATAACAGCACTGCAAATTTCATTAATGTACAAATTTCCAAGGAGAGGTGTGTTTTGCTTGCATATTGATTCAGGAAGGGCAAATTTGATGAATTTGCGTTCAAAAGTGAACCAAACAAATTTCTCCCACTGCCCTGCAAACAGTTTGGAAAAGCACAAAGGAGAGACACAGGGAGAGTCTGCCTGCGTTACAGTCAATAACTAGAAAAAAAGAAGTAGACCTGGAAAGCAGTGGACCCTACATTCAAATTATTTAAAGAATCTAGGAAGTTTCTTAAGGGACGCGGGTGGCGCTGTGGGTAAAAGCCTCAGCACCTAGGGCTTGCCGATCGAAAGGTCGGCGGTTCAAATCCCTGCGGCGGGGTGCGCTCCCGTTGTTCGGTCCCAGCGCCTGCCAACCTAGCAGTTCGAAAGCACTCGCAGGTGCAAGTAGATAAATAGGGACCGCTTACTAGCGGGAAGGTAAACGGTGTTTCCGTGTGCGGCTCTGGCTCGCCAGAGCAGCGATGTCACGCTGGCCACGTGGCCCAGAAGTGTCTCCGGACAGCGCTGGCCCCCGGCCTCTTGAGTGAGATGGGCGCACAACCCTAGAGTCTGTCAAGACCGGCCCATACGGGCAGGGGTACCTTTACCTTTACCTAGGAAGTTTCCTGGAACTATGATCGCCAGGATATTTTGTAGAGTTCCTTGGGAACCCCTACACAGCTAAGTGAAGAAAAAGCTTAGAAGACACTGAACCAGGCAATCTTCTCCCACCTCTACCTCAGATTCACCTACTGTAATTTTTGATGGATTTACATGTATTTAATTGGGAAATCATGAACAGAACCTCCCTATAATAACCAACAGTTTGATTACTGCCTATGCCATTATATGAGGTGTAGGGGAGGGGTAGTACCTCTGGTGGAGGACACATCTGACTCCTTTTGGGGTAGTTTGTCCACCTTTGGTCCCTACTCAGCACTCAGCTTTCACCTGTGGCTCCTAGAAACTGTCAGCATGAGACAGCGGCCACACCCTGGGAATGGCTTCGGCTGGCAGGCTAAACCATGTGAGAGTACCTGATGGGTCATAAACCCTCAGTGAGTTAGAGACTTCCTCTGCATGCGAAGACAGGCTCTGGTGGATTGAGAGGACGAGACCAACTACGGGTCTAACAGTCGAAAGGCAGTTCCTGCATATGCTGTAGAGCAGGCATAGGCAAATTCAGCCCTCCAGATGTTTTGAGACTACAACTCCCATCATCCCTGACCACTGGTCCTGTTAGCTAGGGATCATGGCAGTTGTAGTCCCAAAGCATCTGGAGGGCCAAGTTTGCCTATGCCTGCTGTAGAGGGAAGTGGGGGGCAAGTGGGGTTCATCAATCTGGGAAGGTAGCCCATCTAGGAGAAGGAAAACTTTGATCCTAAACCTCCGCTGCCTTGTGGGATATCTTCAAGAGAAGAAAAAGCTAAGGAGTAGAGTCCCTAAGATGGTTGGATGGCACCTTGTATGCCTCCTTCCAGCAACTCCTTCAGCCAAGTTGGTGCCAAATATATTGCTCTGTTTTCCTTTCGACCACTTCAGTGAGGTTGGGGAATATTGTTTTCTGCCCAGGACTTTCATACACACTGCCTAGGCATGTACCCCATCGAGGTTATTTCGGTGCTGCTAATGCAACGGTTTGACCCCATTGTCTCTCCAATACCATTATAAGAAATGATTAATGTAACCCATAGGGCAGAAAGACACTACTTGTTAATAGGTGACAAACTTTCTCACCTTTATCCACTTACGTGTATAGAGAAAGTGCAATTATATTGAATGGTTTTTTAAATACACAGAACATCTGCAAACTTTGATGCAAAAAAACTTTGTTAACACCTGTAGGCAACCTTGCATAGCAATGACTGAATCATCCCTTTCTTGTGGCTTTATGAGAGTAAATTCAACATAATAATGAAGCAACATACAAAACATGCATTTCCTAACTTTCATTAAGTAAAATATTTTGACAGTTCTACAGCCCATCATCTCAAGTGATTGTCTGGATTGTCTAAACACTGAACTAACCATATCTCCATCCTGTTAAAATCCGTGGGGCCTGAGCAATTTCAATGGGGTTGTGTCAATTTAATATTTCGATCTGGATCTTGTTTTCTTAAGGTTAAATATGCCTTTCTTCAAAACTGTGTATGAAGGGACCTGACTAGAAAGGCTTTTCACAAGCTAAAAAAGATTTGGTGTAACAACCTGATGCAAGGTGCTATTAAAGAGACCTCATATGATATCACATCGTTGTTTGTCTAACTCTCCACTGTGTCTTCTGCCTTTACCCAAAAAAAAAGGAAAAGGAAAAGGAAAGGGGGGGGGGGGAGGCAAGATTTGATTATCTCCGCTGCATCAGCCAAGACAGCAACACCAGCTGTTCTCATTGTGCAGCCTCTTCCTCACGGCCTACATGTTAATAACCTGATCATTCCATTTTCTCCTTCAACTGCCGGCTGCAGCACAGCGAAGAGACAAAAACCCAGGCCCATCTGCAGCAGCTGTAGGCACTGAACTGTGAAGCCACTGGGGATTTATAAACTAATCTGTAACACAACACTGCCTTGTTTTTACAAGTGAGAGGCCACATTTGTGCAGACCCGATCTTTTCTTGCAATAAGCTGCCGGGGGGGGGGGGGTTATGAAAAGGAGATATCTAATTATTTGCTTGGAATAAATATCTGCATTTGGTATTTTAGTTGGTATGTTGCTAACCATAGAATCAGGTGATGGCTGATTTTCCACCAATATTATTCTCTCGCCCACACCCCCAAACCCTGCGTACCTCTTTAATAACAATTTAAAACAAACAAACAAGAACAAAATTCTCGGCTCTAAAGTGTTTTCTCAGGGGTTCCGCAGTACGAAGGAAATAATTTTTGAAATGTAAAATAAACCATCTGTGGTGGGGGGAGAAGCTGCTATTTCTCCATCCATTTTACTGATCAGAGTTAAGTCTCCAACTGCACACTTTCAGATGTTTAAAGCAGGTATAGTTAAAACTTCCCAAGGGAAACTGTAAGAGAGACTTACAACCTTAAAGAAACTTTTTAAAGGGTAAGTAAAACCCCACACCTGTTCAAAGTCAACTTTCTGAGTGATCTAAACCCAAAGACCTACTGATCTGTCAGAGCAGGCAGTTATATTAAGAGAAGGCTCCATTTGAAAAGAGACCCGTGACAACTTACTGCTACCATTTTTGCTTGTGATCTTGGAATGCCTCACACAACAGTCAGCTGCATTTGATTGATAAGCACTGCTATAATCTGCACTCATTACAGTCACTTAGCCTGACACTATAGGCCTCATTATGGTCTATGTGCTCTCTGCCATTAGTCTTTAGGAAGCATAGTGCTCAATTTGCCAAGCAACTTGCAAGGTCTTGACCGTGGAGCTATTAAGGAGAAAACTAGACTGCAGTGTGACCATGTGTGCAGATATGAGCAAACCAAATTAATTTCTGGCAAGGGAAGCTACCAGGCAAAGATCCCATCCTTAGGACACCTGAGAACGTCTCAATTCCCCAGTGGACGCAAGCTAATGGCATGTTTAGCAGAGCTCAGTTCTGAAGGTGAATCACATTCCTGTTATTTAGGGAAATATTAATCCAGTTTCCCCAGAAACTCTTTGCTTGGCTGATCAGATTAAGGGATCTAGCCTCCTATGGCACACACACCACAGCAGGTCCCAAGAAATCTGTGATACTTCACAGCCTCAGACATATTGCACCATGTATACCCAGCTGCTACAATAATTAGCTTATGAATGTATCAGCTGGTTCTGCGATTTTTATAAATAATAACTAACCTACAGAGCAGAAAGATTTTCATGAGTCTAATATTAGCAAGAAATTGCTAAGCCTTCCTAACTCCGTAATGTCATTGTGCTAAATGCCCTCTTCATGCTTGCAATTTTATACTACTGGGCCTCCCTCTGATGCCATTTATAAATATTTATTTGGCATCAGCATTGGCAATTCATTTGTGTCAGTTTCTTTCACAACAGCTATTACTTGTTTTCTCTCTGTTTCACAGCCTACTTGTACACTTATCTACAACAAATCTTTTAGTCACTGTTGTCCTCGCCCTCCATCTATTTACCCAAACTGTCTTTCACTCATCCATTCAGGACTATATATTCAGCTCGACTGAACAACAGATTTTAGGTTTCAACGTGGCTAATATTTGAGAGAACCCTATGCTACCACAAGGCCCATCTCATCAACGTACACAATGCCCAAACAAACAGAAACCACCAGGTAAGAAAGTGTGTGCACTCTGCTGCTGCTGTTGTTGTTTTCTATTTAAATAATCTTAGCGTGCCATCCAAGAAAGTTTTGCAGTACCAAGCATAAAAAAAAAAGTGTAAATGTCAAATAAAACAGTGACAGATGACAGTATTCTCTATTGAATAGCACCGTTGCTTCGTGCATGTTCGATGAGAACTCATGAATTATTAATAAATAAATCTCCCTTTTCTTTTTTTTCTTTTTGTTTAAACCCTCAAGTTGTTGGGGGGGGGGGAGTATTCAGGGAGGTGATAGCAGAGGGAGTCCATGTGTGTTTTATTGAGCATTCCAAGAGAATTGCTTCCATGCAAGAAATGCTGATACAGTACAGAATTTCTCTGGAATGGAGGCATTTGTGTTGATTTCAGGCTTTTGGCTAATGTTCCTGGTGACATTGTTTTGGGGAAGGCAGGTTACTGTATATAGAATTAGGCTGCTATTAGACATCCCACTCTTACACATACTAGTGGCCCAGTTCCGTCACTCAGCATCTCTCCTATGCAAATAAGTCCAGTAACAAACTTCAAGATTGCTGTAAAGGGTGTGCTCTATTGCCGTGTGTCTGTCATGTGGGGGCTAATAAACTGAGCTGTATCCTGATACGACAGAAGTGCTGCAGATGGATGGTTCCTGTGTCCAGGAATTTGGCGCACAACCCGTCCTGGGAGAGGCTGCCTCTCTGTGAAGGAACAGGTTTGTAGTCTGGGTATACTCCTGGATTCCAACTAGTTACTGGAGTCTCAAGTGGCTTCTGTAGCTAGCAGTTCTTAGTCCCAGCTTAGGCTGGTTCGCCAGCTATAAATGTTCCTAGGTTGAGATAGCCTTCCAGTATCCAAGCAGGCTTTCTGCTCCCTTTGGCTTACAACTTCTTGAAACAACATCCCTGAAACAGCTTCCTTTCCAAGGACCTGCTATGACCTCCAAAACAAACGCAAAGCACATTCCTAACAATATTTTCCTTCTGAACGCCCACCACGTATAAACCTAAGCTTCTTTTGGAGGCATTGTCACCTGATTAAAGGACGGTCATCTGATTAAAGAAATCTTACAGCCCAGGCCTGTGCAGAAGACCTACTACATTCAATGGGATTTATTCCCAAGTGTGCATCGTATCGCCACCCTAACTGATTAAAACTCATATGAACCATTCATCCATCAAATCTGTATAAAATTTGCCCACAAGTAAAAACAAGTTTTGAACAGGAGAAAACATTTTTTTTGATGCTTCACATGTTTCACGTTAGAATAGGCACTCCTGTATATGAGAAAATGGAGGATTTGAGTGCAGTGGCGTAGCGTGGGGGGTGCAGGGGGGGCCGGCCGCACCGGGCGCAACATCTGGGGGGGAGCGCACTCACACTCGCAGCTCTCTGCCCCTACCTGGCTCACTCACTCTCTCCGATCCGAGCCGCCGGGTCGCCGCCCACTGTGGAGGGGAGGGTGCCAGGCGTGCGGTGCGGTGCGAAGAGAGAGCGAGAGACTATCTGGGGGAGGGACAGTGCAGTGGGGGGGGCGCAAATTACTTGCCTTGCCCCGGGTGCTGACAACCCACGCTACGCCACTGTTTGAGTGTACGCCTAACCCCTAATTCCTCTACCCCCAGGCGCATTATGTCATCTTCCCTAGCCTAATGGAAAGGAGCTGCAGCAGCTGCTTGTCCTGCTAGTGGTTCTCCTATAAGAAGTGTCAAGCCTTGAAATGGGGAGTTTGGAGTCAAGGCTGGGGCAAGATCTGCAGGATACTAGCCCCACAGACACCTCCCCCCCCCCCAAAAAAAAACACCAAGTGGCTCAAACCTGAGACCTCTCTGCTATGTCATACTGGATCTGGTGTAGTGAAAAGGGAAAGGGAAATCTGATCCCTTCCACCCTGGCCAGTGTAAATTGGCACCCCTTCAGGTGCAGCAGTGGATCCCCTGCTCTCTGACCCCCTTTAAGATTTCTTTTCTAAGATAGTGCCTGGAACTCTCAATTTTGATATTTATTTTTTTAAAAATAGCCTTGGGGAAAAAAGTAAATAGGCCGACTGATTTTTAAAAAGAGGCTTACCCCTTTCTAATCAAATAATTTATTGAATTGTTTAATTAGATGGTTGACAGATTAATCTACTACATACTGAAGCACTATTTTAAAATCATCCTAATTCAGGCTGGTTTTTCGTGGGTAGAATCAAATTACAAAACATCTGATACCGGAGCGAAAGCAGGGGCAATTGTAATCAGTGTCTGGGTGGGAGACCATTGAGAAACCCACTGAAGGTTCTCTGAGCCTTCCTAAGAAAGAGTGGGATGCAAGCATAATCAACCATCATGACAGGTTGGGTGTGGATTCTAGCATGTCATATGTAATCTGTTTTAATGTTTACTATATATATGTGTGTGTTTTTGATTACAAACAATGACATTGTGTAACAGGGTTACTAATGTAAACACAATAAAACAGCGGATAGCAAAACCTGACTCCATGATCTCATTCAAATATTCTAATCAAAGGAAAAGACAATTGCCACAAATAAAGAGCTGGGATGCAATCGGGATCCGTTCCGGAGCCCCGTTCGCATCCTGAACAGAACCTAAGATGCATCTACGCATCTGTGTGTGCACGGGTTGCATTTCACCGCTTCCGCGCATGCACATGACGCCATTTTGACCGTCTGCACACACTCCGTTACTTCCGGGTCGCTGCGGAGCGCAACCCGAAAACACTTAGCCTGAAGCGTATTTATCCCAAGGTATGACTGTACAGTAAAGAAAGGCTGTAGTGATGGTAGCAAGGAATTCAGTTTGTAATTCTGTTTTGCATGCAATCCTACAGATGTGTATAAAAAATGCTACCAAGTCTCTTAAACTGTATTAAATAATGTGGATGCATTAGCATTAGCAATTTGGAAGTATCATATAGATGTCCTACTTTAAAACTTCTCTAACTCCAATCAAATGTATTTCCCAGGGCAAAAAGCAAAAGAATCTGCAGGGTAACTAAACTTTTGGCTGCTCAATAAACAAAAGCATTTCAGGCATGATGTACAAGGAACCCCCTAGAGGAAAAGGGAGGTAGATGAAGAAAGAAATGAAGCTCATTCCCATACTTATCATTGATCCTGTTTAGCCAGCTGACCTTTTTACTTCTGTCATATTTAGGTCAGCAGCAGCGGTCAACCAAAAAAAGCTATCAAAACGGTTGTTAAAAGGATTCATACATACAGAAACTCCACAAAATATTCCATGTGAACAGAATAGGATCAGGTACACTTGCCTTGTAGGTTTATTCATTATGTATTAGGGCATATCCAGACATTCATTTTCTGTGTCCTGGAAATGCCATTGTTATCCAGACAAACCCACACAGCTCTCATCAACTCTCGATAGTTCACAGTCCCAATATTAGCTTATGGGAATTTCCTGCTTTTTGAATTAAACGCATGGCGCAAAAGCACAATAAGAACAGGTTTCCTTTTGCTTCTTCTTGTGTGGGTACTTCTTTGTGAGAAGTACCATATTTTTTTTCCTTAAGCTTGTTTGGTTGTGAGGATACACTGCTATGCCCTGAAGCATCAGCCAAGGAAGGTAAATTTTTGTGGGTTGGTGGGTGTAGATGAAACTCAGTGCGTTGCTTTCAGCTAAAGTGCAGTGAGCCAGAAGGGTCTTCAACAACACAAAACAGGGATTGCCAAAAAGCTGGCGAGGTGAGGGCCTTGCTCCAAATGCTGCTGAGGACTACAAGTCATGCCTGCTTTGATCCAGTACCCAGGGCTTGGAAAGGTAGTGCACTGAGCATTAACACAGACCTCCCCACCCAAGTCTTTCTGCTGAACTCAGGAAAAAAGGTAAGGTAAAGGTACCCCTGCCCGTACGGGCCAGTCTTGCCAGACTCTAGGGTTGTGCGCTCATCTCACTCTAAAGGCCGGGAGCCAGCGCTGTCCGAAGACACTTCCGGGTCACGTGGCCAGCGTGACAAGCTGCATCTGACGAGCCAGCGCAGCACACGGAACGCCGTTTACCTTCCCGCTGGTAAGCGGTCCCTATTTATCTACTTGCACCCAAGGGTGCTTTCGAACTGCTAGGTTGGCAGGCACTGGGACCGAACGACGGGAGCGCACCCCACCGCGGGGATTCGAACCGCCGACCTTTCGATCGGCAAGTCCTAGGTGCTGAGGCTTTAACCCACAGCGCCACCCACGTCCCTTGAACTCAGGAAAGAGGAGCGTTAAAAGGTATCTCTTCCTGCATTTGTGGAGGCATCAAAGAGAAAAAACACAAAACTTTGCCAGTGACACCAAAAAGACTGAGACATAAAGGATGGGTGGTTCAAGGACACTGTTCAGTACATGCATCCTAAAGGTGCTCTGCTAGGTTGACAGCTTTTTCACACCAAATTTTGACCAAGTGGAGCAGACGGCAGAGGAGGTGCTTGAAAGACAGGTGTAAAACCTGCACTGATCAGGATGCTCATATGAATCACAAATGCCTCTAGATAAAATATATATTTCACATATTAATGTAAGTGGCACAAGAGAGATACAGAAATGATTTGAACTTTGTATGTTCAAACACATTGAGACTAGAATTATTGGCAGAAGAAAGCTAGATTTTATTACAGTAACTGCTCTGTTATTAGAAAGCTGAAGGGCATTGATTTTAAGACCACTGACAATGTTCTATCCATGTATTAATGTTCATAATGGAAGCAGGGAATAAGCTGCCCAGGGTAATTTATCTTGAAATTATACTTACCACCACTCAAGCACTGACATCTGCATGGAAGAAAGTGTCTTAACCCTAACCATGTCTACTAAAAAATAACTCCTAATAAATTTAATGGAGCTTACTTCCAGAGAACAACCAAACACCAACACTTGACACTAGTGTCAGAAGGCCTGCACTGGCTTCCTGTCTGCTACCAAGCCAGGTTTAAGGTTCTTATACTAGTGTACAGAGCCCTGAATCACTTGGGCCCAGAATAACTTAACAACCAATTTACCCTGTACACCCCAAATCAATCAGTGAGATTGTCAGGGGAGCAATAATAGTGGTTCCCTATGGGCCAGAATCAGGACGCGGGTGGCGCTGTAGGTTAAAGCCTCAGCGCCTAGGACTTGCCGATCGCATGGTCGGCGGTTCGAATCCCCGCGGCGGGGTGCGCTCCCATCGTTCGGTCCCAGCGCCTGCCAACCTAGCAGTTCGAAAGCACCTCCGGGTGCAAGTAGATAAATAGGGACCGCTTACTAGCGGGAAGGTAAACGGCGTTTCCGTGTGCTGCGCTGGCTCGCCAGATGCAGCTTGTCACGCTGGCCACGTGACCCAGAAGTGTCTTCGGATAGCGCTGGCCCCCGGCCTCTTAAGCGAGATGAGCGCGCAACCCCAGATTCTGGCAAGACTGGCCCGTACAGGCAGGGGTACCTTTACCTTTACTTATGGGCCAGAATCACAACTCATGTCAACAAGGAGTTGTGCTATAGAACAGGTGTCGGCAACCTAAGGCCCATGAGCCACAAGCGGCCCACAGGGGTCATTTAAGCGGCCCACGGGCTGCCCCCAAACTGAGCCACCTGCTTGGCGAGTCCACAGCGTGCTGTGCTAAACCAGCACGGCATGGGGACTCGCTTCCGTGGTGCCGAAAATCGCGTCTGCGCAGATGCCAGAAATGGCAGGGGCACGTGCGCGCGATCTGGCCCACAGAGGGATCTTCACTGGAGTGAACCGCCCCAGGCAAGGTAAACCTTGCCAACCCCTGCTATAGAACTCCCTCTCACAAAAAGTTAGGCAACATTCCTACTGAGTTTCAAAGGCCTGGTCAGGAGGCTTTTGCCCCCTGAAAGCTTTTCAGATGGTTCTACATAAATAAAAATAAAAATGAGATTTTACATTATTGAGATGTTATTTTTAGAGATTTAATTAATGTTTAAAATTTTGCATATTGTATATTTTATTGTTACAAGGCACTTTGAGACCTATATGGTGAAAAACAGTATAATTTTAAAAAGAAATAAGTGGAGTTAGGATTGTAACCTAAGTCAATTAACTGGCCTTGAGCAGCAGCTTGGTTCATTTCATATTCTTATTTTTTTAAGGAATTGAATGTATCTGCACTGACATTTTGCAGGGATACCAGCAAATACGTGAGTAGGCAAATGAAGAGATTTTAGTGAAAATGATTCAAAAAAATCTCTACTCAAAGATATGTAAAAGGATATTTCCTCACCCACATCTTCAGTGCAGAAAATGTCAGCATCTGTGACAAAAAAGGCAATGTGTGATGTATGTTTTTAAAGAGACTAAAATCATGCTATTAACCACATAAAGATTACTTTCTAATTGTACCCATGCAAAGGTCTTTAAAACAAATGTTCAGTAGTGATTAACTCTCTTCATGTGATTGGGAATCTACAGCAGTAGAAAATGAGCCAGGTTTCTGAACTTGTTCTTTTCTTGATTAAAATAATCTTGATTAAAATAAAGCTCATTATTATTTAAAATAACCCAGTGAAGAAACCTGAATGGCTAGAAAACTGGCTATAATGGCAAGTTCTGCCATGAAGCTTAATGAAACCTTGACAAGCTGGCTTTGCTCTATTATTCCTATTACCTTTGAACTGCAACATTCTCTACCGTAATGTTTGTGGGAGTTTAATCACCAGTTTTGCCAAACTATTCCTTGAATTCTTTACTTTATCTTCTTGTTCTAGTTAAGGATGTAGATGACAGCCATAGCCACATGATATGAATCATCATAAGAGACTGACCGTTTTAAGTTTTCATCACACTGTGATTTAGTGGATAGACTCTTTGACGGCAAGAGCAGTAGCTGACATTGAGAAGGAACTGCAAACTTGATGAGACTATCAACAAGTGAATGAGTAGGGTTGCCATACATCTGGAATTTTCCAGACATAGCTGGTATTTGGCCCTCTTAAAAAGCTTCCAGGAAAAATCACTGAAATGTTCAGGAAAATCCAGATGCATGGCAGTCCATGTCGGAAGTGTAGATTTTGGCAAATTTCATTAAAAATAGCTCAAAAACTCTCTTTTTCCTATTCTTTCTTTTTTGAGATTTTGCAAAAAAAACAAAAAACTCAACACCCATTGTGTCCAGATTTTTGAAATACAGTGGTACCTCGGGTTAGTACTTAATTCGTTCCAGAGGTCCGTACTTAACCTGAAACTGTTCTTAACCTGAAGCACCACTTTAGCTAATGGGGCCTCCTGCCGCTGCCGGGCCGCTGGAGCACAATTTCTGTTCTCATCCTGAAGCAAAGTTCTTAACCTGAAGCACTATTTCTGGGTTAGCGGAGTCTGTAACCTGAAGCATATGTAACCCGAGGTACCACTGTATGGCAAGTTATGAGAATCCTCTGAAGCTATAGCACAATTTTGAAAGTCAGCTGTAGCTCCCCCTCCCTGCTTTATCCTCCTCAGATCTTCTGTACATGAAATATGCATACAGTGCAGCTAAAATCCAGCCATGTCCTGAATTAGAAAGGAACAAACCATTTGCATGACCCAGGCACATATGGAACACTTTGTGCCAATGGAGATTGACAGTAGAAACAAGGCACAGGAGACCATTGGCTGGATTAAATTAGGACACAAATTTATTGTTTTCATATGTAAACCAGTGGCAAAAGGCACTGGATAAGCATCCACCTTCAACCAAACCACCTGCAGGTTGAACCCGAGATGGGTGGACCCTGGCATGAAGGTTGCCCCTGGACATGGGTCAAATGTGACTTTCCTGCCAGTGCCTCCTCACGGAAAGGATGCTATGGCCCCCTGTTTGGGCTCCCAGATAGCTCTGCCACTTTAACGGGGTACCCTGGTTTTAAAGGATACTACCCACTGCCTTAAATGCCCATGTTGTGGTGTTTGCTATGAGGCAGGCAAAAACCTGTAGACGGGTCAATCTGTCTGCAGGTGACACTCCCTCTTGGCCCCAAATACAGCAACTGAGTAATCCATAGCAATGCCCATACACAGTTCAGCTTGCTCACCATCAGGCTGAAGCACACATGCAAATATAAAAGGGGCAGGAGGGCAGATGATCCAGTGACAATCAGATCCATGCAGGACAAGAGGCTGGGCACCAGGCACCGCACCCCTTCAAAGGAAGGAGACAGTCCCAGTACCTGCCCAAGTCTTACCTCCTGATTGGCCGGGAGAGTGCCTGGCTTCCTGCCGGAAATGCGTGACCAGAAGGGAAGGCTATGCATCCACCTCCAGCCACGCGCTTGGACCCCTCCTCCCCTTGCATCAGCCCCCAATGTGCTCTGCACCAGGCAACATATGGTGGCCACACGCAATCTGGTGGCAGACCTTTGTTGTTATCCTGTTATAACCCAGAGACAAAGCAGAGCGTGCATTTCAGTCCTATCTCATGGCCTCCCATTTGCACATGCCCCTGCATGTCTGGCAAAAATGAGAAAGAGTTGAATACATGTAGAGCTTTCATGGAACTCTGTGTGGTGCTGTGAAGCCCAAACCATCAGCTTATTATCTGGGCTTCAAAGTACCATGCATCCTACACAGTTTAATTTCAAAACATGTGGGAAGGAACAAGTCATGTGATATAATGTGACAGACAGATGGGCAGCCATGCCTACAGATGGTGGGAAAGATAGATACCTAGGTAAGGTAAAGGTAAAGGGCCCCTGGAAGGTAAAGGACCCCTGGAAAGTTAAGTCCAGTCAAAAGCATCTATGGGGTGCAGCGCTCATCTCACTTCAGGCCGAGGGAGCTGATGTTTGTCCACAGACAGCTTCCCGGGTCATGTGGCCAGCATGACTAAACTGCTTCTGGCGCAACGGGACACTGTGCCAGAGCACACAGAAACGCCATTTACCTTCCTGCTGCAGTGGTACCTATTTATCTGCTCAGACTGGTATGCTTTCAAACTGCTAGGTTGGCAGGAGCTGGGACAAAGCAACGGCAGCTCACCCCATCACATAGATTTGAGCCACCAACCTTCTGATCAGCAAGCCCCAGAAGCTCAGTGGTTTAGACCACAGCGCCTAGCCTGCATGCCGGAACCAATTCCCCACTGCTGCTCTATGTGATTCTTTTTCTTTTATGTGATTATCTTGGGATAAGTACCAGAACAAATACTGACTTTAGCTCTGGAAAAAAATCAAAATGTGATGCAGTGGAGAACACTTGCTTTGGTACCTATCTTCTATGGAATCTGGAAGGAACAGGACATGTGTAGCCCTCAAAATCAGATGGTCTGGAATGAGTGCTTACATGCACTCTGTAGAAGCACCATATGGAGCTATTGTTTTGAAACTGCTTTGCTCAAGAATTGGTTTGGTGAGAAAATTGGGTAGAGTGACTAGCCATATAGTTAGTGTGTTACCATGACAGTTGCTACTAGTCACTGGTCCTATTGGTGCCCTTAGGGCATCCAGCTGCTCATGTTTGAAAATAGGATGCTAGACGTGATAGACCACATTCTGATCCGCCAGGACTGTTCTTATGTACTTATGAGTTCTGGCTGTCAGTAGGAATTTATTTAGAGGCTTACTAGTTACTTTTAGACATGCTTCTGCGTTAAGTTGGATCTTATCAATTTTCCAGAGATTAGTATTTCTCTCACCCATATATGGTTGTTACAAACTTTATACTAACACATGGATGCTGATGATGACCCTATAAGAAAGTGGAAGTGCCACTGGTTCTCAAACTCTGTCTTAGCCTCCCCAGAACTCAAGTTGTACAATAAAGGCACCATGGCAACCAGCTATGGTTTGAAAATGTTCATGAAAATGTACACAGGATATGCAAATTATACTAAATAGCAACTTCAAGCTCATAGTATATTATTTTGATGTGGTTACCAGCACTGACCAAATTTCCTATACCTACTGTAAACAGAAAGTCCAAGTGCCTTCAGGATAACAGTTAATATTAAGGCATCACAGAGTAATCAGTGCTACCTACTAGACCTGTGAAACAAAAGGAGCACATGCTCAAAAATGCTTATGCATGAAGTATTATTGGGCACAGCCACAGCAAATGTCACTTCACACATTTTAAACCCTTCCTGCTTTTTTTTTCTATCTGGAGTTTCTATATGCTCACAGCAAGAACGTTTAATGCATTCTAGCTCTAGAGAGTAGATGGTGGCCGGCTCCTTTGGAATTTCTACATTCGAATTGGCACAGACGGAAGCTAGTGAGCCACCCAAATTATTTTGGGTGGCTCACAGTCTTTCTATTTCAAGACTCTTCTGTGTAAAATGACAGGAAGCTTTCCGGCATTTTGGAGCCAAACCTCAGAAAGAGCCTGGTAATTCAGTTTGTCCTAAAAGGGTCCTGATTAAGGACTATCCAGCCTTGGCCACACTGCACACACATCTTTGGTATTTGGTATTTGTATGCAGGCAAGGACGAAGGGCACGTTTGCAAAATCAATTGTGTGCAGTTTTTATATTTACTGCACTTTTACCACATATGTCATTTATTACACAGTGGAAAACCGTTAAATGCACAGTAGTTGTGCCAAGTGGCATTATGCTTTTAACAGCTTTATTCGTTTAACAGCTCCAGTCTCATTATATTTTGCCATGTGGTACATGAGATTTTTATTCATTTAACAGTGTAAGAGGGCTCCATGGCATTTTCCTTTTATGTATTTCATATTGTGCCTGGGCTCTTGCCTTTTCTGTGAGCATTAGCCCACAGGCTGCACTGAAAACAAGTGGTGCAACAGGAGACATGACGATTTAGAAGAGGAGGAAGAAAATGAGCATGAGAAAAATTTGGATCCTCCTCATATACAAATCCATGTAACACATTAGAATAAATTCAATATTTCTGTGAATGATGGTAACAGTTACTTTCAGCATTTTATAATGCTTCCATTTCATATTTTTTAAATCTACAAGGAATACAGTGATCAATCAATCTGTGGTTTTCTGTTGGCTTCCCATACGACAATTGTTTAAGGAATCAAACAACTGTTAAGGAATCAAATCTGTTAAATGTGTACAACACTATAATTTCAGGGGTTCTTGATTTACTGCACCAGGTGGAGGACAGGGAAGCAGTTTATGGTCCCGTTTCTTTTTTTTTTACTTTTCAGTTAAAGGAAGATAATCTGATTTGTCTTTGCTAGCCATTCACTTTAAAGAGGCAGAAAGAAATTATTTAGGAGCAAAAAGACAAAGTGCAATGGATTCTCCAGGGATCATTGATGTTGTTACTAATGCTGCAACCGATATACTTTAATGATGGGGGGAGGGACGGGTCCAATTTCAACCTTGAAGCTTTCTCTGCTCTTTCAAAAAGAACCCCCTACTCACCTGACTTTTATTGGCAGCCACTTTGGCAAACAGAGCCTGAGACACCTTGGCCCTTTTCATCTCCTGTTGGATCTCGTCATAAATGGCAGCTGTGATGTTGATGTTGGCTCCGTCCACCTTAATGGGGAGGTCTGTTGTCGGTGTCGAGGTTTTGGCCTACCGAGAGACCATGAAAATAATAATTAAAAAAGTGCTGCTTTCAGCCCAGCCATCTGTGCAGAAATTATCAAAGGATTTCAGTCAGCTGATGCCAAACTGCATTAGCTACAGAGGGACACTTCCTGTCCATTATTCTAATCAGGTTAATTGTGATTGGAAATAATTGCAGTGCATTCCTATAGGACGTTCACGGTCCTCTCTCCCTCTCCCTCCCTTCCCCCCTCTCTTCACACACAGAGCTCGCTCGCTCTCAACACACATAGAAGCACATATACCAAAAAACTGAAAGGTTATATAGCAGAAGAATTAAATCCCAGGCAGTCACTTGATGGGGCTAGCCAGAAAATACAATATAATACATACATGAGTATTTGGACTTTTGCTTTTTCTCCCCATAAAACTGCATACCTTGGAGGAAGAGCCAATTCTTCCAGAAAAAATGAGTAAATGCATAGAGGTCTCTAAATAATAAATTATTACTCAATTTAATGCACTCCCTCAAGTCTCTCTCATCCTTTATTAAAGCTATATGTATGTCATTTGAGTATGTATGGTTTCCCATCATTATGCTGCCCAGATAGTCACCTAATTTCACCTAGGAAATCAGTGAGAATGAACAAAAATTCATAACACCAGGCTTCACAGTATGTGTGGTGTGCTGCCCTTGGTCTCCTAAACTCATATTGCAGTTCTGCATATTCCAGTGCACTCCTTTTAATTGAATGACTTCCAATCAACTTCTGGGACAAATGAAGGACAATAAACAGAGAATATTGGCACTTCCACTTACTAAGCCATCAGAGAACAAGAAGTTAGGAATGGAGGGGGAAAGGTCATTACCCCAAAACCAGAAACCAGATGAAAACCTGTTCAGACTGGCTGCTAGTTTCAGCAGTACAAGTCAGATACATCACTGAAACTGCCAAGTAACCTATATAGTGGAATCTTGGGTTGCAAACGTGATCGGTGTGGGAGGCGTGTTCACAACCCACAGCACCGTTCTGGAACTTCCGGGTTCGATGCGTCCGTATCCCGAAAACACGCAACCCGCAGCGTTGGCAACCCGAGGTCTGACTGTATTGCACAGGCTATTCTATCTAACAGCAGTTATCTGCACACAGCAGCAATCTAGGACACCAATCTAGCAAGCTTTTTATGGAACTGAAACATTAAATTAAGCTAACGTGTATATAGAAAAAGACTGTAATGTCATTTCTCCCATGCTGGCACCTTAAAACAGCCTGATTTAGGGAGGTACTGAATATAAATAGTATGTTTAACCCAGAGATGTTCCCCTCAGCCCACATGCAGAACACAGCCAGATTTTATCCAGCCCTCTGGGTCTTCTTCCACCTATCAGCTGCTCAGCAGTGAGCAGCTAAGAGGGGGAAATGTTCTGACTTTTTGTGAAGTATGCAACTGCAGTTCCTTCCTCTGCAAGATCAAAGCAGAGGGGAAAGGTCTCAACAGAGGTAGACCTATATTGCCTAGAAAAATGCAAGATGTGTTCCTTCAGTTTGGAGTTGCATGCAATTTTGGAAGTATAATTGCAATTCCACCATCGGCAGTAAAGTGGGTGGGTATAAGGATCAAATCTTCTTTGTTGTGACACCAAGATTATAGAATGAACTCCTGAAAGAGGCCTGCCTGGTTTCCGGTCTCTGCTCAGTTTTCAACAGACAATACAAATATGTTTTATTTATTTCTCTTTCTGACAGAGACTGCGACCCAGTTTCCACATGCCCTGAATGAGTTCCCAGAGTGAATACTGCAGCTACCCAGGGCTATGCCATGGTTTGGTTTGGGATTACCGTATTTTTTGCTCTATAAGACTCACTTTTTCCCTCCTAAAAAGTAAGGGGAAATGTGTGTGTGTCTTATGGAACGAATGCAGGCTGCGCAGCTATCCCAGAAGCCAGAACAGCAAGAGGGAATGCTGCTTTCACTGCGCAGCGATCCCTCTTGCTGTTCTAGCTTCTGAGATTCAGAATATTTTTTTCTTCTTTTCCTCCTCCAAAAACTAGGTGTGTCTTGTGGTCTGGTGCGTCTTATAGAGCGAAAAATATGGTACATTACATGAGCTGTAAACCTAGTCTTCTTCATTTGTTGCATGTGGTTTGTCTGGGGGACAGATTCAGCTGCAACACGATAGCAAACATGGCTCAGTGCTGGGTAGGATAGCAGCAGCAGGACTGGGCAAAGAGCACAGTGGCCACAATCTTCACTCTGAGAGAATCTGCACATTAGTTTGTGTGTGCTAAGCCATGGTTTAGCTTAGTGTTTGAAAAAATTCTGGCACAGTAAGCAAACAAGAGTTTGGTGGGGCTGCTACTTAACTTTTTTATTTCATTTGTTTCTATATGAGTTTTTGATTTGTATTTTTATAATGGTTAATTTTTAAATGCTGTTTTCAGGAAGTTTTGTTGCCATTTCTTCAAACAGAAAAATGACAGAACTAAATAAATGTGTAGAATATAGACATTAACTAAATAAATTTACCACAGAATAAAGAAAGCAGCATTTAAACCTTTTCATGTTCAAAACCCCTGGACTCTTTTACTGGATTAGTTTGGCACAGGCCACGTAATATTAAGGACACATCTCAAAATAATAGTTTATCAATGTAAAGCCACAAACTAAGGATAACAACTAAAACAACAGGGAATACAATGGGGGTATTTACTGTATTTCTTGATACATTCTCAGATTACCCACCACACTGCAAAATCATATCACAGATTGGTATCTATGGAAACAACATTTTGTATATAGGATTAACTTTGGCACAGAACAAATTTGTCATTAATTTGTAATACATTTTCTCTTGTCTACCCATTTTGGCTGATTTTGAAGGCAGTCTCCTAGCATCAATATGTCCCTTCTAAGTGACAAGTCTTGGGTAGAAATCACATGTGCATTTTACAGCACTTTATAATTTAGGAATTTCCCCGTTTCAGTTAAGGTATACTACTAGTGCTGACAAATTATGTTTTTCCTGGGTGAGCTATCTTCTATATACAGTACACTCCTCCAGATAATGCAGAAGAAGGAGCTCCTTCACTTGGCTACCTTGGATGCAATCGACTCTTTATTCGCACATGAATATTCTCAGATATTAAGATTAACTTCTGAGACCCTTCAAGGGTGCCCCCTTTTTCAGAGTTAAGGCGAAAGAACTAATACAGGTGTGGCACCTTCTCTGTGGCATGCTCTGCCAAGGAGGGCAGCCTGGGAACTAATCCTAGAGCTTTCCAGCAACAAGCAAATGTTTTTTGTTTATTGCCACAGGCCTTTCACAATTACAATGACACACACAACTGATTGTTTTAAAAAAGAATCACTCTGCTTTTTTAGCAATTATACTAGTTTGCATATACACACACATATATAATAATAAAAAAATAAGTTTTCAATTACAATCCAATAATAGCCTCATTATAACAATACAAATTGAAGGGTCTCAGAAGTTAGGCTTCCGGTTCCGCTCTGCCTTAATGGAGGCAGCACCCACAACAGCGGGAGATCGTTGGCAAAGGAAAAACAACGATGATTGAGGGTAATTATCCTTGCAAATTCCCCCCAGGGACAGGGGTGAATGGGCTTCACACACAGTTTGTCTCGGTACCTGTCTCTCGCTCCGGCATGGATTGTGGGAGGCAGGGAGGCGCTGAGAACATATATATATTCTTTTAATTGTAAACCATCCTGAAAGTTGTGAAACTTGTTCTTGTTAGGTACTATGAGGATCTCAAGGCATCAGTGAAATGAGGAGGGAGGCAATTTTTCTCTGGCAGAGGGACTGTTGGAAACAAAATGCCTCCCTCTTGCTGTGAAGCCAGCAGAGAGGTAGGTCACAATGTGGCATGGAGATTAGGCCAACAAGGCCACAGGAAAAGGGCTGCCTTCAACAAGCATATTGATGGAATCTATTTCCCTGATGCAGATAAAATTCACTGGAACCAGGGCCAGCACATGCCACTTGTGTCCTTCTCAGCCACCCTCTGCTTTGGGGAGCAGTGCACCAGGCTCTGGGGTACCTAGACTTGCGCACCACTTTTGGCTCTAGCATGCGGCCCCCAAAGTTAAGTGCCACCAGGGGTACAGAGTCCTTTAGGAACCCTGGACGCGGACCATGTAGGGTATTAAAGCATCTTCACTTTGAATTATGCCCAGAAAACAACTAAAGTCCAGTGAAAGCTCTCAAATGCTGTGGCAAATCACAGTAAACGATCTAGCTGTTGTGTTCTGGATGAGCCGTATTTTCTAAATGCATTTTGCTACCAGCTGGTTGCAGTCACCTCAACAAATCCTTCATTATAACTCAAAAAAGGGCCTCTGCTGACTGCTTAAATCCTGGCTTGTCATTAGTTAGAAGAAGAACTGGATGACATTCCAATCAGTATGGCAATCATGGAGTAAAATCATAGACACTTAATGGAAAAGCTATGATGCTCACAGGCTACAATACGGTTCAGAGGATGCAGTGACTGCCTAGTTCTCTTCAAGCATACAGGGGAGATGTGTATGAGGAGCATTTTCTATCGCTGAAGAGACTGGAGTTACCCTCATTTCCATGGGCCTCCACATGCACATCAGTGTTGTGATACTTTCAATCACAGTTGATGTGCACAACCTGCCCCGCATTTGAATTCTTTCATGTAGTTCACTGAATTCTCATTCTTTATATTTGCAGCATTAAATACTAACTAGTTTCATCTGCAAAGTATTGCCAGAAGATAACATGACCCTGTTAGCTCAACTCCAAACCCTAAAAAATCAAGCTTCCAAGAAGCACTCAAGTGGACTGAATACCAGATGGGAAAATCCTAACAGGTCATCTCAAATGATGCCTGCCCGTCTGTTTCTGGATAACGGGACAATTGTGAAAGCAATTATAATAGGGTTGCACCTTACCTGGGGGGTTCTGGAGGAACTTGGACTGCTGGCAGCTGAAGACACCATGCTCACATTGGGGTTCATACTCCTCTCTCTCTCATCCTGATATATACGATCTCGTTCTGTCTCAGGCAGGTTGAGGAAATTCTGCATTGCCCTCAGATTTACCAGGAGGGACTGGGAAGCTGTTCTAGGGTCTTCTTCTTTACGCAGAATCTCTGATAGCAATCCCTGGTTCAAAAAATTAAAAAAAGGCCAAGTCTTTTTAAAAATGTGTTTATTGTAACCAGCCAGGTTGCAATGCTGAGACCCTTCATAAGGTGTTAAAGCACAGGGAATGTTTTGTAGAAACAAGCCTTGTTTTCTTGGGGCTGTGGTTTATTTAGGAGCATTTCTGTTCAGATTCTATCATATATTTAAGATCAACCTGAACAACGAGGTGCCAAAGAGGCAGGTGGGTCAGTGTAAAACTACCATTATAGCCAGGTGCCTCCTGAAACTATTTTAAGAACTATTAGTGCTCTCACTCTTACTGCTTCAGGCTGGAAACACTTGGCAGCCCTGTTCATCTTCAGGAATCTGCCAAGTTTGGTAAATTTAGTTCAGACATTTAAACAGCACAGGAGACTTATGAAGAAAAATGTTTGGCAGAGTTTGGATGTTACAGTTCATTCACTGCAAACCTGTCAATTCTTTCTAATGGGAGAAAATGCTGCAAATATGAGAAATTCTCAAGATACTTCATCTTAGAAATTAATAATTTGAAAATTGCTTGCTGCCTCATTTAGAAAGCCAAGATATGGCAATGTCCATATTCATCAAATACATCAAGCTTTTCTTTTACATGAAAGAAGCCAGAGGTTCAGTTCTTCGTATAGCATGTAGTTAGGCCCGCAGAAAGCTAGCATAAGATGTTCCTAAGCAATTGTCAGGGACTGGGCAGAGGAGGAATGGTGGAGACCTCCTCCCCATCTTGACCCTTCCAGGTAAGAGGAAGAAGAAGATAGTACAGTGGTACCTTGGGTTACAAACACCTCGAGTTACAAACACTTCGGGTTACAGAATCTGCTAACCTGGAAGTAGTACCTCAGTTTAAGAACTTTGCCCCAGAATGAGAACAGAAATCGGCGGCAGGAGGCCCCATTAACTAAAGTGGTACCTCAGGTTAAGAATGGTTTCAGGTTAAAAACGGACCTCCGGAACGAATTAGGTTCGTAACCAGAGGTACCACTGTATAGATTTACAACAGGGGTTTGAGGGAGGTAGCATCTCAGAGGCAGATGAGAGGAAAAGCTGGGAAACCATGGGAGAGCCAGGACAACACCCAGCTGACACATTGTCATTAGAAAGCACCCCAGACCCTCCATCTCCCAGAACCTGGCGAGCGCTAAAAGTAGGAGAGCAAAGAGCTCAAAGGCAGAGGGCACGTAGCAGCACCCGTAGAGGAGACAGTGAGAATGACGAATGAGGAAATGGGAGAGATGGGGGGGGGATTCACTCGGGACAACGCCATTATCCAAGAGGCTAGATTCTATAGCCTCTCTCTGTAAAGATTGAAATAAAAAAGGACGGCAACCAGCCGGAAGCCACTGACAGCATCCTGACAATAATCGGGATATAAATATTACTGATTACTAAGTAATTGCAAATATTGCTTTGAAACTTGTGCTACCATACGCTTTATGTCTTAGGAGAACAGATGATTATGTTTACTACAAAATTATGAAGTTTCTTCCTAAAAAGTCACACTATACCTAGTTAATAACTACAGTAGCTTTGCAAATAATTGATCAGACAAGAGACACCCAATCACTGCTTTCCTAATATTCTTCATCCTCCCTTCCGTGGGCAATCTACTCCCATCCTCAACACCTTCCCCTCTGGCAATATTTTCAACAATGACTGCTTATGTATCCTTTTTTGTATTTTAAATCCAATAGGGAAAGAGATCCAATATGTGCAGCCTCTTCTTTACTATGCTTTTCTATGTTTCTCAAGCTAGGGCAGCATCCTACAGAGTTATGGCACACGATACCACCACCCATCATTTCTGGACTTACAGGGCTAAGTAGCCTACAGCTTTTTGGAGGCCAGGAAACAGGTATGAAGAGTAATATCCTAGTTAACAGTCCTGGTAACGAGTCAGTACAGAAATCCTTCAATTTTTATTAGTCTCGGGAGGCAGAGCTTTATAAGTGGTCACCTTATTCGTACTTATAATTTTTAACTTAATTATTTATTAGTATTGGTTTGCTTAGGGAGCAATCCAAACCTCCAAAATTTGCTGTATATGTGTGTGATAGGATAAACAGTGAGTCCCTCTCCATTGGCTATGGAGAGGAGCTGTTGATGGAGGAAGGCTCTGCGGCAGTAGAGGCTTGTCATACAATTCAATCAAGTGGGAGCTACTTCCAGAGCTAGCCAGCATAAGCACCTGAAATGGGGTGTTTGGAGGAAAGGTCAGGGCTGCTCAGAACTATAAATGACCTGCTGGATCCTATGATGGCCCACTTTCCCTAAAGGATCCAGTGGAATCAGAAGACCATGAAAGCAGTTCAGCATTATCAAAGCATTTTCCCGTTTTTATTATTATTTTCAACTCTTTCCCATGTTACATTTACAAGAGTAACAAAGATGTGCAGAAGAACCACAAGATGATTCAGACTAGGAAATAGTTGAATGTGACTATTTTTTCCATGCAAAATTAATGTCTTAAAAATGAAATCTACTTCATTGCAAGGTTGAAAATAGGCTGTACTGACAGACTATGCTGATAACCCATGGCAAATAGATAATGAAGTCAGTAAAACAAAATATCATGAGAGCACTTATCATTTATGTTCATATAGTTCTGAAATGGTATATACAAATGCTAACCAACAATCGGGATTACAAACAAAAAGAATAAAGTGATGCTAAATAATCTGTTCAGCTTTTTCTCACCTGCAACAAATTAGGCTTTCAATATGCAAAGCATCTTCCTTCAAGAAAAACAAACGATCATGATTTCATTTAATTGTAATTTAATGAGGCATAATTTATTTTTAAAGTGATATACACCAGGTGTGTGGTAAGGGAACTGGCCCAGCCAGACAAACTGTAGTGATGCTATTTTTGAGAAATGCCTGGAGATAGCTGGAGATTGTTTTCATTTCTGCAAAGCATGTTTCTGCTACAGAGGACAAGCAGGAGGCGAAAACCCACAACATTTGTAATTTGCTATAAAATTCCATTGGCTAAATTAGCTCATATCAACAGAGCATTTTCTTAAGGGGGGGGGGGATTATACAGTAATAGCCATGCAACTCTAGACGTCCAATTCTGCATGTAGTTATGCAAGTTTAAGATCATCAGACATAAAAAACTGGGCAAAGGATCACTGCCCAAAATTCTACTGTATAGACCTAAACCTGTAACCATACCTTGTTTCTCAAATATTTATCTAATCTCAGGGAGACAACTCATAAAATAGCCGGCTATCTGGACAGGAATTGCCTTCCAACTTCAACATGACTGTTTTTTTAAAAAAGTGTTTTAAAAATGAAGGTGAGGGAAATTTTTTTTTAAGTGTGCTACATATAGGATTTGCAAATCTGGAATTCTGCACTTTTACAATGAGTCTTCAAAATGCCAGGTATTTGGGGCTTTACATTTTACAATATGTAATGTATTCGCAACAAATGATTTAGTTGCTCCTGCTAACGAAACCCCAAAATAATCATCAATGGTTCAATTGTGAGAACATTCTCTGCAACAACCAAAAGTGATAATAAGTTTATATTATCACTTTCAGTTGTTACAGAGAATGTTCTCACAATTGAACCATTAATGGCATAAATTTACACATTACAGCAGAATTGTGGGAGCTGATTTTTCATGGGCTCATTCCACATCACTGTTGCAGCAGCTGCTCACAACCACATGGAGACCAACATTTTCAAGAAGTGAACGTGAAGAACTGAGGCAAATAGCTGTGACAGGAGATAACGATTTAAGTCTTACTGACAAATTAAAAATGAACAAATCATGAGATCCAACTGGTATCCCCTCAACAGTTCTTGAAGCACTTGGAACTTGAAATTGATGGCCTTTGGAATAAAAATATGCAACTTGTCCCTAAAATCAGTCTGTACCTGAAGACCTGAAAAGCAGCCAATATACCATAAATTTTTAAAGGGATCAAGAAGGGAGACAGAAAACTGTCTGTTCCAGGGAAATTGGTGGGAAGTAACGATAAAATTGTCATGCATACAGAAGGATAAGGCTTGCTGAAAAAGAATCAACATGGCTTCTGCAAGAGTAAGTCCTGTCTCACTAATTGCTTAGTGTTCTTTGAGAGTGTCATGTGGATTGATCTGGTAGACATTGTATACTGGACTTTTCAAAAAGCTTATGACACAGACCCTCACCCAAAACGCAGGAGCGAACTTAGAAGTCCCCTCATAGATTGGTAGCTGGTTAAAGAACAATAAGAAGAGAGTAGCAATAAGCTGACAGTTCTTGCAACTGGGTGATGTAATCAGTGGGGTTTCAAACAAATCTGATTTAGGACCAGTAATTTTCAAGTTGTTCATAAATGATCTAGAGTGGGGGGCAAGCGACAAGGCGGCCAAGTTTACTGATGACACCAAATAATTTAGGATGCTGGCCTTTGACTACTACTTTCATGGTGTTGCTGTAACTTGTGAAGAGCTAACTGCAGTCCCCCAGTACTGTCCCAGGGCTAATATCAAAATAGGGATTCAATTACATTCAAAAATAAGACACTCCTAGTCTTGTGAACAGGAAATGCAAAGATGATTTACTGAAAAATCTCATCATTTAGAATCAAATAAAGAAACACCATTCAGTGGAGATTCAGCAAGATCATTTCTGTTATTTTCCATTTTGGATTTCTATGCTTTCAGGTCTGTTTGGATATGTGACAAAAATGCTGGGTTTCAGGTTTTTCAATACATTCAACACAATTCAATACATTCAACACAATTAAGATGTTAGCATTTAGCTATAGAAAACACTCGTGTCTAGCTCACTGACATTTTCACAGCACCCATATTTAAAGGACTAGTCTCTGATCTTATATAATAAAAGAGATAATTCTGTAACTGCTATGGAGTTACTATTATGACCATTATGTCTCGCAACATGTCCTCATTTTCAATACTGGTATTACTTTAAACTTTAATTCATTATCACATATTGGTTTGAGTCTGAATCTTAAAACTAATTTAACTAATGCTTAACGTATATATATCTCAGGAGATCTCTCCTTAGCCTTGGAACGGCAGCATTCAGGCTGATTTGAATAAAATGTATACAGTGTGCAATGATGGGAATTCAATTTTTATTATTAAAAATGAAATGTTTTACTCCTCAAAGAAAATGCTGCTATTACATTAGCTTAATAAAGTCTCTTTTTATTACAGTATCTCTTTTTAGGAAGGGCAGTGTGTGCTTGTGGAGCTCAGGGGAATTGTGAGGAAAGAGCAAAATAAACCACATGCAACTGCTAAGTATTGTATTTAATAAAGTAGACCGTTTTGAACGACGTCACAAAGGAAGCAACATATTTTGATATCCAAAATTCTTGCAACACATTTGCTTCCAAGAACCAGAATACATTTATGAGCTGGGAAGAAAGCAGAAGGCCATGTTCAGAAGGCCTAACTGTCCAGGGGTCCTTTTAATTTAAGACTTAATTTAAGTCTTTTAATTCTAACAACTTAAAAGGCTGCTATCCTATCTCCAATTTCCTGAGAATAAGTCCTATTGAATTCATACACCCTTCCCACCCACCCCCCTTGTGCCATAAAGCACTCAGCATGGAAAAAATTTCAGGCGATCAGAAAATTGCACAAAATTAGCTTCAGAAAATGGCTTTTGTAACTAATGTTAAGAGACATATGAACAATAACTATGGTGTACATTTTTATTTTAAAAAAATACTAGAGGTGTAAAGCAGCTACGAACTGGGTTTATATCTGTCACTTTAGGAAGCAGTCCAATCTGTTCCGAGTCACTCTGTGGTCTGTTTGATTCAATTCATGTTTTGAGTCTGAAGCCGATTTGTTAAAAACAAAGCTCTGTTTCCTAACAATCACTGTTACAGGGAATAAAAATAATGGCTGTAAATTTAGAAATGGATGGATTTTGCAGGCATGGCAGTCCCTCCAATTTGGATTAAGCCCACCAAATTACAGGCAAATACAGCCAGAGGGTAGTGGACCTGATACCTTTCGCAAGGCTCACCTAATGAGTCCCATCAGCCCATGTCCTGCGTGAGAGCTTCGGGTTGTGGAATGGGGCTTCTCCCCCGCTCCACTGAGAGCCAGTGTGGTGTAGTGGTTAAGAGTGGTAGTCACATAATCTGGGGAACCGGGTTCGCGTCTCCGCTCCTCCACATGCAGTTGCTGGGTGACCTTGGGCCAGTCACACTTCTTTGAAGTCTCTCAGCCCCACTCACCTCACAGAGTGTTTGTTGTGGGGGAGGAAGGGAAAGGAGATTGTTAGCCGCTTTGAGACTCCTGAAGGGGAGTGAAAGGCGGGATATCAGATCCAAACTCTTCTTCTTCTTCTTCTCCCCCTACACACCCTCAAAATTGGCTCAACAGGTAGGGAGAACCCCCAGAACAGTGTATTTTACCTTGAGGAAAGAGATTTGGGGGGAGGATGCAGTAATAATCACCTTTCCTGAAGGCTTGAACCCTACCAAATTTCAGAAGGGTGACCACAGTAGTTTTCCTACAAAGACAGCTGTTGCAGTTGGGGGAATATAAAAAAGGAATCACTTAAGCTCACTTAGCATTTTGTGGGGAATTGGTCTGAAAATTTCAGACAAGAGAATGGTGCCCCTGTGTAGCAAGCGTGGCAAACTGCACACAAATGGGTCCACAGACTTTTTGCTACGCACCTTTAAAACTGATTTTGAGCAGGTGGGGGTGTATAATAAAAAAGGGATTTACTTTCCTGCATGTGGTTTTGTTTATATTTCTTTACCCCACTCCCAAATCACTGTGATTACAGAGCCATGGGAAATCTTTCCCTTTGATTGAAAACAAGATGTGTCAGTCACAAAGGAGGTTTTTTTGTCCCCACTCCGATGTTTCCTTTATGCACTCTGAGTTTTGCTTCTGCAAAGCTACACCCTTCATCCACTCCATCCTTGCATTTTCCTTACAGTTAGAGAATGAGACATAGTTTTTCTGTGCTAAGGCATAATATTGTATGTACTTTCTGCAGTCTTGTTGTTTTATGCCTGAGTCACAAAGTGCAATGAGGTGTGCTGTGTGGTCTCCGATCTGCCCTGTCAGACCTCATAGGAGCTCTGCTTCACTCTGACAAGGCACAGATCCCCTGCCCCTCTGCTCATGAGTCAGGGTTCATACAGAGCAGATTCATACCCCTAATAAATACAGAAAAAAGAAAATATTATCTTGCCCTTCTTCAAGCAGACAAGACAAAGGTCAGATAATATTTGGCTAGAAAAAAATTTTGGCTAGAAAAAAAAGACATTTCTAATCAAATCACTAGCCTTTTTGCCCTTTTTGCCCAATGGCATCTTTCCTTTGTATACAATATGAATCCACTATATCACTTCAACTTTAGCATGCAATGCAAAAACTAACCAGCTTTCATCAAGATGGCACAATACATAATTTTACATGATCAATTTATTCTCCACAAATCTATTGCAAAGGAAATAATCAAAAAAAGTGCTGTGCTAGTTTCTTCCCGACCCAACAATTCAGAGATTCATATTCATACATTCTTATTATGAAATGTATAGAAAGTGACCTTTACTTTGAAAAAATATATATTTATATTCACAATATTTTAAAAACCTCTTTTTGCAATATTTCTTGCGTCCAGTTATTTTATACCTTGCCCTCATATTTCTAATCTTCTCTTTGCAACTATCAAGGCTACAGACTTACATTTTGTTACATGGATGCTGCCATTGTTGTGATTCTTTTGAAAAGAGATGACAGGCACACAAGAGCACCTCACAAGTGATTTAGAGCCCACAAACTGAAACCAGCCTACAGATCCAGAAAAATGTATCTTTCTCATTGTCAGATTTTAAAATGTGTTTCCATTCAAATTTCAATGGGGAGGAAAGATATACTGTGACAAACAATAAGTGGGTGACAGCTGCTAATTAAAATTCTTGCATGTCACAAAGCAACTGGAAATAAAGTGAGGATCTTAAAAGACAATGCTTTCAACAATTATCCATTCTGATGGCCAATATCTATTCCACCTATATAAGCAAAAGACAAGTTTTATCAATAAGAAAAATCTTTAGCTCCATAGATATTCCCATTTTCTGTGTTTGTTCTATAAAACAAGTATTGCTAATCATCCAACTAGTTAAGGAAATCTGGCTACCGGGCCCAATTTCACAAAAAGGGAAGTCCTTTAAAAAAAACGAACACAAAAATATATAGAGAGGCTTGATAAATTGTATCCCTGGAGCAAGAACACATCACCTTGCTGGTGCCCACAAAATGGGCTAGTCCTCAGTTTATAGCTGAAGCCTCAAGTAGGAGCACAAATACTTTCACTAAAAAGTTTGGAAGGAGAAATATGCTCAGTTTCTTGACATCACAGAAAGCAGTGCTTATGCATCCAAAGATTTCAATAAATATTCCACTCTCTGGGTTTTATTGTGTATTAGAAAAGCCAAACCATTCCTTGTTTCTACAATAGATATTTGGGGGGGAAGTATTCAGCAAAAATATTATGTTGTTGCAAAAAAGCAAGTATTTCCACTATAAGGATTCGTTCACACATAAATTTTACTTGTGGTATGATGATTTTCTAAACAAGCATTTTTTAACCTGATATAGCAATTTCTGGCACACTCCAATTGTGATCTACTGGTAGATCTCTGGGTAGATCACCCAGGACATCTAGGATTCCTGGCTCCCAATTATTTCACAATGTAACAACAAGATGTTATAGTGGTGAAATAAAGGAAGTAGGATAATTATGAGTGGATTTTTGTGTGGAAAGACCTGGTTTTGTTCTGTAATGTAGAGCCAATCCTTGGACAAAGAATAATACAAAAGGTATGTCTTTTGCTCTGGTTGGTGGATCTCAGAGTTCAAGTGCAATAAACTGGCACGTGAATAGCTAGGCTTATTTCTCAAAACTGCAGTGGTGACAGCAGCATTGCCATGACTTGCAATCCACATGTCATTTACACACTCCCACAATGAACCGACATAATGTCACTCCAGGGAACATCAACTTAGCAGCTTTCTGCCTATCATGACCTTAGGTTCACACTCCCTTTCTTCAGGGGATAAGGCTGGGGATTCAGAATCACTTCTTTGTTTATATCCTGCATTTCTCCCAGTGCAGGACCCAAGACAGCTTACAGCTTAGGGTTAAACAGATACAAGTAAAACACACACTCATGTCTGCAAGAAAACCCTGTGGTGCCAGTACCCCTCCAGCCCAAGTACACGATGCTGTCCTCCTCTGACACTGAGTAAACAACTGCTAGAACAAGCTGCCACTTCCTTTAAGGGAAGAGGCTCCTCTCACTGATGGTAGATCTAGCTGCAGCTCCTATTTAAGGCTCAGCCTGACGCTGAGTCTTGCTGAAGCAACACTTGAGCTCCACTCTCATGAAGTCTTCAGCCTCAATCTTCTATGGAGCTGTCCAGGGTACCATTTCCTCACAGCAGGACATTGCCTGCTGCCGCCACATGATAAATCCAAGCTGGGGAGCAAGTGTCAGTCCTGCTCAAGAACCAGCCCCCCACCCCCAATACTGGGCTGTCAGCAGCAGTAGCTGCCTCACCATACTGGGTGCTGCCATTGGCCATGAAGGGGAAAGCTTATCTTGTACACAAACCTTTCTTAAAGTATGTGGGGTTTCCCTACTCATTAAACTAAGGGAACATTTTGTTCTGGGTGCAATGTGAGCCCAGTTCCTGGATGACATCATTAGTACAGCCTTTTGAGGTGGGAAATGTTAAGTGCCAGAAGAGGAGCTGAGAAATCCAACCACTGTTGAACAACATAGTGAGTTCAGTAGAAAGCTGAAATGGGGAAGCAACAGAAAGCAATTTTGAGTAGTAGTAATTTTATCAATTCTCTGAAATTCCATTAATAAGTAACGAGAGCAAAGCTCCCCCAAATTTTTTATTTATTTATTTATTTACAAAATTAAAACTCTGCCTTCAAATGATCTCCCAAGGCAACTTGAATTAGATTAATACAAAGAACTATTTAGTTTGTAAGCTCAGTGGACTTATTTAGAAAATATATATATATATCCCATTGTACAACTCCCTGAGCAGTTTACGAACAAGAATAAATGCATACCAACAGTAGAGAATATTACTAAAAGCAGCAGGGCAAGATAAAAGTACAGCAGCTATAAAAACAGATCTAATGTATAACAGAGCCATTGCTGTTTTTAATGCCATCCCCAGGTGCCAAAAAAAGGAGGAGATTTGGCATCCAACAAGACTCCCTAGAGTACTGCAACTGCGATGACCTTTTCTCCAGTCACCTAGTATTTGGGCAGATTTGTGAGGAAGTGGGCAGGTCCTTCTGATATAGTTACAATACCAAAGTATCCAGAAACTGGCTACATCGCTCCTTATATTGTCCGTGAACAAGGGGAAGGGGAAACACTATAGACAAGGTCCCCACACTACATCTAGGGTGAGATCTAACCACATTTCAAGATTCATTTTGAGATTTCTCCCTTTCCCCAATACACATGTGTGTCAGCAATTTGTTCCAATGGATTTAGCCTAGTTTGGATCAAAGCTTCCTCTACTTCATTTAACAGATTTACTTGGATGGAAGTTCTCAAGGGAGAAATAATGTTAGTAAAAGGGGTTTTTCAGCCTCCAAGTATGTAGGTCATTGGACTTTAAAATAAATTAGAGAATAGTTTATCTATTAAACAAGCCCCACAGTACATATTTTATGAAGCTGGACTTAATTGCAGGTTAATGTACAGCACACCACTCACTATATAAGGATTAAATACTAGTCCATCATTTAGGGATTAATAAATTCTATTAGCTAGCTTACTGAAATGTTTTTTTTAATAAATAAATATGTATTTTGAAGGTAAAATTTAATACTTATCAGAGTATTTAATTTAATTTAATTTACTTGTCAGAGATATAAGTAGGGTGAGTTTGCAAATTAGCCTTTGCTCCTTACTTTTCATCCTTCTCTCCAGATATCATTGTTAATTCCCATGGCTCCAGCAGCCATATTTATTCCCCAACCTATATTTCTATCACAATTCCTCTCCTCCTGTTTAATACTGCATCTGCAAACATCATATTCTAACAACCTATCAAGATCTCAAACTGAATGTGGCATATATGGAGTTCTCTGCAACTTTACCACAGGTATACTGTTACCTCAAGTTCCCATCTTCTAGGCACGCTACCCACATGGATACAAATATCAGCTGTTTAGGTTATCATTCTTTTGGCTCTTTTTTTTTCTTTTCTCTTTGTAAACCACTTTAAGGGGCTCTCTCCACGCTCTCAGCCAAGTGGTGTATAAATTTAATGAAATAAATAAACTGGCTTAATAAGTAGAGCTCTGAACAAGCTTTTGGCTGCACACAACGCACCTTTGAGCAAGTGAACAAACTAGGAAGACTGCATTAACTATAGTTCCTTGCTTTTTAAAATTATGTTGAATAGCTTCAGAACAAGCCAAGATATGAAGCCAACTTCAAAGCATGGCTTCATATTCTGGCTTGTTCTGAAGCCATTCACCATAGTTAATGGGAAGATTTCCCGATTTGTTCATTTTCACAAAGGGAGGATCAAAGTGGCTGATGAGAAATGATCATCTGAACCGAGCCCACTGTGAGCAAATTTGTTTGTGGCAGCCATCTGAAAGCTTTTATCTGGAAATAACGATGATTGAAACTGGGGCCTTGCATATATAATACACATGCTCATTAACTCAATTTAGAAAGTTATTGCCCTTCCAGCTCATGTAAACTCTCAAATAAAGGGCAACCCCTGCACCTCAGATTATTTCATGAGATAAATACAGAGGGAATAAGAACCCAAACAATAAGGGAGAGAAACAGCACTGAAGTAAGTTGACCAAAGTTACACCTGAAACAGGACCCAAAAATGTTGAGCTGTCACTGAACACTTAATGCCAATGTGGTGGTGGAGTGTTTAATTGTTACAGAGTTCAGTCACATAGCAAGAAGGGTGATACCCACTTTAAATGTTATAGATCAGCACAGTGCATACATACTTTCTTGGGGAAATTGTAGCAATGCTTGTTTTACCGCTCTTCCGAATATTTGACATTTCACTGTTTCACTAATCCCAGTTCTGCACTCCACATACTATCTAGTAAAATTTGCCTGGGGTCCTCCAGGAGGCAGGATGGGATATAAAGTGAATAAATAAATAAATTTCACCCAGAAGCTTTTGACCCTGGGAATAGCTTTTGTTTGTTTCACTGTAGGCTTGGGTACTATCATTACAAATTTAACAAATTTGCTAAAATATAGTGTTTTATTCATTAACATTAGTAGAAAAACTACAAAGCCAATATTACAGCTGACCTCTTCCTCATGTTCAAAGTATTTTACTGTGTCAATACTGTCTATGTTTATTATATTGAGCATACATATACATATACAAACAAAACAGGTTAGAGTTCCAGAGGGATGAAATCCTTTTCCAAATTAAAAACAGCATTTTAAAAAGGAAATACTCACGCATTCCACTATAATTTTTATTTGATATCCTCAAGGCTAACCTGAAAAATTCAGTCATTTTGATTCAAAGTGAATGTTTTTGCTGGCTGTAGCCATCTTATAAATTTAATAGCAGAAAGGAAGTAATAAAAGTATGCTGCGAACGTTAATTAGTTCCCACATAACATGGCATTTTCAGCATGGTAGTGCCAAAAAAAATCATTAATCCACTAGAACAGACAACTGGCCTGTGCTGTGTGTGGAGCAGACCTCCAGGAGATTTTTAAAAAGGAGACAGTATTGCCATCTTTGCTACTACTCCTGGCCTACACTTACAATGTTGCAAGGTGCAAGGATGGAGCTGAGATATGCAGTTCTATGACTGCCTGGAACTGCAGCCATTTTTATGCATGCACACAAATATAGACATAAATGTTGGATGGACACACAATTTATTCAGGGATAAAGTATTTTGAAATAACAGCATTTATATAGTGCACTGCAAGGCTGGGACGTGTTTCAGGTACATTGCCTTAGAATAGAAGTATATATTATTACATCAGAAGTAACCAAATCACATCATCCCTGACCGCTGTTCATGCTAGGTAAAGGTAAAGGTACCCCTGACCATTAGGTCTAGTCGTGGCCGACTCTGGGGTTGCACGCTCATCTCGCTTTATTGGCCGAGGGAGCCGGGGTACAGCTTCCGGGTCATGTGGCCAGCATGACTAAGCCGCTTCTGGCGAGCCAGAGCAGCACACGGAAACGCCGTTTATCTTCCCGCCGGAGTGGTACCTATTTATCTACTTGCAATTTGACATGCTTTCGAACTGCTAGGTTGGCAGGAGCAGGGACCGAGCAACGGGAGCTCACCCCGTTGCGGGGATTCGAACCGCCGACCTTCTGATCAGCAAGCCCTAGGCTCGGTGGTTTCAACATCATCTGGAGGACACCATGTTGTCTGTCTCCACTGCCATTCCCACACCCCACTTTTAACTCACTGATTTTCATGGTGCTGGACCACCACTGTCTATTTTTCACTCAGAAGTACTGGCAAACAACAGCAGCCTCTCTAGATAGGCTTCTTCCCATCTCAGTGCTGCACCCTCTCCCACCACATTTACTTTATTGGCCAAGGTGAGGCCAGGCATGTCCAAAGTCTGTTTCAGGGGGCTAATCCGGCCCTTGTGGCAGTTTATTTCCTGCAGTAAAATCCTAAAAAAACCTCAACAACTTAGGTTGGCCCTTTGGTCAGCCCTCACGGCCCTTCACTTCATCAAATCTGGCCCTCTTCGAACAAAGTTTGGACACCACTGCACGGTATGCAATGGGACATGGCCCACAGAGAAGAGGCAACAATATTGTTCTCATAAACAAAGCAACAGGAAGTGCTGAAAATGAAGATTTCCAAGCACTTCACTACGGAAGCATTCATGTTTAAGAAAGTGGCAGGCAACTTACATGATGTGGTGCTACTACCACTGACAACAACTGTTTGCCACCTTTGGGCAATGTGTGAACACACTGGCACAGAACCATGGATCAGTCAATGAAAAGAATATTATGAGCAGCAAATTGTTGGCAGGGCGACCTTGGGAGGTTAGAAAAGACTTTGTGTAGGTGGGAAGGGGGGGGCACAGATAGGGTCCGTAGGTTAGCCATCCCTACTATACATGCTTACACTTTCCTGTCTGCCACCTTTATTCTGAACTGACCCAAAGATCTCCAAATAAACAAATAGCTCAAGACGCATTTCAGCTCCCACAACCATACAAAGAAGCCCATGGTAAGGAGGAGCATAATGATTTGGAATGGAGAAATAGTAGGCAGCAGAAAGAATTGCGCCTCCCTTCCTCTTCAGTTCTCTATTGCAAATTGCCACCTCACAAAACTGTCACTTTTTTTAAACACACATATGCATGTCACATATAGTTCAACCCTAAAATTCTGTGATTATTTCCTCCATGATTTTTTTTAACCTTTTGTTTTCTTTAGCAGACTAGGTAGATTGGGTATGAGCAGAAGAAGGGCACATGAAGACAGGCTCTTTAATTGTTTTCCCTGCTCCCCACTCCGAGCTCCAAATCACCTCCCTCAAATTGCCGAGTGGAAATATATGGGAACGATGCATCTTTAAATAGCAGTTTGGGAAGGACATTTTTCAGCTGAAATGGGCCAGAGGGGAAAGGATAAAGCGGTTTCTCTTTGTCCACCCTTTATTTACTCATACCCTGGCCATAATATTTTATAACAGCATGTTTATTTGGAAATGAAGTACTGTACTGAAAAATTAACGTATCTCAAAACATCTAACAATTTAAAACAGCAAGCAGGCAAGCAAACTATTACAGCCTGAGGAGATATTGGTTGAAGATCAGGACTGTCCTTGAGTTCTTGTTGTCTGTACTAAGAACCAAACAGACAAGGACAGAAGTACACAGATAGATTCTTTTGGGATAACTGCCATGCCTTTCCTCCTAGCTGGAGAGAAAGGATGTAGGAAATCTGGAGGTTCTCTTCCTACACTCCCAAAATCATCTAGATCAGGCTTTAAGTAAACATTCAAGAGCCTAGCCTCGTGATACCAACATAGATGCTCCGCAAATACACTATGCAAAAGAATGAAAGATCATTATCCCTCCTCCTTTTCCCGCCCCTTCTCCCCACAACCTCACAAGGCCAATGACAGCAGTGTCTCACCCCAAATGTAACTGACCTGTAGAAAGGACTCTATGAATTGAAATTAGAGATGTTAAATGTCCCCTTGTATTCCATGAAAACCTTTCAATAAAAAAATGATAATTTTGAAAGCCTATGTGTAACAACTGTTGTAAGGGAACACGTTATTTCCTAGATGAGCTTATAATGACATGCAACCAATCTCTGTTAAAATGTAACCATGTTCCAATTTTGGACTAGAATAAGAAATTGAAATAAAAATGTGATACCTGGGTGCGATTGAAAGCCACTCTTGCAAAGACAGCTTGGGATACACTGGCCCTCTTCAACTCATCCCTGACTTGCTGGTAGATATCTGGAGAGACTTCCACTGATGAATTTGTTGGCTCTGGTTTGACTGTTCTAGGGATGGGCGGATGGTTTAGAAACTGTTGGTTAATAGCCTGCGGGTGTTGATGAGCCAATAGCCGGCTTACTGCAATCTGCTGGTTTATCAAGTGGGCCATTGCTATCTGTTGCCTGACAAGTTGTGGACTGAGTTGAGGCGTAAGAAGACCAGGGCTCATGATTGGCTGCAAAGTTGGCACTTGGTTTCTGATCGGAGTGCTGTGGTGAATTTGACTGTGAGGAGACTGTTCGTTTGTTTTGCCCAAGGTTGCCAGCTGGTTGATATTTGGTAAGTGCATGGGACGCTGGCCAAGAACACAATATTCTGAGAGGTTGTCTCTTTCAACTCGTTCCACTGTTCAAAAAAATAAAATAACATAATTATATCATAATTTGAGTGGAACACATAGGATTAAAAAAAACCAAAAACCTGATACAACCAGCAATTCCAACCAGTCTAATGCCAAATCAGCTAATGCCACAATATTCTACGCTGAGATAAAATTAGTAATGTCTACCTCCATAACTTTTACATGCAGTAAACACTATAGGAAAAGGATATTAGCAAAAAAATACTGAATTCCAGAACAAGAGTCACTTCCTGCTTCAGTCTTTTTGTGCTATACAGTGGTACCTCGGGTTAAGTACTTAATTCATTCCGGAGGTCCGTTCTTAACCTGAAACTGTTCTTAACCTGAAGCACCACTTTAGCTAATGGGTCCTCCCGCTGCTGCCGTGCCGCCGGAGCACGATTTCTGTTCTCATCCTGAAGCAAAGTTCTTAACCTGAAGCACTATTTCTGGGTTAGCGGAGTCTGTAACCTGAAGTGTATGTAACCTGAAGCGTATGTAACCCGAGGTACCACGGTATTCCTGCAAGGCTGGGACACAGCTAGGAAAGACACACACACCAGAAAAAATCACATGCAGTGCCCCAGAGTGCAATGTGCACCCTCAAGGCCTGTTTTCAGGAAGGGGGCGGATGCACATCTCTAGCTGCATGGTGCAGAAACAGTCAGAATCACACAAGATGACTTCCATGCATATTTGCATGGGCATATACATCCGGTCACATACAGTCATCCCCATACATGTCTGTTAGATTAGCAATGCATAGCAGCATCACATGGGAATGAAAAGTATGGCAAACTTCTGCTCTTCTGTCTTCTCCACTTCTTGCTGTTGCTTTATTATTTCTTCAACTACCCTAACACTCCTCAATAAACTCTTGAAGCGGTTCATAGTATTAAAACAATTTGAAACACAAAATATGAATATAATCAATCCACCAATAAAAATCACTAAACCAAATAATAACGTACACCACTTCACCAAATATTCAATAGTATCTTCTTCACTGGGAAAAGGTTTTTTTTAGCTAGATCATTCTATCTCCCATGCAGAAATATATGAATAGTTCAGGATTCTATGCACACAAGATTCCAACTACTGTACACAGCACAGAGTTAAGCAATTCAAAGTGAAATGTGGAACGTACACCCTGTCGTCTCAGTACTTTAGATAAAACATTTTTAGTAAGAATTCAAAAGTGAAAGTAGCTCTCGCATCTTAATCCCTGCTAATGTGTAACATCCGAATTAGCTCTAAGAAACTTTCAAGCCCTCTACTGAATTACAGCCAGATTTGATGGGGTACTTGTGAACAGTGAGGTATTTTCTTTACAGGGTTATTTTGTTTCATTTTTTTTTAGTTCTATCAAAACTACTATAAAATTAAACACCTGATATTTTGTTTTATTTCAACAAAGTATATAGAGAGCAAAATTATGCCTGCATTGATACAGCTGAAAAATCAAGAAAAGTTTGCCCCGATGTAAAGATTGGCCTTCTTTACTAATTAGTATTTAAGAATTTTAAAAATAGAGACCTAAATCTGTTAATTAATGCAGCCAAATATATTTCAAAGTTTGCAAAACTGAAAATACATTTCTTGGTTGATGCTATTCTTGCCAAGTTTCCACACAGACCCAGCTTTTGAGCCAAGTTATATACCCCTATAAAAATAACGTTTTGAAATGGAAATGTTGCTAGGCCATTAACCTTTTCATTGCCAACTCTTAAAGCAATGGTACACACACTATCCGGCTAGTATTCAGTACTATACATTTCCCTCATTATCAGGGCCCTTTTTTGCACCACCGCACCAGAAACATACTTCCAGCCTTTTAAAGCTTTCTCCAATGCATGGAAAATGTCATTACCAATAGGTTTTCCAACCTGTTGGCAGACTATGTCACTTTCTAATAGCCCAGATCATATTCTGCATTGCTACCATGGCATATATTTAAACCTGTGGACTTTGGACAGTCAACCCACCAATGGTGGCAAGGTTTAACAGAGCCATATTAGACAGGAAGTGAGATTGCCACATCTGCAATTGAATGTTTTATCAAAGAAATACTTCTCCACTGATCAACCACATAAAAATGTGGCTATATAGCAGCATTTATAAAGCTGTAAGTTCCACATAACATAGGTATAGAAAAAGGCAATACCTTAGGTTCTGTCCAGGTTATAGGCTTTGAACCCATATGTGTTTGGCCACTGGTATACAGTGGTACCTCGGGTTACATACGCTTCAGGTTACATACGCTTCAGATTACAGACTCCGCTAACCCAGAAATAGTACCTCGGGTTAAGAACTTTGCTTCAGGATGAGAACAGAAATCATGTTCCAGCGGCGTGGCGGCAGCAGGAGGCCCCATTAGCTAAAGTGGTGCTTCAGGTTAAGAACAGTTTCAGGTTAAGAACAGACCTCCAGAACAAATTAAGTACTTAACCTGAGGTACCACTGTAATGGGTTTATGAGGTCACAATACCACTACCAGCCTCAAGGAGGCAGTTTTGTTGCAGTTTGGGGTATGCTGCTACACAGACTGCATAATTACTAGGCTCTGAACCACTCTATAGCCTGGGAGGTGCTTTTCATGTGGTAACTTATTTAAAAACTGTGATTATCTTAATTACTTATTTCTTTTCATCACAACCCACTTAACCCAATTATGAGCAAGGGGGTAATTTCAAAATCTCATTTCCAGTCAACATTTATCTTTATGTTTACCCCAACCTTCCATTATTGCTATTTACTCTCTCAGGCCAACAGAACTGTATTTGCACATCTGTGACAGATAAGGCCAAAGGGTTAGTTCCACCATAGCATTTGGCAGCCACGGGGTGACTCCTGGAGTGCTCTCCTGTGACTACTACATGCAAGTGAAAAATTTAGTGCAAAATAGGTCATCACAACACTATGCATGCTAATGATCCAAGAAATCTTATTATCCAGAGCCAAGCTGTAGTTCACAGGAGCTTCTACAGGCAAGTTCCATTGATGGACTACTCCAGTAGCACATGGAACATGAATCAATCTAGAAGCCTTCCTGCGTCTGCAAGATGACGGCCAGAGAAACTGCTGATCACCAAAGTATTTGGGATTTAAATAACTTTCTACAGCTTAAAGACACAGATTTTCCCTCAAAGTATACTATTTGAAAAAAGAAGGTGAGCACAACACAAGGCATGTCATAATACTGAGCTAAGTTGGCGAGCAGTGATGAGTATCAAAGTTCAAGATCAATAAAAAAAGATAACATTTGAAAATAATTTCTGATATTTGAGAAGCAGCTGCAAAAATGTTAGCAGATATATCAAGGAACCTATGCCCCATTCTGCAGGCAATACTTGGGCACATTGGAGAGCAGTATGAATTTGCTCTGGAAAACTCCCATTACTTTTAGGAAATACATTTTCAAAGTTGAATAATACATTCAGATACATGTGCAAAACTACTGAAAAGTTGAGGACAGTCAAACAGCCAAAGATCAGCAGAGAGACTGAGTCAGAGAGATTATATTTCCTTTAACATACATAGAGAGCTATGCGCAGTGTGAAGAAGTACCGTATTTTTCGCTCTATAAGACGCACCAGACCATAAGACGCACCTAGTTTTTGGAGGAGGAAAACAAGAAAAAAAATATTCTGAATCTCAGAAGCCAGGACAGCAAGAGGGATCACTGCACAGCGATCCCTATTACTGTTCTGGCTTCTGGGATAGCTGCGCAGCCTGCATTCGCTCCAGAAGACGCATACACATTTCCCCTTACTTTTTAGGAGGGAAAAAGTGAGTCTTATAGAGCAAAAAATACAGCACTTTCTTTTGTCAGTCCCGAATCTTCCAACATTCAGCTTCCTTGGGTGCCCACAGGTTTTAGTGATATAAGAGAGAGAGAGAGAGAGAGAGAGAGAGAGAGAGAAAGAATCTTCACTTTCTCCACACATCTGAAACAACTTGGGTTGGCATCTCCTTTATTATATGCTTACTCCAAAACTGACCACGGACTTCTGATTTATACACTTAAGATACGTCTTTTTAATGTCTTCCAAATTTTACAAGGAAACAAACTGCCTTGGATACCTTATTCTTCCCTGCACTAATAAAATGGGTGTGGAAGTTATTAGTGTGAAATAAAGATATGCAAACTTTGAGGCATGCTAAAGTATCTCCCCTATACTGGAGAGGTACAGAAAATATTCATATTAATATTAACTTGTTCAGGCTGCTTTAGCAATTGCACTTTAAATATTTAGCCATTTAACTGCCTATCAAAACTGCCCATGGCACTGTGTAGGGGGGGGAAATGCTGTCTCGTTATTTACACAGGAAAAGACCAATTAACACGTGTCTAAAAAGTGATCGTGCACACACAAACCTGCACCGAACCTGGAAGTGACCCAAAAATGTCACTCAACATGTCATGAAAAGGGTGTGACAGGGGCATAACTGGGCATAACTAGGTTGGGATTGCTTATATGCACTCCACTGACACACACACAGGGACTGGGAATGGAACCTCCGCGAGAATAGTCGTCAACTGTATACTGAAATTGAGCAGCATACAGCTAAATAAAAGAAATAGTACTCTTTCTGAACTGCACCCATCCTATTTTGTCATGGAGATCAGTCGTAAATGGTGAATTACATTAGAAGGCAGGAAAAGAACAAGGGTATCTATCACGCTATTTCCAAAGCTGTTGTTTACGCTGACTGTTGACTAAAGATTTGTTTACAAGTGAGGCTTCAATGGGCTTGTTTTTCTCATCAGAACAGAAAAGCATACATGAGGAAGGTTATACAAATTCTCATAATTACATGGCACAAATAGCCCAAGAGGGATTCAACAATGACTCTTGTTAGCATAATACTACTATAGGTACAATAATAGTAACAATAAGAACAACACTAACAACCACAAGCTCATCTTGCAAACTCACAACCTAAAAGGTAAAAATAAGACAGAGAGGAAAGGAAGAAAGGTAAAAAAGGACAAGAGGCTTACAACTGAAATTGGCAAGATTGTGTACATTCAATTTCTCCTGTGTATCTCGCTCAGCAATTCCAAACCCATGGCTTTTTCATAGACAACTGTACCCAAACTTATTTTTAGAACTTTACATGAAGACGCAGATGCAGCTAATCAAACACCAAAAATCAAATATACATGGCGTAAAGACACATAGCCATGAGCTGCGTGAAAACCTTAAAATATTTCAAGCCTAAATAGTTCTGCTGCATTTGTAATGGGTTTCACAAACTATACAGCGAGCATGTTTATTTCAAGTTCTCTTTGCATAAAGCTTTTCCATCTGTTGCTAATGATATCAAATTATTGATTGTTCGGTTTCTTATATTTGTTTAAATGTTAAGTATATGTTCTGCAACCTAATGCTTTTCTTCTTCCAGGGAGTTTTTTAAATTTTTGCTGTGCATTAGTCATATTTACTTTGATCTTCCAGTATGTATAATTATTTTACTGTTTGTTTATTTCGATGGAGTGGGAGGGGGGAAAGGTTGACCAAAGAGATCTATATGTGGCAACTTGTAACAGAATCACATAGCTTATGTTTAGGAAATCATGGTTTTGATTAAGAAGGAACCAGTTAGTTCCCACTGCTTTATTAAAAGAGACATTAGTACATAAATAAGAAACACATTTCACACAGCAGATCATGTTCAACTGCAATGCCAATAAAATAATTTTGAAACCCTCTTCTACTTCCCATTTACAATAGTAAATTAGAATTGCTTTTTTGCTGCCTCAACTGGATTGACCCTGAAAACTTGGTAATCTTGCTGACCAGACTCAAAATCCCTAGGCCCCTTTTCTTTAAATTTCAAGGAATGCATTGAGATTGAAGTTTACAAACAATCACTGATCTCACACATGAAATAAATTCTTATTTCTAAACATTTTGTTATGAAGGGGAAATTAAAATCATAAGAAATTGAGAAGATGTGAAATTTTAAAAATGCCAAAATCATCCTTTGAGATGGTTTTAGATGACCATAATAAAGTTCTATATCTGTTTATTTTTCATGCACATTATACCCGTGATTTTTTTTCATTGTTGTTTTACCTCCCACGTTTAGCTGATGCATCAACACCACTTGAGCCATTTTAGAGCAGCTTTTGTTTATTTCACACATACCTTCACCTTCCCTTCCTCCTCAAGCATATACATACAGACACACACACACTTCTGAGCAGCTACAAACAGGCAGAATCTCTTGAACACACACACAATTATCCAGAAAATTATTCGGGCTTAGATCCTTGACCTTTTGAATGAAATCAAGGTCTCATTCTGCTTTCACTGCACTCAACAATTTAACTGTACACTTACTAACTAAAAAGAAAGAGAGAGAGAGAGTGAGAGAGTGAAAGAAAGAGAGAGAGAGCTTTAAAAAACTGAATGCTAAGAAAGTGGAAGCCCACTTAGTGGTTGTAGTGGAAAGTCTGAGAATTCCATATGGAAAGGCTTTCCAGCATGATTGAAGATGCTCTTACACAACAGTCCAATGGAATGGGAAAACCATCCCCTTTTCTTTTATAAGAGAAAGGGATCCACTAAACGGCCTTGAAGCTGTGCAGTTCCTTTGATTCTTTTTAAGTTAAGTGCATATATACAAAAACATTTTCAAGTATTCTTTTTTTACCTTGAGACAAAACATTTAAAGAATTTGTTCAAGTTCATACACTGTCTGCTTAAACCAAAGAAAGTCTTTGTATCTTAAAAATATTGATAATATTGTATACAAACCCACCTTTGGGTCACTTCATCATTTCACAATAAATTTCAAGCATTTGAAACCTGTTCAGAGGTATGGCAATGAATGGTAGCTATAATTTATTTACCTTTAATCTTCTTGTACTTTTTATACCATCTCCCAAATTCCTGGCACTTGGTTGCTGACACATTGGCATAGTATGTGCTATTTACAATGGATGATATCATACTCTGGAAGCAGAGAGAGAAAGAAAAAGTGTTTCCACAAAGAAAACAATCAAAATCCTTTCAAAAGAAAATGATATATAAGTGCAGACTCAACTCATCAAATCTTAATTCTTAAACTGAACGGCACTCCATGAAACCTACTTCATAGCTCTCAAAATTGGCTTTATCTTCTATTTTGCATCACTAGATGTAATTACCTTCATTATTAATCACGGGGGAAAGATCCCGTATGACTTAAGACTTATGTCTCCAGTTTAGATCCACTTGTCACTTTAATTTATACTGGGTATTATAAAAAGAATCCTCTTACTAAACGCATAACTAGAAGCACTGTCACAATAGGGAATACAAAGGGTAAGAAGAGTTGTGATTTAGGAACCGGATCCTAAAGGTAAGATTAGTGCTCCAGCATGCATAATCCAAATAATGCTTTTCAGATGTTTCTCTTCTGCTTCCAACTGCAACAAAGACCACACAGCCAAGAATCTGGGAACATGCGTGCTACTTGCTGCAGAACAACAGTTAGGCAAATAAGTTAAATTAATATAATTTATAGAAACGTGCCATTAATCCTGGTATGAAAATCCACACAGGAGACAAATTACAGAGCTACTGTGAATAGATGAAACTAAAAATATTAGAATATCAAACAAGCATATGGATTTGAAACAAAGGGTACTTTTGGACCACTGGAAACTGACATTAGGTGCTAGATCTTTTTACCATTTCAGCACACACCACTAGTTTTGAGTCTGGCCGCACAGAACAGAGAGTGATAGAAGGCTCTGCTCTTCTGCTACTCTTCTGCTTTTATGGAGTATATTTTTATTCATTTTATTTATTTCAGAACTTATTATATCTTCCAATCATCAAAATTCTCTCTAGCTCACATGAAAAGCACAATTTATTACCATTTCTCCTAAATATATAAAATGTATTCAAACGCTATGGAACAATCCCTAAAATGAGAATGTGGTAGCTGTCTATATATTCTGGGTGATCAGGAAATGTTAGTCTTAAACCATGAAGGGTAGTTTTGGAAAAATTAGATTTGCTTGTATTCTTTTGTGTCTTTTCAACATAATTGATTTCACTTCCATAACACAACACAATGGGTTCTTCATATATCTAACATGGACCTACCTCACTCCTTATTAACTGTCCCTAATTTCCAAAGTCAAGATTCTGGCATAATTCTGATCTACAGTACAAAAGTAAGAACCATATTCAAAAGGATTATCAAAGCAAGAGATCCAATATATTCAACATTATACTATATGGGGATTCTCAGTCCTATGGATCTGTAGTTTTTTTCACCATTGAACATAAATAGATTTGGGGGAAACAGCTTGGGAAACTGGGATATTTAAACTCAAGGTTCCAATCCAGATCATCCTCACCCCAGGGAGGATGTTCCAGTAAAATATCCAGTTTGAAATTTTCAGACTAGCCACAACAGCACCCTCAGGAAGCTTTTGGCCTCTCCGAGAGTGTCGTATGTGAGCAGATGTTAATTCACTACTTTAACTGTCGCAGTTGTCTCTGAAATTTTTGATTCAGCTCAGCTGCAAACACTTTGCCCTGCTTACCCTCTAATCTTCAAAAAGGCATCTTTAGCACCTCCACCTCCCAGGCAGCACTTCCACAGCCACAGAATGGGGACCAGCCCTGCTAATCTCTTATCCAGCTCTTAAAATGAAACCATTCTTAGCATGGGCATATTCCCAATATTCAGACAACATGGTTAGTCATAGGCACACCCTTAGCAGATCTAGCACTAGATGATCTAGCAGGTCATCTAGTGTAACGCAAACCCAAAGAGAGGTGGTGCTTCTATGTATGGGAGTGGGAGTGAGGAACAAAAAAGGCATATACAATGAATGACGAGGGGAAGTAGAACTGGAACTGAAATGCCAGAGAATACTATGGTTCAGTTGAGCTGATCACTTATGAACTAGATGAAGCCTGTAGCTACACTGACAAATCACAATTCTCCATTAAGTGAAAACTCAGGGAACTGTGATTTGTTTCAACCAGTTAGTTTAAAGATGTCGTGTCATACTGTGGTCTGACATTGTAATGAGTTACCTTTAGCTAAAGAAAACCATGCTTCTACACGTTATGAATGTAACATAAAACTGTAGCTTGTTCTAAAGTGAGAGCAGAAGCTTTATCCCCCATCCTCTCACACATAACGTAGAGATAAGTAGGACTGGAAAAACTCACAGTGGCTTTTTCACAGTCATTCTAAATCATGGTTATATCATCTGAATCAAGGCTGTGGATGTTTTATCCCCCTCACAAAGTGGAATATCTTTGTTTTGAAAAATAATTTCTCTGAGTGATGAAAGTTGGGGTTCTGCCATTATCATCTAAATAATGTTCACACCTGAAGCAAAAGTTAGAAAAAGAACACCCTACTCCCTTTAGGCATGCTACTTTGGTGATATTAAAATGAAAATTGGAGGGAGAAAAATGATGTCTCATCTCAATAATTGCTTTGTTTCACATTATTTTGTGGTAAGGCTTGCCCTAGGTTCCAGAGTTCACAGATATGGCATCTGACTATTGATTAACTGAATCAGTATTTATCAGTAAGCTGCTTCAAAGCTCTTAGCCAGCCCCACGCATTACGTAATTTCCAAGCCACTACCTACTATAATAGTGGTAAATTTGTAATATATAGCCCGATCTTAGTGTCAACAAGACATGAAGCTGACTTTGTATACATATCTACATATAAATAATTTTATCATGCAAATACACATGTGGGTGGTGGCAGCTGAATGTTTTCCATCCCCACTTCCTTCTGGTCCATCACCAAAGGCATCACAAACTCGCTCATTTACCAGGATGGGCAAAATATGAGTTTGGCTGATGAACCATAAGAAATTAAGGCACACACCCCTATTGCTGTTAAAACTATATCTACTGTACATACACACCTCCCCCTTTATACATGAACAAGGCAGTCATTGGAGCTAAAAATCAGCCATTACATCTAGCTGAATCCTCAGCCAGAGTTCCTTAGAACAAAAGCTGCAAGCTTTATTTATTTTTTAATTGTTTAAAATGTAGTTAGGTATTTATACCCTGCTCTTCAAAAGAATTAACTCTTTGGAAGAAAGCAAACCACATGAAGAAGTTTGAAGTAATTTACACAGTTTTTAGTAAGCAGGACATGGCTGGATAATACAATTCCATCCTTGGTTAAGGTGATTTCCTGTGGTTCTATTAACAGCCTAATACTAAGAGTAACCAAGCTACAGATACAAAATACATCTAATGGAGAGGGTTTCTTAAAAACGCAAATCAAGAGTTCACATTTTTTTCCTTTAATGGTAATCTGAATCCCCATCTGAACTGGATGTAAAGCTCATGCACTAGAACAAGAGATAGAAAACTGTCACCAGTGGGAAAGGGACTCCCTGTGCTGCCTCCTTTCACTTCTCTACAGAGGAATACTTGATGCATTGTGAGCACATTAATAAACAGCAGCATTTACTCTGCAGTTTCACTCCTAGGAGACAGCTCTGTAATTTGCTGCTGTCAATAATATATTAATCACAAGGGGGTTGTAATGACATTTCACATTTGGCACAATATTTTCTTAAAACTGATTTGGGAGAAGGGATTGTGTTAGAGGCAGAGTCAAATGATGGCAACAGACAGCTTATCTAAAACATCCCAATTTTTGCACTACATGAGTCACAACAAAGAAGTGGGAAGGGGAAACTAACATTGTAAAACAAAAAGAGTGCCTTCATCAGTGCCATTGTTACGTATATTAATCCTTCACAGAGTATGCTTAGTTCCATAGGATGGGACAGGGCCAATCTACACTACTTTACTTGTTTACTCTGTTTTGTGCTGAACTGACTGATACAATATGCAGCTGATCTACCATGTCTGTGGAGAAAACATCTGGGAACTGTGTTTCATTCTGCATTGTTAAAGAATTCAGATTCAACAGTGAACAAAAAGGTGATTCTCATAAACACAACACTGAATTCCACAACAGAGAGGCTAAGTGGATCGTGTCATACCTTGTATCATGACTCAGGGCCCTGGCCCTTAATCCTCATGGATACTGAGGACATGTTGGACCAGGAAGTAATTTGTCCTCAGAACCAGCCTTTGACATCTCCACCTGATATGGGGTTACAACATTAGAGGACCCTATGACACCAGTGCCTTTCTAAGGCTGCCACAATGCTATCCTCAGAATGCAAGGACTCCAGGTTGGAGATCATAGTAGAAACATGCCCTCCTCTATGCCACAGAACCCACCATTTCTAAAATAGACTAGGTCTGCTTATCAGCTTAGCTGCTCAGTGGAACCACAGTCCTATTTGAGGTTCAGTCGGGGTTTGCTATACACAGAAGCCACATTCAGCCCTGCTTTGCCTAACTTCCAGCCTAGGCTCTACTCACGTATCTAGTGTGCTACCCACCTTGCTTGTTTGCCTTGTGAACTTTGACCTTCGGATTTGCCTGATCTTGCCTGTTAGAATGTAGCCTTTGCTTGACCCAACTTTGTTTCCAACCTCTGAAATTAGTCCTAGTAGGACAAGGCAAATGAGCTGGGGAAGCCAAACTGGTGCTCCTTCCAGTGCATTTGTACCCTACTGCCTTTCCCTTTCCCTCCCCCTTTGGTTTGCCGCAAAATCACAAAAGCCTCTATTTTACTAATCCTGTCTACAAGTATTGCCACATATACATTGTTTACAATGCAAACTGGAATGTTTTTAATCTTGGTGAATCAGTGCATAGTGTATGAGTGACAATATATTTGTGATTTGATTTTAATTTATAAACACTGACAATGCTAACTTACACATTTTATTTGTGTTTTTTTAATGTTTAGAGGAAATACCTCCCTGTTTGAAATTTTATATCCTACATCTTAGATCATAATGTCAATATCAAAGATAGCTAGGCACATGCTGGCTGCATGGGATGAGGTTAAGAACACAACAAGCAGGAAGAAAGGTTAAAGGCAAAACAGGCACAAACATGCTTCAAATCCAAACATGGGATGGAGTCCAAATAACAGTGATGAGAGCAATTATCTTCCGGCTTATACTCTTTTCACTCCAACACCACACCTGCCTATGGTCCTGTCCTTACAATCCCTACAACTTAGGATTTCCTCTTTTTTTTAGGATGCAATATTCCCCCCCCCCCAAAAAAAAAATATGTATCTGTGTGTGTTGTGATACAAATTTAGGATTTCATAAAGATGAGTACCTCTACCACCGATAGAAGCACTGACCTGAGAGAGAGGGCATTCTTTGGCTAACGTGCTCTGATTCATCTCTTTGAGCAACTCCTTTAAGGCATTGCGGACTGTGGCGTGGTTCCACTGCTCTGCTGGCAAGTCTTCCAGCTTTGAACAACTGTGAAAACAGAGAACAGAAGACTAAAACAGATGGAAAACATCACCTGCAAGGATCGCTGCTCTTTACATGCAAGAGCTATAAAGCTCTGTGACGCAAGACACAAGTTAGAATCCCATGCTTGTGTCTTTCAGGTTTTTAATGTGAGCATTCCCTCCCATGGTGTAGCTATTTCCTCCAGCTACATTCTGAACTGAATAGGATTGAGCAAAGATAACTGAATGCAGGACTGTAGCCTGAACTTGGAACAATTACTTACCACATTCCCTACCTCTGATTGAAACTAGCTCTCTGCCATTGTGCTTTCAGCAAAAGGCAACATGACTCAAGTTTTACAGTCCAAATTCTAGCTCTGAATTTCTGAATAAGTCTAAGAAACATAAAAAAGGATTTATTTGATTGATATAATGTGCTAAGTATTTGATCAGGCCTGGAGGAACTACTAAACTGGGAACTGCTTAGAGCAGGGGTGTCAAACTCAAATTCATCGGGGGCCGCATCAGCAGTTTGGTCACCCTCAAAGGGCCAGTTGTATCTGTAGGACTATGTGTCCGCCGCCGCTCCTCGGCTTCCTCCGGCTAAGCTTCCCCTGGTGCACGGGTTTTGCTTTCGTGCTCTCTTTATTTATTTTTTTGCAGCAGCGACCCGTCGCGCGTGGGTTTCTTGGAGGGGGGCGCGCACAGAGCGACCCGCGCGGCTTTCCGAGCCAACCCTCCTCCAGCCCACCTTAACAAGGGCCTAGGCTTGCTAACTTTGCGGCTAGACCTCGGTGTTTGTACACACAGCAGAAAATGTGCAGCACTTTAAAGGTGCAGCGACCCTCCCGCATCCAGCCTGCCTTTCTGGGAGGAGAGGAGGAGGAGGAGGCGGCGGCGGGGGCGGGGGCGGGCGAGTCACCCATGCAGGAGGGAAGAGCGAGCAATGGCCCGGGATCAGGCCTCTCCGATCAGGGCCAAAGGTGAACTGAGGGAGGGAGAGAGAGAAGGATCCCTAGCCTCGTGTGCAGCGGCGGTTCTTACGCGCGCGGACCCCGTGATGGCGCAGCCGGTGTCGTGTGCTTTGCTCCGTCCAAGCGGGCAAAGCGAGGGCGGAGAGCCGGGAAGCAGTCCACATTTCCCAGAAGCAAGCGCCGCAATGGGTACTGCGAGCCAGACAGGCCTTGACAGCGGAGGGCGGTCTCGATTCGGGGCTCGGCGAGGAGAGGGAGAAATCCGAAAGGGCACCGCGCGGCTGAGTTGGGTTGCAAATCAAGTGCGTGAAAGAGTTGCCTTTTGCAGAGCTGGACAGGCTTGGAAGGAGCGTTCCTGCCTTTGTCATTGATAAAAGGGCTTGCGGGGGAAGGGGGGCGGCCCTTACGGACACCAGGAATTGCTGGCTACACGGGCCACATGACGAGGTCTGGCGGGCCGGATTTGGCCCGCGGGCCTTGTGTTTGACACCCGTGGCTTAGAGGAAAAGCTCTTTAAATGATTGACTGAGCTTGTCTGTACTCCAATATCATATCAAAACAGTTAGAATATTGGCCAGGAAGAGCTGCCAGGTGAGCCACTCTTCCTGCATTTTGTTTTGCATTTCAACAAAAGCCCAGAAATTAATGAAGACAGGATGTGCTAATCTCAGTAGTAATGCTGTGATCGGCAGAGCAGCTCAGAGGAGGGCAGATGCTCAGAAATACCCACCTTTGTAATTGAATTTTCAATGTCACAACATGATAGACATCTTGTAACATGTCAGCAACTGTAGCATCAGGTGTATCTGTTACATAACTGAGCGGAAGAGGATTCCACTTCCCGAGTTTGATTATACCTGAAATGAAAGAATGGAACACACAAATGAATGTATATTTGCAGTTTACCTAGTCATCCAATTATTTGTTCAGGGAGTTGAGGCTTACTACTATATTGGGCTAGTTTGCATATAATGCTAACTATGCATGAGCTAGAGCAAGCCAGAGTGAAGCCCTGGGCTCGGGCACCAGTTTCCCCCTCTCCTGCCTGGTCAGGAGAAATTTAGTTAATTAGTTAGCTAGTTAGTTAATCTGTATACCACTCTTCATGTGTAGATCCATAGATCCCTGCAATGTTCACTTCCATTTTCAAAGTATCCTGGCTTGTCATTATAAACAAACCAAAGATTAAAGTTTCAAACAAAATCTGGCTAGTTAAACAAGCAAATTTCAAAAGCCATGGTTTGTAGATGGCTTGTTTAGAAACTGGCCTAAGTTTACGTTAAACCACAGTCTCTAGTTCGTATGCAATGCTAAGCCAGGATACTTCGAAACTGAAAGAAAATGCTGCAGACATCTTTCTTCCCCAGCCATGTGGGACAAAGAGGGAAGGGAAAATACATGAGCCCAAGATTTTGATTACGCTAGTTCTAGCTCATACACATAACAGTGTGTTATCCATGAGCCTGTCCATAGAAGTTTCCTTCTTCCAATTAGTTACAGACCTTACTCCACACATCTCGCTTACCCACTTAGGTCTGGAGAGTCTAACGTGTCTAAAGTGATATCCTGATTTTTCCTCTTCAAGAAATCGGGATATCACTTTAGACATGTTAGACTCTCTAGACTTAAGTGGGTAAAAGAAAAAAAGAAAAATGTGTGTATAACAATGCCATCAGAAACATCCACAAACTCGAGTACTGGTCCCTGCTGCTCCAGTACCAATTCTGCTTCATGCCTCTGTTAATCAGAGACAGACCAGTGCAAGCAGGGAGCAGTAGCCCTCCTTATTCAACCCGATAGCAGTCAATCTGCCTCACAACCAGAAAAAAACAGAAAGCATCCCAGTTGTGATGGCCAGCACTAAGATTCTGGGGAGTGATCAGTAAAATGTTAATAGTTCAGGAATGTTTTTACTCGCTCCTGTATAAAACTGGAACAAAAGGTTGCTAATTATGACATTTCAGAAACAACAAAATTAAGAAGAACAAAACTGGGATTTAGTTCAGCACATTCCATTGACACAGAAGGCTAAATTAACAGACACCTCATAACAAAATGCTTTGGAATAAACTCCTTGGTATTCGAGGGTCAAAACACTCCTGGAAGGACTGCCAAGGAGAAGAAAAACAAGTATCTCTTGCTTGACATAAAGTGTTTAAAACAGGCATAAAGAGAACAAAACATTAAAATCATGCCACTGTTCCAGTACTAAGGTTTCACAATCTGGTGCTGAATATGCTATAGTATAAATAGTGCCTAGACTCTGATCCTGCACAATAACACACAAAACTCATTCACAATACCGTATGTCTTCTGAGCTGGCTCTTTATACCATATTCCATTTGCCAACATAAAGCCTGCTTTTCTTAAAGGGCATCATTTCCTAGCACAGAACTTATTCACATACAGGTGAAAGAATCCTCAAACTGGCTTTTAGCTTCTCTTCCTACCCACCACCCAAAAAACAGCCAGCACAGTGCCACTTGCAAATGCTCCATATTGACCTACTTTGAGGACCAAAAAAAAAGGGGGGGGGGATACAAGAGCCCTTTCTACTTATATGAAACACTTGTCACTGAGAACCCTCCAGGGTTTTCATACCTAATTTTCCTAAGTACATTGTTTACACTATGAGACTGAGGAAGATCTGCCAAGCAAATCAGAAAGCCATCTTGGTGAGTATGGACATGTGGTCTGCTCTGAACATGTTAAAGGTCTGGACTACAGACAACTATAGCATTTCCTAACTCAACATGACTGTGGAAGGAAGTCCTCTGTATCTTGTTAGGGCAGTAAGAAATACATAAAACACAACTGTAATAATGTAATATGTGTATATGCTTCATTTATGACTGCTAAGGGTCTATATTATTATTATTATTATTATTATTATCATCATCATCATCATTATTATTATTATCATCATCATCATTCATTTCTATACCACTTTAAATTTTTAAGAAAAAAATCTCAACGTGGTTCACAACCTACACTGAAACATCAAATAAAACAACCCAGAATAAAACATTAGTGAAGAAAGTAAAATACAAAGTATATGTTCAAAGCAACATAATTAGCAGGGAGCTAAAATATTATCTTAAAGATTTCAAAATAAAGCATTACTAAAGAGGTCAGCTATGGAGTGCACATTTAGTGCAGCAAAGTTAACCAAAAAAACCATCTTAAAGATTTCAAAAGAAAACATTACTAAAGAATGTCAAATATAAAATGCACATTTAAAATAGCATAATTAGCAAAAGAATAAAATATTATCCTAAGCGTAGATTACAGAGTACTTTCTTATTCTGCTAGGTAATAATCAAGCAAGATGAATATATTTTAATAAGGATGAATGTTGGGGGGAAGGGAAATGGACCTGACCAAAGATCAAGAAATTATGGTATTTTCTGCCACCTATCTAATGATCCCTTAGCAACACACTTGGATATCTGAAGGGAATATTACCTAGTAAAGATCTTTTAAAGATGTAGCCACCCTCAACTGGTGCATGCATGGCCAACAAGAATATGAAGCATAGTAGATGAAGGGCCCTGCATAAGGAGCAGAGAAGAGAGGATCTCCAGAATGGGATGCTGGGGGAAGAGGGGGAAGCTCCCAGGTAAGAGCTGGGAGGGTTCACTCTTCTGTGTGTGGAATAAGGGTTAAGATATCATTGTGATAGAGGACCTTGTATTTATTTTATTTTATTACTTCTTTTAATTTTCTTCTTTTTTTCTTATTCTTGCTTCTTATTTATTTTCTCCAGATTAGTTTGTCTTTTATTGTACTTTATTTTGAAAACTTCTCATGAAAAATCATTTTTAAAAAAGAATAGGGGACATAGCCTATACAAACAAATTAATAAATAGGATAAGACAAGTGCATAGATAAATTGAAGGTTTCAATTTCTTATTGGAATTATAAAGCTCAGCTTGAAATAAATCCATATACTTTACGGGGTAAAATATAGGTTTGAGCTTGACTTTTAACAGGACAGAAGAAACAATAACATATTCTGTAATAAAAGCGTGCACTACATTTAAAATGAGATAGAACCAAGGGAGTGACATATCTATGCACTTGTTACATTATAAATGTCAACTAATTGACTTCCTAATTATTCAAGCTATTTTACTTTTTATATTTGCTAGTTTGCTAGAGTAAGCAACACAATCTTTTAAAAAGTTCTACAAAGAATCATAAAACTGTGTAGTGCTGGAAGACACCTGACTTCCTATATTTAAAATACATAGTGTTTATTATTATTATTATTATTATTATTATTATTATTATTATTATGTGGATAATAATATGTAGAGCCTCTGTGATTATATGACTCAATAGGCTTTTCTCGTAAGTCAATAAAAGGAATTTCTGTGGCAATATTATCCATAAAGTTTAAAGCAACAACACTGGGGTGGGGGTGGGGAAACAAGCAGTGAAAGTTTCAGAACTAAGAGCTGTTTTGTGAAATTAGCACAAAAGCAATGCAGAAGACATAATGCTAGTTTCTGTTGCTACCAGTGCTTTTCCTTTTCTTCCTTACAAATGAAGAAGAAATTGTGTTGGCTAACAGTACAGAAACACAGGTGTTACCATAACGCTCAGTGCTTTTTGCGCATTAACACCTGCTCCAAGTCCTCTCTCTTTGTTACAGTACTGAAAATGCATACTATTCCTTCAGCCAGTGCTATGTGATTAGGGATTAGCTCACTGATTTTCAGTTCTGGTTTACAGGCTTTACTTGCATATCTTTTTAGGTATTTGACAGACCTTTCAAGGCCTCACAAGAAGAGCGAGAAAAAATATGAGTTAGGAATGTTTTCCCCCCACACACACCCTATAACCTTTTCAGGCACAAAAAACCCTTGCTTTTGAATTGAAAGAGGCAGTCATCAACAGGAGGCATCACCTGCTCGAGTCAGAAAAGGACTTGCTAGTCCTCTTCTTTCCTAGAAGTGATGCTTCTAAAACCACTCATCATAGGTTTCCTGTATCATGGGACAATAGTTTACTTGGCCCTGGAAGGCTAAGGAAAGTACAAATCCATGCTCTCTGGCAGGAAATCATGTTCCTGAACATGGGGATCTTCAGTTAAGCTGTGAAGGCTTTGCCCATACCTAATAAGCCCTTCTTCTTACTAGGGAACCCCTCCACCTCTCCATTGTAAGACTTTTTAGTACTTTTGGAGTGGGCAAAGAACTGGCAAGAACAGCAGCAAATTCCATTGCAAGGAAGACGAACTCCCAAGTCACCAGGCACAACTTGCAATGGAGAGAGGCTGTTTAAACTTGAGGTGTTCATATTCCAAACTCCTTTCATTCAAACTTTACTCCTATCACTACATGTGATACAGTGTGTGTGCGTGCTTGCATATTTTGGTCCAAATGCATACTAACCTATAAGAATTACGAAATTAAGCTAGCCTTAAAGCTGGTTTTCAGCCAGTCTGCTATACACTGTTTCAGTTGAGATACCCAGATTGTGTAGCTCCCTTCCTCATGAGACCTGATTTGCCTCATCTTCACTGAGATTTACTTTTCTGTTTTGCAAGCCTTTTGATCGAATTCATTTTCTGCCATTCTCTGGAGATCTGATTGATGAACAGTATACTGTAATGGTGATTCTCCATTCTGGATTTATTTTGCTTATACATTATTTTTCAAATTTTGTGGCTAACTGCCTCTGGGGTTTCTTATGGAATTGAAAATCAGGGTACAAATATTTTAATTAAATAAATACAAATAAAATACCTGCTTTCATGACCTTTATTAAGAACAGGTCTGAAATTAGAATACAGTGATACCTCGGGTTACATACACTTCAGGTTACATACGCTTCAGGTCACAGACTCTGCTAACCCAGAAATAGTACCTCAGCTTAAGAACTTTGCTTCAGGATGAGAACAGAAATCGTGCTCCGGCGGTGCGGCAGCAGCAGGAGGCCCCGTTAGCTAAAGTGGTGCTTCAGGTTAAGAACAGTTTCAGGTTAAGAACGGACCTCTGGAACCAATTAAGTACTTAACCCGAGGTACCACTGTATCAGCATACTCAAGCAACAAGTTTATCAATGATTTTCAAATACTTCTTAACCAGCACAGGCCACTCATTACTGCAAATGATTCTCATAAAATAGCAGACGATCGCATGTCCTCAGTCTAAGACCTTATCTTAGCAGAAGAATATACAAGTGATATTTTAGCGTATCTTGCCATTTCAAATTTGAAAGATAAGCAGATTGTATCCTGTTGTTGTACAAGTTTAGGGTAGTCTACTCTGTTTTAAACTTTTGCTTGAGTCATAGTAGTACACTTCATTTTAAGTGTTCCCATTGATTGCATGTTGTTGTGTTTCCCTTGCAAAAGTACCATACATGTGAAAGTTCTTAAGATTAATATTAAATTCTCTTTGGGGAACTAACTTTTGAATGTGTTTGCTGTAAAATGTAATTCATAAATAAATAAATAACATAAATGTGGTTCAGTAAGTGCAGCATTCAATTACATGGCTCTTACTATAGATATGCTACAAAAGATTATGCTTTCTGTCATAACCTGAACACCCCAAAATGTGTTGTTGCTTCTATAAATAATGTAGAAAGGATCCTCTGTCGTTGATCTCCTTTGTAAGGTTTTATTTTGACATCTTTTAAGATATCCTGCCAACCTAGCAGTTTGAAAGCATTTCAAAGTGCAAGGAGATAAATAGGTACCACTCTGGCGGGAAGGTAAACGGTGTTTCCGTGCACTGCTCTGGTTCGCCAGAAGCAGCTTAGTCATGCTGGCCACATGACCCAGAAGCTGTACGCTGGCTCCCTCGGCCAATAAAGCGAGATGAGCGCTGCAACCCCAGAGTCGGCCACGACTGGACCTAATGGTCAGGGGTCCCTTTACCTTTACCTTTTAAGATAATACTCCTATGCCAGCTTCTCCCGAGCATGAGAGAGGAAGCCACTCCACGCTGAACTCCGTGCTCGGCCTCCTCCCAATGATGCAACGTCACATGCCAGGGCCCCCCAATCTTAGGTGCAAGATGGCACCTCTGATTCTAATAGAATCACATGTCAACAACATAACCAGCAGCCACTACATGGCAGTACTACGCCAAATGGTACAAAAACGAACTAATGTTCATTATATCAGTTAAAGTGCTCACAGTTCTAGCAGGTTGATTACATACTATAAAATGCATAGCATATAATAAATCTATACTACCTGGCTCAGGTGTTGCTGATCAGGAAAGCAAGGGTTAGTATCAACTCCCTTCACCTACACTCATGAACTGCCACAAAGGTTCTCGCTGCACTTTAAAGTGCCACTAGTTCTCAACGAGACACCCGATACAGTTTAGCACTTGTGTAGCAACTGAATGAACGCTACAAAGTATCTGCACTTGTATAATTCTGCATATGGCACTGTCTGCATGATAAGCAGGACCAGCTCAATATATTTTGCTGCCTGAGGCAAAGGAAAGATGGCAGCCTCCCCCAGCACGTACAGAAGCCAATTTCACTGGTAGTTGAATCTTACTGCAATACTGGTAAAAGTAGGACAGTATCTACTACTGTACTTTAGGGCAGCAGGCTACCATAGGAGGTACTAGGCAGGCTACATGGCACTCATAGCTCTGTCCCCTCTCTGCACCTCAGCATCTGCCACCAGAGGCAGCTGCCTCACTCTGCCTTATCATAGGGCCGGCCCTGATGATAAGGTAAGAATAGATGGCAGGGTTTTACTTCAACACAGCTTTGCTGTTCCAAACTGCTTTGGAACAGAGGATCTCAAAACACTTTACCAACATTAATTAATTAAACCTCATAATACCTCTCCAAGGAAAGCATTATGCTCACCAACACATTGATTTATGATTATGTTTATTGTGTGCTGCAAATTACTATGTTAATGTCAATACAAAAGGAGCCATCCCCACCCCACATTCACCACCTAAGCCTCAGGTCTACTGTAATAAATAATTCAGGAATAAACAATGTGATAACAGTGACATATGCACCTACAAATCACCCGGAAAACCACACATAGTGAATTACACTTTAACCAATGTGCTTGACTCGGAGGCTTCAATTTATGAACAGACCAGAAGGGTGACCTTCAGTTACAGGATAAGTATTTAGCATTCATTTCCTGGATACTTTTAGCTTTGTTGGACTGGGAACTTTGGTTCTCTTCCAATCACTAAATCGCTGCTCTAAAGTATACACTTATATATATAGGCTCAATGTTATTGAGTAGAACTTAAATTCTAAGAATTAAAAACAGTTCATTCTCCAGCTAGAACCATCAGTTTTATTATGAATCAATAGGCCTAAACTAAGCCCAACACTTGGTTAAGCATCCCAAACTCAACATTTCTTTTTTGTCTTCTAAAAGAATTCTATTGGAGTTCATTTCTGATCAAAATTTCAATAAAAGATAGAATTGCTGCCAAATTGGCTAAAGATTGCTTGTGACAAGATATGTCGGCATGATAAGTTATCATGTTATAAACTTCAGAAGAGATTTAAATACAAACAATAAGCAAAGGGCTTGCCATATTGCTCAAACAGGTCAGTGCTACTACAAAATAGTTTCCTTCTCTGTATTTTCTCTTTTATTAATGGATCACAATTCAAATAATGACACACATAGATACAGGCCAGCAGGCGGCTTATGTGCTAAAGGGGCGTATTACAGACGCATTTGCGGGTCATAATCAAAGCAGCAAATTTTAAGATGATGTTTATCATGATTGTAATAGCGCAGAGGGCTGTGTGCATGCATAGGCATGTGATTCTCTTTTGACACCTCCTCCCTTCCTATTGTAAACAATGAGACTTGAGCAAAACCAAAGCCTTCTTCTCCTAGACAACTTTGTCAGTCCATGCAAGGGAGGTCCTGTTGTAAATTCTGAGTTATAGTCCGATTGTGGTCTCATTGACTTTCCACTTCAAATAAATCTCCTAATATAGCTGTTACCCCTAGGTACCAAGAAGAATGCTACAGAAAAATTGGCTTAGCTATGCAGGCTGCAACATCTCCATGTCATTAACAGAGTGAACTATTCCCACAATCCCACACAAATTGACCCATGAGCTGAATGAACAGCCTGCCGAGAAACCCAACACAGTTCTGCTGTGGTAAAACTAATTCTGAAGCAGTAAGAAAGCTGAGTTCTGGTTTGCATGTGGTTCCCACATAGCTCTATTTCCTTTATTTAAAGAAAATGCTCATTTGACAGTAACACAAAGCTGAAGAGAACAGAGTAGCCTGCTCATGTTAATATTATGTGAACATATATAACACCTAGGACCACAGATCATACAGAAGGTCTTGCACTCAATTCTTGTAATCTCCACATAGGAATGGGAATGTGAAGTGCTTAACATTGCTGCTTTTATCTGATATATGACTTAGGTTGCAATCAAATATGCATTTAGCTAATAGTAAACTCAATGGTGCTTACTCCTGAGTAAGCACGTGTATAAGATTGCATTATTTTCCTCCATCCCCTTCAACCAATGTATAATAATATATACTATCAGTCTCAGTTCAGTGCCGTGTAACTTTATATAGAAGTTTTGCGTTTTGTTGCATGAAGATTAGTCTCATGTAATAGATGCCGCTTCACATTTGGGAAATATTATGACAGAGCCCTAACTCAGAGATTATATTAAATTAATCTAATCTAAGTAACTAGACTGAATTAATAAAAACTCTATGAAGAGAACACAATTAGTCCAAGAATTAAATAAAGCTTTCTGAAGCTGATTATTTTAGGAGCAGTTATTTAATTTCAAAGGTTTTTTCCCAAAGAACAGTCAAAATATTGGCCCAGATATAGAGGCAACACAATTGATATTTCAGACTCTATTTTGAGACTTGGGTTACATGGAACAATCTCACCACTTTTAAAAGAATCACACAGGTTTCCCATGCATTTCTGGGCACAATTCAAAATGTTGGTATTTGGCTATAAAGCTGTACACAGTTTGAAACCAGGACACCTCAAGGATCCCCTTTTCCAATATGACCCCACCCATTATGCAAGGCACCACTACCTGTGGGGAGGTTAGCCAGGCAATGACAGTAAAGCAAGCCTTCTCCATAGTGGCACCCCATCTTTGGAAGTCTCCACATTGTTCCATACACCCATTTCCTACTCCTGAGTTCATGCAAATATAAATTATATTATTCAACCTGGTTTTGAAAATTCGTAATGCATCTTTCTTTTATTGGTTGCCATTTTAGAATCTGAGGTTTAGCCGATTGGTTTTATCTCTTTTAAATTGTATGCTCCAAGTTTAAACGCCTTGTGGCACTTTTTAATGGCTTCCTGGGGTTTTGTTTTGCTGTAGTTTATTGGATGCTTTCGGCTGAAATCCTAATCCGCTAATATTGATGCTAGAGAAGAAGAAGAAGAAGAGTTTGGATTTTTATCACTACCCGAAGGAGTCTCAAAGCGGCTAACATTCTCCTTTCCCTTCCTCTCCCACAACAAACACTCTGTGAGGTGAGTGGGGCTGAGAGACTTCAAAGAAGTGTGACTAGCCCAAGATCACCCAGCAGCTGCATGTGGAGGAGCGGGGAATCGAACCCGGTTCCCCAGATTACGAGTCTACCGCTCCTAACCACTACACCACACTGGCTCTCAGAGACAGTGGAGGAAGGGTAGAAAGCTGCACAGTTGCCTCCTTACCAGCCTCCACTGATGGGGGGGGTGCAGTCCACTGAGGTGAAAGTCTAACCTCTACACAAGTGGGCGGCAAGCTACTGTTGGTAGTCCTCCCACCAACAATAACCTACGCAAAGCCCCATAATAGGTTATTTGGGGACAGGGTGCCAGAGGCTTTGGATCTGTCAGCTCTGAAGCCTTGTGTATCCCCACAAGGGCTTCAGCTGTGCCCATCCTGGAGCTGGCACCACAAAAATTGGCATAAAACCATCCCCTCTAAGTTCTGCTCTACTGGCAGGAGGTGGACACAGATCTGGGTGCAGTGATGACTCCACTGCTATGATTGTCACTGGCCCCAGTTAGGATTACTCTGTTACTCTTTACTTTTACTATTTTTAAGCCACCTCAAAAACATTCCCTTTTTTCAAAATGGCAGGGTGAAATATATATATTTAATGAATGAATGAAACAAAAACTATTGTTAAAATGTGCATTTAATGGTTCCATGTAGCAATTGATATGCACCTATGTAAGAACATAAGAAGGGGCCTGCTAGATCAAGTCAATGACCCACCTACTGAAGCATCCAGTTCTCACAATAGTCCACCAGATGCCTGTGGGAAGCGCGCAAGCATTTGAAGTACAAATGGTAAATTTCATTAAAATGTATCATTGAAATCAATCTTTTTCTAAATAATGGTTGAAAATTGCTCGTAAAGTAAGAGATGGATATGGATGCCCCTGGGGGATGGACCGTGGAAAGGAAAATGTTAAGCTCTGGTATAAAGAGGGGGATCTTTGCTCTAACTCACATATGGATCTGGTCTGCATCTAGCTTAAACAGAGAACACCAAAATTCCAACTCTGGGAGGGGCAAGATTCAGTGACAGAGAAACAAGCAGAATCTGTCTGGTTAATTGTAATAAGCAATATTCCAAATTGAATTGGCTGCCGTTCAAAAAAAGTACTTCTTTAAAATGCATTTCTCCTCTGCAAACTACAACTTCATGACATATAAATTAAACATACATACACACACCGACCGTACCCTCCAAGGAGCCAAGGTAATCACTTCTAACGGTAAGGCATATGCTGAAGAAAAATACTAAAGGAGGAGACTTCATTGCTCCAAAATCCCGAAGGACTCCCCCCCCCCCTTTTGCTCGTACGCATCTGAACTCAGATGTTAATACAATCAATCCAAGGCATTTTATTTGAAATCATGACCATTTAGTTGATGAGCAATGTCCCCGTGCAATGGAGAATGGATGAGATGGGCAATGCATCCATCAACAACATACTTGGAGTGATAACAAAAGCAGGGGGAGAAGAATTCTGGAGATATGAATGAGCAGCCATTCTATCTGGCTATAGCAGAGGGAGAGATGGGACTGCAGAGCCTCTCCATCAGCTGTGCTGAGAGACCAGGATCTTTTTGCTCCTCTTCTCTTGAACTCTTTTCATTCCAGCTGGTCCTTACAAGACCTACATTTAAGAACTAGTGTCTCAGTTTGCTTTTTCCTCCTTCCTCCCATCATTCATATAGCCCAGTATTGACGAAGTCAACTATTTGAGCTTTATAAAGAAAGCACTGTTTGGCTTCTCTTCAGTCATTCACAAAAATCCTGCAAACCCAATTGCGAAGCTACTCCTTATCTACAATGGAGTTTCAGGGTGAAAGAAGTTACATATTGCATTTGTTGTTGCAACAAGTTCTTCACACTTACCTTCAGTCACTCCCTACAGAAAGAATTAGCAAAATAAACCAAAAAGACCACCCTAAAACTTGTAACCTAAAAATGTATCATAAGCAAAATAAATGTGATTCTATAAACCACTATACCTGCCTTGGTGATGCTTTGCACTGCTTATCCAGAAGCAATCATGTGGTCCCATTTTAAGACTTGTGGAATATTTTATGCTGCTGTTTAGAATGCATGAATAAATGTTCCATCTTCATATGAGAGTTACAGAGGTGGTCTCCCTCAAATTTTAGAAAGCCAGGCTTTGCAGTGTACTGACATCATATGGCATCACAAAGTCAAATGACTTTTAAAGTACATAGTGACTTTTCCTTCTATAATCATCTTGTTAAGAAATTAAACAATGTGAATCAAGCTGCCTATTTATGAACCATTTGAAATTAAATTAAGTAATAGTAAAAATGCAAGATTGTCTCTATTACTCAGTTTGCGACTTGGCAAGCCCTCTTTGCCCAGAAGTTGATCTCTGCCAGATAATGTTAAAAATAAACATTTTCCCTCACCATTTCTCTTACAAGTATTTCACACAATTCACACAGGGTGCTGAAAAGCTACAGTCTTGGAAAGACAACACCCTGTTAACGGCTGTTGGGATGAACAACATATTTAGCATGGGTTTCCATTGGGGATGTAAGTAGGAAGTATCTACTACTTAGTCCACTAATGATTTTTGTCTGGAGCTGAAGGAGAACTCCGCCAACCATGCTTATGCAATAAATATATTATGATTTATTTTTTTTAAAAAAAATGGATTTGATATCCCACCTTTCACTCCCTTTAAGGAGTCTCAAAGCGGCTAACATTCTCCTTTCCCTTCTTCCCCCACAACAAACACTCTGTGAGGTGAGTGGGGCTGAGAGACTTCAAAGAAGTGTGCCTGGCCCAAGGTCACCCAGCAGCTGCTTGTGGAGGAGCGGAGACACGAACCCGGTTCCCCAGATTATGAGACTACTGCTCTTAGCCACTACACCACACTGGCTCTCAAATATATAAATATATTTATATATTACGAAAACAAAATATGCAAAGGGAGGGGAGGAGACAAAGCTAAGAGTCATGAATGGCACACACATTTCAACCTCATGCATACAAAAAAAATAAATAACTGACCAAAAGTATTGTGATAGAGTGAATAGTAGTTGTTGTTAGCCCTTGTGCACTGCTTTCTATGACTGTGTGCAGGAGTAATGCTGCAAGCCTTTGGAGAACAGCTATGCCCAGATACCAGAGTTAACACACACTATCACTTAAAATTATAGCACACGTACAAAACTTCAGAGCTTAAAATTATATAGCAACATGCTGGCCCTGGCCAAACTACTATGTTAAAACTTCTCTGAACTCATTTGAGTAAGAATAATGTACAATTAACATGAAAATATAATGAGCAGAAAATATGGTAGCTGAACAGTATTAAAACATTATTTTCCCCAGTGCGAGACCAACCTTTTTCCATACTATCAAGTGTACAAAGATATTTAAAGTAGTAAGTTTATCTTAAAATTCTAAGCCATCCAACTATTTTTAAGCAATCTGTCAGGGAAATGCCTTTTAAATATGCATGTATTTAATATACTAATCTGGTGTTCAGCACAAGATCAGCATGAGAAATCTCTCATTTTCAAAAAAAAAAAAAGCTGTAGTACCTATTGTTAAGATCAAATACACAAGGTTAATTTCATGGATTATATCAGAAATTTATTAGTATTAGTACTGTGGTTTTAAACGGATTACCCACTTGACACCTTCCATCCAGGGTGCATTATTAAAAATGTCAATTAATGCATCAGTTTGCAGGGGTAGTGGGTAGTGGTAAGTGTTTTTTTAAACATGCTTGTCAATAAATTTCATAGAAGTCAGTTGGGCAGACTTTGCAAAAATTGTGTTTAAGTTTATAGTAAGAACCTACCCAACATACAGATGAGTATATGTTATAAATATATAGCGAGTGAACTATATACTGTCTTGCTACAGCGGAGAAGCCAAGTGGAAAAGAAAAGCACAGGTTAATTGCCTGTCAGTTGCTCTGCTTTAAGCTGCTCAAACACAAATACAGGAGGGGTTATATTCGGGGGGGGGTCATGTGCAAAGGCAAAATTGCAGTCAGAAGGACCCCTGGAACCACCCCCCACATAACTATCCCTTTTTTTGCTGAGCTCTGGGAAGGTTGCAGAAGGCCTCTGGAAGGTTCACAGGAGCATCCCACAGCCTTCAAGAAGCTTATGCGACCTTCCCAGTGCCCAGTAAGCAAGGTGGGGGAGAGTTTAAAAACTCTGCAGTAGGGAAACACAGTGCATAAAGAGCTTTTTAAGCCCTCCACCCTCCTTACCGAACTCTGGGAAGGTCACACAATATCTTTGACGGCCCCCTCCAACTGTTTCCCTCAGCTCTCCATTTATTTATTTACCATATTTTTTCCGTGTATAAGACTAAGTTTTTTCCCTAAAAAATAATGTCTAGAATTTGGGGGCATCTTACACATGGGGGCTATCTCCCCTCATTTTCTTAAATTGGAGTCACCAAAAATAGGAGGCATCTTATACACAGGGGCGTCTTATAGACGGAAAAATACGGTATGTATTTTTCCACCACCCGTACAAAGCTACAATCATGTAAGTCAATCACACATAAATTGCCGGTTTCTTGTGAGTCTATAATCCTATACACACTTATCTGGCTGGAATCAAGTCCCACTGAAGTCTATGCAGCTGGCTTCTAAATAGGATTGTAGTGTGAATTACTTATACTACTCAGGTGTATGCAGGATAGGAAAAAATATTTTTTCTTAGTTGAGAAAACTTTATAATTATTAAATAATAAATTCAACTTGAATATTGTCTTTTACTAAATTTATAAAAAAGGCCCAAAATTGTTTAACCAGTGTATATATATTAATAAGATAAGATAGTTCCTACCAGCAGGGTCACAGTCTAATAAACACATAATCCAAAAGAAAAAGGGAATGGGGAAGGAAGAGCGGCACAAGCACTGAAGCAGCTGCTCCTTTGCTGGCCAATGGTTGGGGCTATAACAAACAACACATGAATAATCAAAGTTACTTCAACAAGAATTTATTTTAACATTACAAACTGATTTTATGATAAAGAAAAAGTCACAACTTAAAATTTTCTCTTCTGCACCAACAAATACATAGATGTCAAGTATAATCTTGCAGTAAAATAGATACAAGAACACCTGCAACATTCAATGAGGCTGAATGGGAACTTATAAGATTGTTTATAAATGGCTGTGTGATTTTTCCTGAAATGATTTTCTATCTTTGTTTGACCATCAACAACTCTGGTTGTGCTGGAAAACAGAAGTGGGTGTATGTGCTATTGAAGAGTGACTGAGTGTTTTTAAACCATTACTTGACTAGACAGGGTGTTAATAAAGGTGACTCTTCAATCAGTGTTCATTTGATACTAAAATGAAAACAGTATAAACAAAAATAAAGGGATTTAACAACAGTACCCTTGTTGATCTGGGGGGGGGGGATCCCTGCTCTATCAACTGCTTGCATTACATGGTTAACACTTGAGATATAATTTCCAAAGAGCAAAGTTTATTATGGCAAGAGCTTTCATAGACTAGACTTCATTTGCATCTGATGAAGTGAATTCTAACAAAGTTATAATGTCAGAGGCTTTCATGGATTAGTCTTTCAGATGCCACTTGAGATACAATTTCTTTATCCAGGCTCCGGTCGTAGTGTTATTGTGTAAATAAAAATGACTGCGGTATGCTGAAGCACTCACACATTTTTCCCCAGACTCATTCTCCATCTCTCAGATTCTCTTTACTGTACATGAACAATTATCCAAAGACATTGAGCTCTTTGCTATCGCAAAATCGGGGCGGGGTGGGGTAGCTGTGGCTCTCCAGCTGTTGTCGAACTCCAACAGCCCCAGACAGCATGATCAATTATCAGGTACTGTATATAGAAGCTGTAGTCCAAGAACATCTGGAGGGACACAGGCTCCCCATTCCTGGGCTGGATTGTAAGAAACTCTGGTTCCAATGCCAGTTCAGGGCATTTTTTCTAAGCAGATATAACAGGATGAAAAGGGAAATTGTGTGAAGTTTAACCCTTCTCCGTAACACTGGGAGGAAGGAGAATATAACAAAGACATACAAAATAATCTAAGAAATAAAATATACAAATGTAGCCCCATGAAAACATTTCATGGTTTATTTTGCTCCTTTCTTCTTATATTATTACATTACAGCCTATCTCTCTTCCCCCTCCCTATTAAAATGGGGTAAACGGATGAAAAATCTGGTATATCAAAATACAATGTTTCCTTCTGTTTCGTAATTTTAATTTTAAAATGTTGCCTTTCTATTTATAAATGTGAATGCATAAAAAAGCCCATAGTTAGGGGAAAGTGTGCCAGGGCATAAAGAAGACGATTTAATCCCCTTTCAGCTTCCTTCTTTACCCCACACCTTACTCCAGTCCAACAAAGGAAATCTGCATTGGAAATGGACATCCAAGTGTTGATCTCTTTAGCTGGATCAGGAACAGGCTAAAACGGGATGCAAATTAAATATGCATCCAAGCAGAGATGTCTATCCATTGAAAATACTGAAATGTGATTAGAGAGCATCTGCACTCAAATGCACATTGGGGTGTGTATCCAGTTTACGTCCTCTCACTTCTGATCCACCCATGTCCTTGAAAGCCTGATTCTACATGCAGAGCTTCATGGACCACAGTACACAGCTCCATGGACAACCACTGCAGCCCCTCTTCTCAAGGGAGAAGCAGGGGGTTTATTATGTATTCAGTGCGTACCCTGCAAGACGTTCTCAACAGCTGTATGTACTACTCGCATATACAGGGTGAGTCTGTATCTGTATCCACAGGGCCTCTTTTAAAGGACTCACCCTGTATAACCTTTGTATGTGACAGCCTGCATGAAAGGAGATAATGATAATTCCTATTCAGATGTGTCTTCCATCCAGGAATTTCAAAATATGTGAAGCAGACTTCCCTACAGAGATAGACGCAATTGCTTGGGATAGCAAAAACTCTTCACTGAGTCACTTAAATCCACATTTAATTTCTACCTAAATAGAACATCAGACACCTGACCTTAAACATTCCCATTAGTACTGTCTGAATAGCTATATTATCCTTTACCTGCAGGCAAGTAGAACAAAAATCAGGACACCCCTCCAAGAGGTGAAGGTGCCAGTCTCACTCACACTGCCAAGCCCACCACAACTTCCCACCTAACTATTGGATCCTCTCCCCTGCACCATTCAAATTCTGTCTATTGAGACATCTAAACTGTGTCAATGGAGACATTTCCTGTCAGTGGTGATAGCTCAGAGGCAATGTAGGAATATAGGAAAAGCCTTATACTGAGTCAGACCATTGGTCCATCTCATTCAGTACTGTCTACCTTGACACGGGTGGTGCTGTGGGTTAAACCACAGAGCCTAGGACTTGCCGATCAGAAGGTCGGCGGTTCGAATCCCTGCGACGGGGTGAGCTCCCGTTGATTGGTCCCTGCTCCTGCCAACCTAGCATGTCGAAAGCATGTCAAAGTGCAAGTAGATAAATAGGTACCACTCCGGCGGGAAGGTAAACGGCATTTCCGTGTGCAGCTCTGGTTCGCCAGAAGCGGCTTAGTCATGCTGGCCACATGACCCGGAAGCTGTACGCCGGCTCCCTCGGACAGTAAAGCGAGATGAGCACCGCAACCCCAGAGTCGGCCACGACTGGACCTAATGATCAGGGGTCCCTTTACCTTTACCCTTTACCTTGACGGGCAGGGGCTCTCCAGAATTTCAGACTAAAGTCTTGCCCACCCACATCTAGAGACGCCAAGGACTGACACAAACATGAACTCAGTTATTGAGAACCTTTCCCTAATACACTCATAAATACCAGATATTGGTGAAAATCAACATGGGAATATTGCTGACCTCATGTTCTGCTTGTAAACTTCCCAGAGAGATGTTTGGCACCAGCCTACCAGAAACTGCCTTCTGGGGAAAATTGAGACAAGCAGTTTGCCTATGACCACAAACCAAGTATCAAAACTGAAATATCTTCCCTTCTTAACCCAGCAGCTCAGTCATATCACCTGAGTTTCTATTCTCTCAACTCCACACCTCATTCAAAAAAAGGTACTGAAATTTTGAAAGGCATTTGTCCATGGAAAAAATAGCATACAGTCCATTTACAGATAGATGGTGAGTTGGAAAGTCAGCTTATATGGTAAGCAAATGCTGCAGAAACTCACAGCAGCTGACTGTATAGATGCTTCACAGAGGATGCCTAGAAGTAAAATGTTTTTAAAAGTGTGATGTGGTGGCAACTACTAACTGAAACTGCCTTGGTCGCACTGGTTGATGATCTCCGGCAGGCTAGGGACAAAGGTGAGAGCTGTTTCCTAGTTCTGCTGGATCTCTCAGCGGCGTTTGATACCATCGACCATAACATCCTTCTGGACCGTCTTGAGGGGCTGGGAGCTGGGGGCACTGTCATACAGTGGTTCCACTCCTTCCTCCTGGGCCATGTTCAGAAAGTGGTGGGGGGGGGATGAGTGTTCAGACCCCTGGGCTCTCACTTGTGGGGTGCCTCAGGGTTCTGTCCTCTCCCCCATGCTTTTCAACATCTACATGCAGCCGCTGAGAGAGATCATCAGGGGGTTTGGGCTGGGTGTTCATCAGTATGCGGATGGTACCCAGCTCTACCTCTCTTTCAAATCAGAACCAGTGAAGGCGATGACGGTCCTGTGTGAGTGTCTGAAGGCGGTTGGAGGATGGATGGTGGCTAACAGATTGAGACTGAATCCTGACAAGACAGAAGTACTGTTTCTGGGGGACAGGAGGCAGGCAGGTGTGGAGGATTCCCTGGTCCTGAATGGGGTAACTGTGCCCCTGAAGGACCAGGTGCGCAGCCTGGGAGTCATTTTGGACTCACAGCTGTCCATGGAGGCACAGCTTAAATCCGTGTCCAGGGCAGCTGTGTACCAGCTCCATCTGGTACGCAGGCTGAGACCCTATCTGCCTGCGGACTGCCTCGCCAGAGTGGTGCATGCTCTGGTTATCTCCCGCTTGGACTACTGCAATGCGCTCTACGTGGGGCTACCTTTGAAGGTGACCCGGAAACTACAACTAATCCAGAACGCAGCAGCCAGACTGGTGACTGGGAGCGGCCGCCGAGACCATATAACACTGGTCTTGAAATACCTACATTGGCTCCCAGTACGTTTCCGAGCACAATTCAAAGTGTTGGTGCTGACCTTTAAAGCCCTAAACGGCCTCGGTCCAGTATACCTGAAGGAGCGTCTCCACCCCCATCGTTCTACCCGGACACTGCGGTCCAGCACAGAGGGCCTTCTGGCGGTTCCCTCACTGCGAGAAGCCAAGTTACAGGGAACCAGGCAGAGGGCCTTCTCGGTAGTGGCGCCCTCCCTGTGGAAAGCCCTCCCACCAGATGTCAAAGAGAACAACAACTACCAGACTTTTAGAAGACATCTGAAGGCAGCCCTGTTTAGGGAAGCTTTTAATGTTTGATGTATCGCAGTATTTTGGTGTTCTTTTGGAAGCCGCCCAGAGTGGCTGGGGAGTCCCAGCCAGATGGGCGGGGTATAAATAATAAATTATTATTATTATTATTATTATTATTATTATTAGGCCCCAGAATAAAATGTAGCACTTAGCCTTACCTCTGAGTATTTTTTCTAAGTCACTCCAATGTGTGCAGAAGCATCTGGATTAACACAGAGCAATCTCTGGACCATGACAGATACAAAATATGCAAGCCAAGAATATAAATGTTTAACCTGTTAGCCTAGCTACTGTTTCCTAAGGATGGAACAGGCAGTAGCCTATTTGAGTCAATCTCTCTTCCTCCACAGTGAAATGCTCAGCAAGTGTGTGGGTCACTGAATGAAGCTGCATGCCTCCATAAAGCACCCTTTCCTGGGATCTCCTTCCCTTTGTAGATGCCAAGAATGATGCCTTGGCTGCTTAATTCAGAATGTTCCACATGTTAGCTCACAACATGTTAAGCAACTGTGTTAACCAAGATGGATAGTGCTGTCAAAGAGGAAGCTGGTTCAGCATGACAGAAGCAGTGGGATATAGTGACCTTTATATTCAAAAAGAAATGTCCTTAAAATGGCATGAAGTGGTTCTTTTAAAACACTTTTCTTGCTTTTTTATGTTTGGTAACTGAGTGCAACATTGCTAGACTATTACTACACATACACTTTATTTCCAGTTAGACCCTTAAGCTTGCTCATAAAGCTGGTGATGATTCATATTCTTTATCACACTGCTTTGATTTTTTAAAATCATTCAAAATTCTGTTTTATTAGTAGTCCGTGTTCCAGGATACCTAGATTTTATTGACAACTGAAACTCTTACAGAATATATCCAAATTTGTCAGGTGCATTTTTATAGTAAATAATGAAAATACTGGTTTGTGCCCCAAAACTATTTAAAAACCACTTGTGGTCCAATTCTAACCAGCTTTGCTAAGCAAGAATGCCTACTGAATTAAGTGAAATTAATTTGCAAGTAAACATGCTTAGAATCACAGCCTTAAATTAGTATAACTGTGCAAACCATCCAAATTATTTATCAAAAAAAAGCAAAGACCAATGATTTTTCTTGACTCAAGAAGTATCATTCCACTCCTTTATAAAGAATCTACTAAAATGCAGAGAAAAATAATTTCAGCAACTTTCTCTTTTTAGGGTGGGGTGATGCTGGTTAGGGCTTCAACATTTCAGCTGCAATCCTAAAATGTAGAGTAAGTCCCGTTGGACAAAATGAGACTTACCGCTAAATATACATGTAAAGGATTGTACTGTTAAATGATTAATCATTTAGATTAACTGAATAAACAGTACCTATGGTCTACAAAAAAGGTACTGTGAATAAATTGGGTAGCAGACTTTTAAAATATATATTAAAGTACTTCTAAAGCTACAGATTAAAATAAACATTTTCTCTTTTCTCACTCATGGAAGGCAATGTCTTTTCTAATAGGATGCCGGCTATAATACACATATACATCTATACATCGTCTAAAAACTAAGTATGCTTCTTGTCATTGTTTTCACTCATTCAATTTATGTAAATTTAATGAGTAATCAACTAAAGCTCATGTGAACAACCAAGATTTCTTTAACTGGGTGACAGATCAGAGAGAGAGAGAGAGAGAGAGAGAGAGAGAGAGAGAGAAGACATCTAAAACTGTAAGAGAATGTTCAGCTTCTCTCCAGGTAAACCCATATGCTGAAAACAAAAGGCACGTCAAGCTGCATAACACATAAGGTTCAAAACATTCATCTGTTACAACAATTAATATATTCAGTTCTGGACTGTAAGTTTAAAAGTTAGGCTTTGTTTTTTAATCATTTTTTCCTTCATAGAAAGGTCTCTCAAATCTAGCATTTTTATAATCAAAATCTAACCAGACAACTGAAGCAAATTTCCTTAATTTGTCTCACTGTTAGGAAACAATTAGCTATAAAATTTCTATTGGAGGAAGAAATTATTGTTGTTATAAAGTCTTTATATTTATCAGGAACATCTGCTAATGGCTTGGTCTGCATATCATATAAAGCCAAACTTTGGCTTAGTGTGCATGTGTGGGCTCCTGAAGGAACACTCACAGTGACTTTACTCATTCCAGTCCTTTTTGCTGCCACCCCCAGCTAAGCCAAGATTTGGCTTAGCCTGGACCCATGGTGATGCCCTCTCCAAACTAACCACATGTTGTACCCAAGAACAAACGTTGGTTAACAGCTCATGGTTAGATTGCAGGGAGCTTAACCATGAGCCTGGGTTAGGATGACAAACTAAGCCAAATGCTGGCATAGCTGAGCTTGGCACAGCAGCAAAAAGGAGCAAAGTGGCTTTTGTTCAATGGGATTTCCTCCATGTAATGTAAGCAGGTTTAAGGTTTACTATTAGCTTCCTTATTTGCCTTTAGAATACATCCTGAGACTATGGAAGAACTTACTGCATGCTAGTGACTAAACAATCAAATACTTTTATGCAGTACCTTGTGCCTGAGCAGCAGAGCTGTGAGAATATCCGAGAGCCAGGAGTGCTGTCTCCACCAGCTGACTAAAAAGCACATCTTTGCGAACCAGAACAAACTCTGCATGTTCTTCTCGATTATCATATTCGAGAGAAGTGTCCAGCTGCTCCACCACACAAAAGACAGGAATCATCAAACCTGGAGGGGAAAAGATGGTTGAATCCACAATTAGAGACCATAGGATCAGACCAAAACTCCAGGTAATCCAGAATCCTAGATGCCTTTGGGAGGCCTACAAGCAAGTCCTAAAGGAACAGCCCTCCCTTGCTGTACACCCAGAAGCACCAAGGTTTCAGAAGTGCACTGCCTCTTAACAGTGGGATTTCCACTTAGCTAGCAGACCTAATATCTATGGATTTGTCTAACCATTTAAAAAAGCAATCTAAGCTAGTGTTCATCACCAAATTGAAACGGTCTTATTCCACCTCTCAGTCAAGGACTCCCAAGGCAGCTAAAAACATTTTTATACATATCTATTAAAATTATACAAAAGCAGAAGAATAAACAAGAAATCAGTTCAAACAGCTGTAAGATCAAATTTCATTAAAATCTAGAAAGAATAGAAATGTTTTAAAGTGTTGGTTAGAAGCAGCTAGGGTGGGCACTTGACAAACCAATAGGGGCGGGAAGCTCCAAAGATACAAAGGTACAACAACTGAGAAGACTACATTGCCACCTTCAAAAAGACAGAAACACTCTGAGGAGCACCTTCCAAGAGGGTCTGAACAGTCAAGTAGGCTTATAGGGAACCAGGTGGTTTTTCAAGTACACAAGGCCAAGCTTATAGGAGTCACCACCACAGAATAACTGTGAACTACATGAAATAGTTCTTTTTCTCTCTTTGATAACAAAGCACGCACAAAAATCCTTCAACATTTATTAAAGATTAATAAATAGATTATGAAAAGGTCTTCAGAAGGAGATTATGTCATTGAGTTGTTCAAATAAATCATCAAGCACATTATAATCATTATCACTTTGCTCTAACCACTAACTTCCTAGGTCCAGTTTACCATAAATCAAGTATATTATTCATCATGTCTATAGTTTTTAATTGTGTAAAAGTGCTTTTCAATCCTGAAAAACGCATCTTCAGAACAATCCAATTATATACACCACTAATTTTCCTATTTTACATATAGGGAATTAAAACTGAATTAGCTAAAAATACCCACAAAATATATTCCTGAAACAGGACATGAGCTCAGGCTTTCCAATGCCTTAACACAGGAATTAGCAACTGGTACCCAGGGCCAGTCAGAACTTGTGTCACCCCAGGGCAACTGTGTCTGGCAGCAGCTACAGCAAACAAATATTTTAAAATTTCCCACATTAACCCCAATAAAGCACTTGTAGGGAATTTAAATGGTTGTCTATTCTTGCTGTCACCAAGTAACTACACAGCCAGGAGCTCGCCAGGATCAGAAGGGACCCACCAGAGGTTATTTTAGAGGTTATTTTGTTAAGCAATCTCCCAGCCTTGAGCACAGGCCTGCACAGCATAAGGTGCACGGCCAACTGCAGTCTCCTCTTTGACATTTGCTGCCTCCTAAGGAATTCCAACTACCCATGGTTTGCTGTTCTTTCCCACCTCTTTCTAGAAATATATAAGCTCTCCCAAGCCCATAAAAACCTGGAAATATACTCCCATACAAAAGCTTGGTTCATTCTTACAGCAAGTGAAGCCCATCAAAATTATTAAAAATTGGGATTGTATGATGATGTAGTAAATATTTTTTGTTAGTCCTCCCACAACCAGGAAAAAAGTTTTTAAAAGCAGGGGAAGGAAAAGTAATTTGTCTAGAAAACAAATCTTTTCCTATTATAGTAAAGGTAAATGGACCCCTGACCGTTAGGTCCAGTCACGGATAACTCTGGGGTTGCGGTGCTCATCTCGCTTTACTGGCCGAGGGAGCCAGCGTACAGCTTCCAGGTCATGTGGCCAGCATGACTAAGCCGCTTCTGGCGAACCAGAGCAGCGCACGGAAAAGCCGTTTACCTTCCTACCAGAGGGGTACCTATTTATCTACTTGCACTTTGCGGTGCTTTCAAACTGCTAGGTTGGCAGGAGCAGGGACCAAGCAATGGGAGCTCACCCCGTCGCGGGGATTCAAACCGCTGACCTTCTGATTGGCAAGCCCTAAGCTCTGTAGTTTAACCCGCAGTGCCAACCGCATCCCTTTTCCTATTATAAACAAGGCCAAATTTCACATATGAGGATGTAATCCAGCCAAAGTTAGCTTTTAACAGAGGACAACAGGAAAGAAAGCTAAGCACATCTCTAGCTCTCCCACTAAAATCAACGGAACTTAAATATGCTTAACATTGGCATGATCTTATTAAGTAATTCTATGTAGTTGTGTTCTCCAAGTGTTACTAGTATCAACCCTTTCCCTTTATAATTAATTCAACAAAGCAGATTAGAAGAAACATAGTATCAGTAGAATGTTAGCAACATAGTGACTGAACATTGACATTCATCATGCATACAAAAAAAATTATTAAGCTTTGCAGATTTACTTAGAATAAATCTCACTAAGCTCCGTGAAACTTGCTTCTGAACAAACTTTAAATTCCACTTGCTTTTTCTTTTTGTGTCACAAAACTTTACTGTACCCGATTAAATATAGTTTGTTATATATTTACTATGTTCTAGTCTACATCCCCTTTGTACAAAAAGTGAAAATTACTGGTTACTGCAGTATGAGTCTTGGGCTCATGTACTAGCTAACCCCTTTCCTCTGGTGCAGTTGTGAGAACATCAAAAGCTTCCATTTCCATTGCTATTTAATCACAGTTTAACATTATATTCAGAATATGCAGACCATAAAAATGGAATTCCAAACATTAAATGAGCACTGACTACATTTGCTCAGACTCATCATCAGGATATTACCTTGTACCCAATTACATCTGGGAAAGAGTCTAGAAAATAGATTAAAATAATTGGTTCTCAGTACAAAGCCTGTCCCAGCTTCCTAATACAGCAGTACTCTAATGGCCACTCAAATGAACTGGATTGTCCAAGCTCTACAGTACTTCAGATCCAGCAAACTTTTCACATCAGGGGCACCAGCTTGTGAGGGCCATTGGGAGGGAGTCAGTGTTGCACACCTGACATCAGGACATTGGGAGGAGCTTGGGGAGAAGCTGAAGGGGGGGGAGCACATGACTTCAATGGCCAGCGGCTCCTCCTCCACCACCTCCTGGCACTACCAGTAGAAGGCCACTTCCACTCTCCTTCTCCTCTTCAGGAGGAGGAGGAAGAGCCGTCCACTGGAGCCACACTGTGCTTGGCTCCACACTTTAACCTCCACACTTTTTGGACATGGGGGTAGCCCCCACACCAAAAATATTCAGGGGGCCAAAAGGGCTCCATCCCCAGGAGATGGTGCCCATTTCACATTTTTGTAACAGAAAATTTTGCTGTTACTATGTTGAAGCCTATAGTTCTGTACCTCCTGCCAACCTAGCAGTTCGAAAGCGCGTCAAAGTGCAAGTAGATAAATAGGTACCGCTCCAGCGGGAAGGTAAACGGCATTTCTGTGTGCTGCTCTTGTTTCACCAGAAGCGGCTTAGTCATGCTGGCCACATGACCCAGAAAAACTGACTGCGGACAAACGCCAGCTCCCTCGGCCAGTAAAGCGAGATGAGCGCCGCAACCCCAGAGTCATCTGCAACTGGACTTAACGGTCAGGGGTCCCTTTACCTTTACCTTTATAGTTCTGTACATTTACATTTAAATGTATGGACATTTATCAGAACCACAAGAGAAAAGCTTGTAACTATAAAAGTTACACTTAGGTCAGTTGTTTTCTGTGGCTCCTAGCAGGGAGGGGGCACAGTCCTTCAGGGATGGAGGAGGAAATGGTAGGATCCTGAGGTAGGATCTGCAAAGATCTGGGTGGGTTGAATGTCTGGCAGGGGTCTTTCACTGATCTGGGGGTGACTGCAACCCCATTGCTTTGCCTTCTCAAATCAGGTTGGGAGAAATAGACCTCAGGAAGGGCTGCTACCTAGTTCAAATGCTAGTCTCAAGTGTATGGTTTCAGGAGGAGGTTGAAGAGGTCCTGACTGGTTCCTCTTCTACTCTTGGTCTTTCATTACTGACACAAACCACAGATCTCCACATGCAATTGTGCATAATAGTTTCTAAACACTCACCTACAGCAGTGATTATTAATGTTGCACTGATACGAGTTCCCACAAGGAAGATAAGTTAAGACCCCCCCAAATTACTTTGAGAAGTCTGACCGAAAAGCTCTAGGAAGACATACAGCTTAGACAATCCAGTCCAAACAAACAAAAACAAATGCAAAAGAGGAGGGTGTTTGTTTTGATTTTTAAAAGATTTGGAGTGTGTGTGTGTGTGGTAGAATTGGTGTAATACCAATGTAATTTATGACAAATACAGAAGTGGAAATGTTTGCCTAAAGAGAAGAGATGTTAACAACAAGAATTTGTAACAGGGTCTCAGTTTGGAATAGGAGCAGAACCTGAAGATGCCTCAACTAACACCACCATCACCAGTGTGGCTTCCTTAAATGATTGCCCAAAAGCTTTCTTGATCTACCCTTTGCTCTAGAAATACAACAGCCAGAGATTGTACTGGCAGTCCACTGCAATGCTGGTCCACATTTTGACACATGACATTAGGGGTACCGTCCCACATTAGTCCCACTGAACTCAACAGAGCATACTTCTGAGTAGTCATGGATAAGACTGCACTACACAACAACCATATTGCAAAATTATTTTGGTCAACAATCTGTAATTTGAACAAGTTATTTATCAATTGGCAAATTAATATGGTTGTCATATTATTTGAACAAGTTTCAAGTTGAAACAAATGCTATGTGTTTTCTAAAGACTCTTCTGTCTATAAAAGCCAACACAAAAAGATAACCACAAGCCAAAGGTAGATTGGGAGAGCATAGGAATAAAGGGGATACAACAGGCTCCACATCTCAGGAAATGATGATTTTCCTGTTTACTTCTGGGGGGGAAATATAGTCATCTGGTGTCTAAGCCAGAATCAGAGAGGGTAAAAGAACTGACTAACCTGCACTAAGTAAATAAGAGGGCTGGAGGGGGCAATAGAGGGCATATAGAAACTTCTCAATACACCCTTAGAGCCTGTCATTCTCACTGAATACATATAGGCCAGAGGTGAAGATGGAGAAATGACTGAGCAATGTAATCCTATGTGTCTAGGTGTTGTATCCACAGAGTCCAATGGATTTGACAGAGAGGTCATGGCTTTAGTTGGAAGAGATGAGAAATACAGACATTAATGTAGTTGGCTACATTCAGGTTTTACTCCTTTTAAAAAAATACACTTTCAGTGCAATTCTGTACATGTTTACTCAGAATTAAGCCACAATTCATTTAGTGGGACTTATTCCCAAATAAGTGAGTCTACAATTGTAACTTTAATGTAACTGAAATGGGGGGAATGTTTTTATTTCTAGTATCTTTAGTGTATGTGTAGTTATGAGAAGCAGCCAAAATCCAAGGCAAGTAATAATTCATTTTGTCCAGTAGCCTGATATTGCAGTCCTATAAACCTGGGAGTAAAGCTCATTTAATGGCACTTGTTAGTGAAAAAACACTATTTCCTAGGATAAAAAGAAAATTCAGTGTAAAATGATTAACTCTTATCTTCTATTATTATTAAGATTCATATATTTTCTACCACAAAGATAAAAGCAAAGAACCTGTAAGAGCCAAATGGAGAAGAGTTATTGCCTCATGATCACAGTTGCATTGTCCACCACAAGTAGACAGTCATGCATAGCACTGCATAGTAAGAAAGTGAGAACACTGTAAATGATAGTCTCAGTTTTCCTAATTATTTCATCCCTGATCAAAAGCAACAGCAATGTTCAGCTGTTTCAAGCTAATCAACCTCACAGACAAGCCATAGCTCTTTTTAAAAAGCAAGCGCATAGACAAATGGTTCACAAACTGAAAAGTTGCTGCTCTTTAAGATACTGTACTGTACTGTCCGACACATACTTCAGTATCTGAGAAAACACACACTCATGATTTTTTCCACATGACTAGTGCAACAAATCTTGTTACAGTACTAGCTCACTCCTTTCCTTCCCCTCACCCATCCTCTCTCTCTCTTTCTCTCTCTCTCTCTCTCTCTCTCTCTCTCTCACACACACACACACACAGAGGGGGGGGGGGAGAGAGAGAGAGAGAAATACTGTATATCCAATAGTTCCACTCAGTTGATAGTATGACTTCCATCAGCGGAACAGAGATGGAAGCAATATTCAGCAATACATCTCCCACCTACAGCCCTCCATACTTCCCTCACCAACTCCAGAAGGTTGCAAGATGCTCCAAAACAAAATCTGGGGGCAGAGGAAATTGCTAAAAATTGCATGCCACCCCAATCTGCTAACAGAAGCCTTACAATCAGCTGAGCTACAACTTTGGATAAAATACATCATTTTAAAGAAAAGATAGCATACATATTGCTACTATCTTTATTTTCCTCTGAAGATGTAATTCCTTACCAGGAGAAAAAAAGAAACCCTGTCAAACCCAACTTTTCCATTTATGTTAAAGGCAGGCTATGGCTCTGAAAAAATGCATATTAAAAAACAAAACATAACATAACTTAGTTATTTCTTAATACAACTTAGCCATTTCATTTGTTGTTTTACAAATATCCCACACTACTATATATAATAACATGAACTAATGGAAAATATACTAATATTTCACTTCAAAAGAGTGACGCCATTTTAGAACTAGTACCTTAGATGTTTTTATAAAACCACCTATTTAATACATACTAGTGCTTTTGATGCCTGTGGCATTTTAAAAAATGGTTCAGGGTGAGAGAATTAAAGAGAATTCCCTGCACAGCTATAATTTTTAAATGCCAATTTCTATGCCAGATTCCACCCACAATTAATTTTAATGGTCACGTTACAATGTCTTAAAAGTGAAACTACAAATAGACCTTGTACTGAAATATTAGGATGTCATCATATGTAAGTTTACAGTAAAATCTTTTTCCAAAAGGAAGAAAAGTGAAGAAACTACTGTATTCACATCTTAAGAGACTAGAAAACCCTGTTGATTTTAAAAGGCAAGTTTAGTGAATTATTATTATTAGCGGATTTTTCTACTATACAATATAGTATATTGCAGGGTTGGAAAAACCTTTGGCACTACAGGTATTGCTGGACTAAAATTCCCATCATCTCCAGCCAGCATGGCCAATGGTCAGGGAGGATAGGAGCTGTAGTCCAACAACAAGTGGACAATCTGGGGGACTGAACTACCAAACTGCCCAGGCAAATACTACGTCCTGGCTCCCACCCAACAAATCCAGACACAGGTGTTTTACCTGAAAGATCAAAACAAATAGATCTTTATTCAGGCAAGTGATGGCACAAGATCAGCAGCAGACACAGTGCACTCAGGAGGAAGGCAGAAAGTTCAAAAATGCAGGGAAATGACAAAGATGGCCCACCAAGTTTCTCCATCCCTCCTGCCAAGCTTTTAAAGACAAGGTATGACACGTGTGGCGCTGTGGGTTAAACCACAGAGACTAGGACTTGCCGATCAGAAGGTCGGCGGTTCAAATCCCCGCGACGGGGTGAGCTCCCGTTGTTCGGTCCCTGCTCCTGCCAACCTAGCAGTTCGAAAGCACGTCAAAGTGCAAGTAGATAAATAGGTACCGCTCCGGCGGGAACGTAAACGGCATTTCCATGTGCTGCTCTGGTTCGCCAGAAGCAGCTTAGTCATGCTGGCCACCTGACCCGGAAGCTGTCTGCGGACAAACGCCGGCTCCCTCGGCCTATAGAGCGAGATGAGCGCGCAACCCCAGAGTCGGTCACGACTGGACCTAATGGTCAGGGGTCCCTTTACCTTTACCTTATGACATGTTCGCAGGCTCTCTTGCCTTGTGGGAATGTTGAGTTTTCAAGTGCGCACTCCACCAGGGTGGGTGGGTCTGCTCCCATCTGCAAAGGTGGCACCTGGTTCCAGGCAGCAGGACTGCAACAGCCTCCCCACTCCACTGATCAAAGCCCTCTCAACTTCGCAGGAAGCTCAAGAGCGATAGCTAGCATCCCTGCTCCTCCTTCCAAGCAACTGAAATGTCCCACAATTCACTCACAACACCCCACACACATTCTTTTCATCCTTGTCTTCTATGGGGGCCTCCTAACCCAAGTCCAAGAGTGTTGCTCATGATGTACTGTAGTTTGGTGGTATTTTATCTTGTGTAAATAATCCATGAGGTCACAATGCTCTCATATCATTGGTGCCTAATTATTTATTTTTAACATGATATGACCTCAACAAAGGCAAGATTAAGGGCCCCTTGCTTTCCACACCCACAGGAATATGTATACACACTTTGTTTAGCAGCAGGCACCCTCTGCTCTATGCCTTAAGACACTATCACATTTAAAAACTGAAGCCTTTTATGGATGTTGTGTGCTTTGTTAGCTGAATTTCAGTTGAAATAAAATTGCAGCTGTTTAAGTATCTCCTACCATTCTAATAAAAACCAAGATCTATTTGCTACAAAAAATGTAAATAATGGTTGATTACAAAAGTACAGAAATTTGATTTCATTGTTCCAAAACAATCAACTTTATTTGGTTTTGCAACTCATATCCTTTGTAATAATTATTTTTAAATGGTGATTTCAATCAGGGGTAGCTAATCTTTTTTAGTCTAAGAACAACATTAGTCTCTGACCAACCCTCTGGGTGCCACATGCAAGGGGTGGGTATGGTCACACACAAACACACACGCAGGTAAACATACACACAGGGACACAATCCTGTGCAAATCAGCTGAGGGGGCAATTTACTCAATCAATCTGAGGGAGGGAGAGATTTACAACTGCATTAGGGCCCTGAGATTAGCACACCCTACCACTATGTCTACTTTTAAAAATAACTTTTTCTCACTGCCACCAAAATTGGGATGGGAGGCAGAAAATTTAGCTGAGGGGGCTTGTTCAGGCTCCAAAACTAAGGGTATTTTATTTTATTTTTATTAAACTTCTATCCTGTCTTTCTTCCCAAAAGAGCACACAATGGGAAAACATGGTGGTAAAACAGTACAAGTAAAAATAAAATAAAAACATATTTAAAAACAATTAAGGACTTCTAAAAACACTCCTGCTTTAAATACTTGATTGTATTTGACCAATGATGACATAGCACCCAGAAGTAAAACAGAACCTAATGAAGGCATATAGCTCATGAGAAGGAAATGTAAGTGAAGTGATGAAGGGAAGCACTCTTAATTTAGAGCACTGTAGGCCATTTTAAATGCAACAATAAAGCATGATTTGGAGCATGTTGGTACAGTCATAGCTTGATGGCTACAGAGCTTGATCATTAGGCTATAGACAGAAATGTGGAGTGGAAGATTTTCCGGTGCTAGGGTTGCTATACTTTGAAAAAGGAGAACATATTTACAGACTTCTACGTTTAACAACGGATTGCTATGATGACTCTCATTTTAAATACCCCTACTATATGTAGGCTATAGAAACTGTGGTATATTATTAGTAGCAATGTTCTTAACTTTAACGAGCCTGCCAGAGTAGAGCCGTGGGTGCCGCAATTACAAACGCCCATGTGACCACAACACTGGCCTACAGCCGCTGTTCCTCATAGGACCTGGGAAGAAGGTGCAGACATGCTGCAGAGTTCTCCCGTTCCATTCATGAAAAACAAGGGGTGGGAGCACGATGCATGGGGCTTTTAAATTTGTTTCTATTTTAACAAATTATTGGGGTATTGTAAACAAACAAAAAACCCAAATAAAAAAACCTGGACATTCTGCCAAATTTTAAAAATCCTCCCGGACAGAAATTTTAATCCTGAAAAAGAGGTGTCCAGAAAAAAGAGGACATATGGCAACTATCCAGTGCTTTATTCTGTTTTATAAATTCATTAGTAACAATCAATGGGTGCCAACTTCAAATAAAGCTTGGCCGTTTCAAAGTTTTTAGCTTTGTTTACTGAATACAAGTAAAATAAACATGCTAAATTAGTTCATGCTCTAGGGCATCAGAAAAAATTCTGATGCAAACTAAAAAACTTATGGTGCAAATTACATTAATTATATTAATTTGAAAAGAAAGGTTTTCTGGGATTTTGCTCTATCCAAAAATTCCCAGAAAACCCACATCATTGGCCTTAGCACATGTGTCTCCTTCTCTCTTTACATACTCCAATTTTCTCCCTTGGTTCCAATTTAGTGTCAAACCAGAGTCTGCCATTACATTCAAAGTTGGGCAACCTATCCAAGGGAACAAAGAAGCACACAAGCATAGAGCTTGATCACTTAATGCCATACTACGATTTCCCCCCCCCATTTCATTTCTATACCGCTTTATATTTTAAATAAAAAATCTCAAAGCGGTTTTGTTATTACATATAAACCAACCCTATTAATATATTCCAAATACTAATTATTTTGCTTTGTCCCTTGAGTTGCTTCTAAGCCCTCCAAACTGCATGGCTACCAGGGTCTGGCCCTAGGTTGGAAAATAATTCTTTATTTCTTCTTGCTCTCCTTTCACTATTGCTCCCAAGCTTATGGCTGCCTTGGCACAATTCAGTTATACATATGTAAACTAGGTTATATTTACCTAATAGAGAAAAGGGGAAACATGGGAAGGCATCAAGAACAGAAAAAGAAGGGAGGAAGCCTCCAGGTGCACAGAAGTTTATCAAGTCCGATGCATATAAAAAATAAATCCTCATTCAGGGGCACTCTTGTATACTTTAACAAGGTGGGTCTTAGCCCTGCATGTTGATGGTATCCTGAAGAATTAATATTTAAAAAACTTTTTACTTCAAACATACATCTCTGTATTTGCCTATCATTCACTATATTCTATGTCTACTTACCCAAAATGCAAAAAAAAAAAAGCCAGATATTATATGGCAGCTACTATACTGTAATCAATTTCCAAGACTATTACCCTATTTTCCCTATAGGTAGAATGGTCTTGCAATAACAGATGTTAATAATATTCATTTCACACCATGTTCATTTAACTTTTGAGAGTCCTTGAATTTGCAAACAAAGGTTTATTAGTTAACTTTTCATCAAAGAATTTGAAGTATTATTACCTTTCAGTTCTATGCAAGCTGAAGGAACAGCAACATACATATTGCAAACTAGGATATGTACATGAATATTAAGAAAATCAATTTGCTGATGTGTGCATAATGCTGTTGCTTGTAGAAATATCCTCAAATTTACTGTGACTAGTTTGCTCACAAAGTACTGCCATTATGATTTGAATCATCTGCACAATAGACTAACAATTCTGTTTCTAGACTCCGGAAGCTGCTAGCCTGAAATGTAAGGATAAATGTTCCATGAGATCACCTTCCTACTATACAACCTGCTTTTATTTCTGCCTAGTCTCCACCTGAACTGTGCTATAAAGATCTTGGATTACTGTACAAGGAAATTGGTAGTCTGAAAGGCCTCATTTTACATCACAAGTAAAATATGGTTCTATACTCTGCCAGTTTAGGAACCAAGGAACACTACACTAAATCATATTCTGAGCCACCGTATATTCTGCAGTCTAAACATCCAAATGGGAAGGCTCCTTTCTTCCTTTCTTGCCCTCTCATGGCACCATTTTTCTAAGCGGCAGGAACACTTAAAAGTCAATTCAGGAAGAAATCAGCATATACCTCACCTTTCAATATCTCCCAAGTCAAATACATAATTACGCAATCACTAGTAATATATGGTTCATTGTGAGACTGCAAGGAGCTTGAAATAATAATTCTGGGCAATCAAACAATGCATTAGGTTGTATGGATAAAATTCAAGCTAATTTGGAACCAACAATAAATTCAGATCAAACAAAATGGATCTTGCAAAAGAAATGCAACAGGAAATCTGAAAATGGATCTGGGAAAATGCTTATAAACTTTCAGGGGAATTTCCACACATTATTATTTAGTTAGCATTTACACCAACACAATTAAGCACAATATCCCCAAATGTCAGTGATAAATGTTGACACTCTAGGGCTTTGAGGGCAATTTTTTACATTTTCGGACATACCCCTAGACTAATACATTGAAATTTGGCAATAAAAGAAATCCAAAATACTACTGGATATAACATTACAAATGATCCTCTTGTAATTTCAAAAGGGATAGTATTGGAATATAAAAGACTCATCTCTCAAAAGCAACATGTATGGCAATCTCTTAGGAGAAAAGCAAACACTATTGATCTGATATTGATTAATAGTTTATAAGAATTTGGGATACAGTATGCATGTCCAAACGAAAACACAGCAAAAGTCAGAGAAAGCAGGCAGCAAGTTGTACATTTATAGAGAAACTGAGCCTTTTTATTTTGTATTAGAATAATGAAGTACAATAAAGTACAAGATGCACTACATCCTTATGTGATATTAATAGAATCTGTTAGTAATAAGGTAGCTCTAATATCTTTCATTTTTCCTATTTTATCAGAAATAATCACCATTTATTTCCACCACAACACTTTTGTTACGCTGTATGATATTGGTAAATTATTGTATCATAACTGAATATTGCACGTATTATGATTTTCTGATGTACAGTTTGGCAAATACTATTTTTAAGAGACTGGGGAGGATCATGTCAGTTCTAAGGGCTTACAGAGTTCAACAAACAAATAAGCCAAAGTTTTCCAAACTGTCTGTCGAGACACGTTTGTCTGTCGGCTGCAGTGTGTAGGTGTGTTGCGCGAACGCTCCCCTTGCTCCTTCTGGAGCTGGAAAAGGGTTAGTCTAACCTCTGGTTTGCTAGTAAAACTGAATTACTATGTTATGAAATGATGCACGTCTAATAAATGTTTCACCAACATGAAAAATTTGGAAAGCTCTGAAATAAGCAAGCACACCCACTGTACTGGGAAGTTTGCAAATAACTTCATAACAAAGCTTACAGTTTGCCAGGGACCTTACTTTATCTCTAATTATTAATTCAGTTGATCTAGATGCAGGACTTGTTTATAGTCACCACTCTGAGAGCTTTTCGTCTATCCCCACAGAGGAAAAATGCAGGTAGTCACTGGTGAAGAGGTCAGCTGAATACTACACGACAGGCAGGCCCAGCTTCAGTACTTCAACAGTTTGCAATAGCATACTAAACTGGGAACTGAGGCCATTAAACTGGGAACTGACGCCACTCAGACAACAGCTTTCACACTGTACATCCATGGACAGAAAGGTTGCAGTGGTGGGGTGGGGAGATGGAGCACAAAAAGTAGCTGCATGAATTAGGACAAAGAGCTGAGAAAAGTGTACAATGGTTTACATCCTAGTTGCTCCTCTGTTTGTGTAATAAGGATAAGTTTTTATGAACTCTCCATCCATCTGTAGCTTGCTGCACCAAATCCTGTACCATCCAACAACCAGGAGCATATTTTCAGGGACCTGGGGTCTTCGGAGGGATGGGTAAGGCAGAATAGCCCTGTTCCATGAATGTGAATTATTTTCCATTCATGGAACAAAAGTTAGGATCCAAGACACATTTGGGGAAGAAAACTTCACTGTCTCCACTACTCAGATATTCCTTCCATTTCATAAAGCTGGCAGATGACAAACGAATCAAGTTGTAATGAACAAAGGGGAGAGGGAATTAAACTGGCAACAGGAAGTGCTTCCTCTCACTGAATTTAAAAGGCATAAGCCCAATTATTTCACCTCTACTTTAAAATCTTAATAACAGCAGTTACTAAAAACTTGTCCATGTCTGTGAGCGCAAGTCGCATATTTTCCACCATAAATACAGATTTTAGCTAACAAGATGAAGTAAACTAAACACCAGTTCAGTTACTCTGTATTTTCTCAAAGTCTAAAAATTGGTAGACTATGTGACAGGTCCATCTCATTTTTCTTAATGATGTTTTTATTATTCTTTCACCCAATTAAAACAGAAATGGATATTGCATCTTCTGACTGTATAATTGTTATTGTAATCTGTTTTCGATCACTGCTTGGGAAATTGGTCCAAAACAACATAAACTATCCACAGCCTCAAAATTCAAGTCATTTTCTTTTACTACGACACTTAAGGAGACATCTATCATGTTGCTCTGCTAGCATGTGAGTATTATGGCAAAAAAGTTATTTGTAAGTTGGGAAAAGACATTATGAAAGGCACCTTTTACTGCAAAGTAATGCATAACTCATAAGTGAGATTTTTATTCCTTAATAGCCAATAAAATACAAAATAGCAAATCTAAGAGATATGCATATTCAGTTGTAACATATAAATAATGGAAAGGCACATCACATAAAAATATGATTTTATTTTCCATTTTAAAATATAGGTTATTCAAAGGGCATGCTTCATTTGTAATATGACTGCATCAGCAATATTTATCTTTTAAAAGGAAGATCCTAAACATAATCCTAAACACCTTTACATGGAATGAAATAAAAACCCAGAAACCTACTGACAAATAAATACGCTAAACAAAAAAGAAAATTTTCTCACAATACTATTATTATGTTGTCTCATATTAGTCCAACTAACAGTGCAATCCTACCCACATAAACTCAGAACTAATGCCACACTAATTTCAATGTGTCTTACACCTACGTAAATGTGAATAGGTTTGTAGCCTAAACCACGTATCTTAGAGATAAACTTAAGTAACTTCTAGGCCCAACACTATTACATCTTAAGAAAAACTGCAAATCAAGTTATTGAAGACAAGTTTCTTTGTTTACCAAAGAAACAGTGTCATGTAACAAGTAAATATCTGCCAGTTAACAATGACACCTTGTATCTTTAAAAATGTGATGTGGGAACCTATTTCCATTGTTTTAAATGGAACTAACTTCCACCTATATGATTTTAGGTTATGATCTTAAACATATTTCCTAGGATTCAAGTTGCTTTTCAAGTCTGCATACATCTCCAATTTTACTATGCAGAATACATTTCTTCTCCATGTACACAGACTGCCCATGGGTGCACATTCACATGGATCAACATGATGACCACAGCTTGGCACCACATGCACAATCAGGAAGGAACCTGAGGAAAGTCTCGGGCTCAAATGCTTTCTTCCTTCTTTCTCCCTTGAGGTTGGGAGAAAACTTTAACAGAGTTTAGTTTCACTTTCCACTAATCCTAGCTTGTCATATCAAAGGAACCAACGTTCATGGTTTAAAACAAATTCTGGTCAGCATCAAAACAAACCAACTTGGAACTATGAGGTTTGAAGCTGGCTTGTTTAACTAACTAGAGTTTGTTTTAAACCACAATCTCTGGTACATATGACACAAGTCAGGATAAACTGAAAGTTGGAACTAAATACCTGTTAAGTTCTTCTTGCAGTTGAACAGGAGGCAGGAAGCAAGGAACTATGCAAGAGCAAGGTTCCTTCCTGCTTATGGATATAACTCTAAACCATGGTTTAGCATTATATGCAAACCAGGCTAATATGGGAACAGGGCAGTAGACCAGTTAGAAAAACTGCTGGAAAAATGAATGCCTTCCATATCCATCTGGAATCATTGGGGGTGATGTATTGTGTCAACCAGCCATTATTTAAGGAGTAGAATGCAGCAACGTGCTTCTGTTAGCAAATTGACTTTCGTCTATGCAACAAAACTCCCCTGCTGTGTGCACTCCCTAAATTTGTACCAAATTTGGGAAGGGTACATGTGAAGTGGAGAGGGAAGGGAAGTTGTGTTGCATGAATTACTGTACTAACGGAAGTGCATTATTGGATACCACCGTAAGACACCGTAAGACTCCTTTTGTATGTTTCATCTTTAACTGAAATTCTATTTTGCACCGATGCAAAGATTATATTACAGTATGCATAATCCTGCTATCTCTAGATACAACATAGGAACATTTGACCATAGTTTCAGTAATAACTACTGAAAGGCATGAATTACTGCTCATAAACTGCAAAGAAGCAAGTCATATGATAGCAAGTATATTTCTAGTCCTACTGAACACACATAGAATTATTAATTTCTAACAGCACAGCAATCTTTAACAATCTAACACTTGGGGAAATGGTCCAATTCATTTTTTAATAATAATATTTTTTAAAGCCCTAAACAGCCTCGGTCCAGTATACCTGAAGGAGCGTCTCCACCCCCATCGTTCTGCCCGGACACTGAGGTCCAGCGCCGAGGGCCTTCTGGCGGTTCCCATGCTGCGAGAAGCCAAGTTACAGGGAACCAGGCAGAGGGCCTTCTCGGTTGTGGCACTCGCCCTGTGGAACGCCCTCCCACCAGATGTCAAAGAGAAAAACAAACTACCAGACTTTTAGAAGACATCTGAAGGCAGCCCTGTTTAGGGAGCTTTTAATGTTTAATAGACTATTGTATTTTAATATTCTGTTGGAAGCCGCCCAGAGTGGCTGGGGAAACCCAGCCAGATGGCCACAGTATTATTAATTATTATTATATTATTATTATTATTATTATTTATTGAGACATGTAAACAATTCTAACTGCATCAAACATCAACCAATAAATGGTTTGCATCTCACAGCAGTACACAAACCAGTTTACTGCATTTTTCCAGTGAATGCCATAACTTGAAAAATGCCTGCATTAGTTTCACTACCACTAACACACAATGCTAATTGTAGCTCTGCACAGAACATGCACATGTGTGTACACACACACACACACACACACACACACACACAAAGCTGTCTTGCACTTTACATTTTACTCACTAAAACATGTGGTAAACTCATTCATTTCCATAGCCCATTACATGTAAAACAGTCCTTAAATTCTAAGGCTTTGTGTCTAAGACTGCACAGATTTTTGTTAAATTATTGACATTACTGTAAGACAGTTGTGTTAAATCCCCAAAGAGCAGAGCACCTCTAGAAATATCCTCTACTTGTCTCATTAGCAAAAAATTTAATCTTAAATATTTTTGCATCAAACACTTTTAAAAATTAAAAGTTATAGAGGGGGGAATTATTTGGTACAAAATAAATATTATATCACTTGGGGAATCAATTCGTTGGACAACTCATGCATTGCTATGAACAATCAGAGATAATATGTTCAAAGCAATCAAAGTAAGTTTAGAGAATAGAAAGCCTACTGAACTTATTTCCCCAATACTGTTGTAAAATTGACATAACTATACTAATTTTAGAATTGAAATTGTTAATACAATGGACATAATGAAGGCCCTAAAAGAAAATATTAGTGCTAATCTTTAAAAAGATACGATAATAGAGAAAGCCTTGCACATTGCTGATCCTTTTCTTCTGCACTCCAAATTAACTGAAACTTATTCTTCACAAACACAAGATCAATGCTTAGTACTCCCTGATGAATGCTCAGCTTAAATATGGTGAGAAAATGCAGCATGGGAGAGATAATTAAGTACATTTCTCTGAAATCTTCAGTTTCTCAAATGTTTGTCAGTTGTGGCTTTAGCTCTTAAAACAGTTTCACTTATAGAATGTCTTCATATGAAAGTGCATCTGTTTCTGAGGAGTTTATACAGTAGGAATCAATTAACATAGGATTGATTCATCATTTATTGGGGGGGCAGCTAAGCACACACTATAGTTCAAAGTTAATATTCTGTGTTGCCAAATGAGCACTTTCTCTTTCAGAGGGTGCTGTCACATACACACATTGTGTCAGCTGAGCACTATCTTGGATTGTAAAGCACCATTAGACAGGCAGGAGCTGAGCCCTAGTACCCTAAAAGATGGTATTTTAATCTTAAAATGCTGTTGACCGTTACTGAAAAGAACCCAGTAAACAACCCGTATAAGTTACCCAACGTTATATGATATGGAACTAGATTAGTCTGCTTAATGTCTTGGGTTATAATGGCCTAATGCTTTCCTGATTTTCACTTATTCCACATAATTTTCAGTTATTCCCAAAGAGAAAATGAATTTCATTAACAATAATGATGATGCATTGTTTCATTGTTGCACTTTCATGCTTACTAGACTACCGTCAGGGGTTTTTTCTGTGGCTTGCTTTGGTAACAATAAATTAGCTGAGAATTATATCAGCATACATTCTGCATTATATTGTCATTAACTGTCGCGCTTTGCCCAGCTCTGAAGTCCTACAGCATATAAGTCTGTCAAAATAGTATACAGTATACCTTTTACAAAGCGCCACTTTTTTTCTCCAACTTCTAAGTGCACAGTTTCAGTGTAAAAAATTAACATCAAGATTTATAAAGCGTTACTGAAATACATTTCTTGCACAGGTGATACAATGCATTCCACTATTTCCAGTTAATGTGCATTGGAGAAAATGTTACATTTTGTATACTTTATTGCATACACAGATAGGCTACATTGACCATAACCACTTTTCAGCAGCTAAGCTACTAATAGATTTATTTAAAAAAAAAAACCTATCATATATCAACATTTAGTACAAGACTGGAAGACACAGAGTTAGTCTACTCCATGTACTTCTGCTGACACTAGAGCCCCAGTGCTATGTAGTAATAAATCATTTAAACTTGGTTTCTAATAAATAGATGTTAGCATCAGAATGCATGTACAAAACATAAGAATATTGGCTCGTCCAAAACACATTTAATTGGAAATGAATCATACTGTTTTGTTATTTCAAATAAGTAGACTTGGACTCTACTCCTTGTCTAACAGCTATCCATACAAAAAAAAAGCCTACAGATCTGCTCACTTTCTAGGGAAATATGGTCTATATTAATGTTACATTAACAGAAATAAAGGAGCTAATGGGCCCTGATCAACAGAGAAGTTTGGAAAAATATTATAATGGTCTTGATCCTAAGCATGCTTCTCCCAATAAACTCAGCTACACTTTTAACCAAGTAAATTTAATGCACATGCAGATAGACAGGCAATGTAAAGCCTGACTAGACAATTTACTCTGCACCTAAATCCAAAACATGACTGTGTTTCTCAAAACATTAACAGTCATGCATTCTATTGAAATCACTGGGATTTACTTCCAAGTAAGCATCTGATCCAATTTTTCCAAAGTATAAACAAACATGCATAAAAGTCTTAGAGCTAATACTGATGTTTCAAATCTCTTATGGTTACAACTTTATGAAGAACATTTCAAGTAAAATGTTCCAAAATGATCCTAGATGACTCCTCATTGGATGATATTTTATATTTTTGTGGATGCTGAGCTGCAAATATTTTGAAACCAAATCAACTACAGATTTGCTGTTAATACATAAATCACAGAAGACTATTCTCTCCCTGGGAGAAAGGAGATGGCATACTAGGTGACTCCAAGTGTATGCAATGTTCATGTTTAAAAGACAAAGACGGATGTAAAAAAGTATAAAACTCATTATACTATCTAAAGAGCAATACTGTTCCTCAAATTTTACTTTAGAGGGTTTAGCTTTGTAGCATGTATATATATATATAAATCAATACTTTTAAAAATGTTAACATGCACTATTTTTTTAAAAAAGATGTGTATTATCCAACATGTTATATTATATAAAATTTGTGTAATCCAAATTTGTGCAAGAGAAAACCTGTCTTTGTCATTTGAACTAGCTTTCGTTATCAAGGTATATTCAACCTTTACAAATACAAGGAAATGCAATATACCTCGCACACAGTTACAATGAATAGAAGGAACAGTAATGAAATGCAAAGTATTATTCTCTACCAGTAAATCACATTAACAGTTGTCACACACAATATTCAGATGACAACTTATATCAATGCTCTGATCAATGTGTCCTATCTGAATGCTTCAAACATTAACCTTGATTTCCCATCATTAGATTTGTCAACAGTAATAAAGGGTCACAACATACTCCTACACCTGGTTCTACTAGTAGTAGTAATTACTTATATGCTACTGCTGTCAACAGTAGTACGCTAGGCCTGAAAACAAAGGCTGTAATTCTACTTGGATGTAAGAAACACTGAATTCAATGACACTTAAAGAAATATTCATAAGACTGGGCTTTATGTTTGGTATCTAACACTGCAACCATGTTCGAACTTCTCTTGAAGTAACTCCCACTGAATGCAATGGGCCTTTTATTCTGAGTTAACACCAATTAAGGCCTAGCTATAAATTATTCTGCTAGCTTTTTAAAACATAATTATCATTTATCTGATAAACACTGAACCAGATTAAGAAGTGTACCTATATTTAACTTCCAAAAAGACAGAAACTGAATATTTTATAATCAAAACAGCTGTATCAAAATATGCGTATTTCTCTTAACATTTAAACTGTATAGGTTATCATTTATTTTATATAGCCCATTGAGAAATAGCACAAAAGGTTGGTCTTCCAATAAAATATTAAAATATAACTTTGTTAAACACGCCGCCGCCCCTCAACATCTATTTAGGTAAATTTCTAATAGTTTTTGAATCAGTATTAACATCGTAAAAAAGATGCACTTCAAGCTTCTACCACAACTATAGGAATCAATTGGTATAGGTGAAATATCCTACTATTATACTAGATTTTAGCATGTGGCGCTAGTGGATTCTATATTTCAGTTTATTTCACCAAAGGACAAAATAGAAGATTTGTTTAAAGTAACCCCCACTGATTTTAACACTTCTAAATCTGCAAAATTAGGATCATAGCCTTAATTATTAAGCACAGTTTTTACTTGAGTTCTTCAGACTGATTTTCCATCTCTTAAAGACTAATAAAATGTAAATGCACATGAGAATTGAAGAATCGTGAACACAGATACATTTTAATCAGGATTTTTACAAATCTGAGTTTCCTGGCCATTAATCATCCTTTTTCAAAATCCTTATGGAGCGAATTACTAACTGAGAGGGGACGCCAATTCTAGTAAGTGAATGTTACCCAGCAGGGATATAAAGCTGTCAACACCACAGAGCTCTTGCTTGCTTTAACCTCTCTCCCAGGCGTCATATGTGTTTTAAAGAGATATTCGCCTTTTTCTCCCACAGTCTCACTATAAAAACTGCCAATCATGAGTATCACAGCACTTCTGTTTTATTACATAGATGTTTAAAACAGACTACTTAGGTAACTGCAGGAAGTGCTAGAATACCTAAGGCAAAAAAAGTTAACCCTGACTACTTCAACTAAAATTAACACTGTAAATAGTAAAAGGTTTTTAAGTCCCCAGGGAAACTTACTTCTACCACACCCTGCTTAACATTTGTTTAGGATTTTTCAAGACTTTTATCTCTCTTCCCAATGTCAAAAAATGTTTCACTCTAGAACAGCTATTATGCCACTAGTTACAGAACAACTTCCCGTAAAATCTATTTTACCATGCCTTCCCCTCCCAAAAAAACAGTGAAGTACAATTGCATATCCTTGCGAGTTTTTGCCTTTACTTAGAGATATCATTATAAAGAATAAGGAATTCTAAAAATAGTAAGTCTACCAATATAAGTTCATCACTTGGCCGTGTCTTCAGATCTGTTAACTCATTATTTAATCAAATAGAACATAGTGATAATCCATGTATTATCTACTTTCACCCCCAAAGAGAAACAAGAGAAGTAGGGTTCTATAGTCATGCTATTTTTAAAGCAACTGATGTGAAATTCAGGAACTTTCCTCAGCTTTTCATTAAATATCAAACCCACCATACATGAAAAATCTTGGAAATTCTTTTAACTATACTACATGTTGAATATTAACGTAACTAGATAGTATCTTGTTAACTAACTTTCATAGGCCAGAGATTTTTACATATGGCCTTAGTATTCCTTGCTGGTATAACTATTTTCACCTCTATAAAAATCATATTTGAGTGTTACAATTACAGTAAAGGTACAACTTTCATACCATTGCAATACAGCTTTTAAAGCCACATTGTGATTTGTACTGAAAAGTGTCGTCGTTTTAGAAAGGGATGTAGCAAAAAGGCATTCATGAGACAGTTAAGCTAGTTATCCTAAAAGGTTTTAATATAAAATGACGATCAATTTAAAACAAACATTGCCCTATCAAGATAGTAGGACTTAAAAGTACTTTAAAAAATATGTATTGCTGAGTTGAGAAATCAAACATTTTTTCATTCTTACTTAAAAATGGAACACTAGCCAACAAGTACAAGGACTACAAGAAACTTTATGAAACAAGCAGTTAACAGAAAAAAATGTATCAGCAGTTCATATGAAGGTAACCCCTTAGGAGCTGGCCTTGAGTAATGAAAGTCTCCATGTAAAACTGAATAAAATCCTCTATCCAACATCACACTTGACTGAACGGCTACAGTTTGAACAGTTTGATATCACAAACTGTTGTGACCTTCTTGTGGCAAAGCACTGAAGCAATTTGGAAACATACATAGGCCAGAATTTAAAAATAAGCCTCCCACACACACCTCAGTGTAGATTAGAAACCCAAAAGACATTAACGCAAACCCGCAAACCCTTTCTTAAAAAGCAATAATGCTTCAAATAGCCCCCAGCTACTGCAGGGCATATCTCGAAATATTTACAGAAAGATTTAGTCAGCAGCAAATCCACAAGTACTCCATTATTACTTTTTAAACTTTCTTTCTAGCGTAATATTTAATTTAACACTTTTTCTTTTCTTTTTTTTTGCCTCTAAGAACAAATCAATAAGAGCAACAGTGAGAAAAAGGTTCATTCACCAACTCTCTAAGCATTGTCTAAACTCTTGTATCCACTATTAGCTGTCTTTACTCAAGATTATCTTAGAATATACAGATAACTAACTTAAGGGAAGAAGATAACCTCAACCTACAGCTTCTTAACAATCTTTGGCAATTACTAATCCCACTGAGCAAGAAATGTTTTGTTAAAAGCAGTGCAATGGTATTATGCTGTATTTTCTTGCATTTCTTCCTATGCAATAAGATTTTTGACATATGTAATATGTTACATATTTTGCAGAACAACCTGTTTTGTATGTATTTTTTCTTCTTTAGAAACTGTGCAGAAATATTAGATCCTGCACTTATATCTAGGTCCAAAGATAAGGTAAAAGAAGTGAGAAATCATGACATTCAGAACTAAAGATCTTTAAGCAGCTGCGTGTTTGGGATTTTAAGTCATCTACTTGAGACACTGAAATCACACCACAGAACATGGAAGAAAGAGTATCTAGAGAAAATGATATACACACTGTCCAACAACTCTATCAGTGCATTTAAAAAATCACTGTAGCAACTGTCCATAAAAGGAAAAAAATATCCCATTTTGTTTCGGAGAGTATTCTTTAAAGTTATTATCTACTGATTGCTATGAAAAGTTTTCTTCCAAGTAAGCATGTTGGGATCACAACCCTAGAACATCATTAAGCTACTCAACTAGATTCCATAAATCTCAAATAAGCTAGACTAGTAATAGGTACAGTAACAGTACGGCAAATAAACTAGACTCATAAGGTATATAGTACAGCAATTTACTGGTACTCCTATTTAGAAACAAGCCATTCATAAAATATTGAAGAATAAATTCTTTTTCTCCATGCATTCTTAGCAACGAAAATGACTAGATTTTCCCCATTACAAGACTAAAAAAAAAGCCCAACCCGCTTTCTGAGATACAAGATAAGCTTAACTTTACAATTCCAAAACTGTTATAAAATATTCTAAATTAGCTCCCAGTTAAACTGTAAAATACTAGGGATATAATTAAGATCCTTTTTAATTGAGTTAAAGAACTAATATCTTTGTCCCATGATGCAAATACAGTAACAGTGCAAAAAAGCCACGATTTAGAAAGCAACCCAGAACAAAAGCCAAACAAAAAACCCCAAAACATTTTATATGTCCTTCTAACACAGGGGCAGAGAATGGAACACCTTTAAGCTTTCCAGGAAAAGCTAAGAACTCTAACAGTGACATAACCAGCTAACACCTCATACACAGTGGCAACATGCCCAAAATATGCCACCTTCTGTATAAACCACTTTCCTGTTTAACCATAATGAGGCTGTTGGTTACTGATGAAAGAAGCAAGAGGGACATTAGCAGTCTGCCACTGACTTTCTTCCTGTAACCCTACACCAAGAGACACTCAAGCTTCACCAACCTGAACCCTGACACCCTGTGCCATTGTAACACAGCCGTCAGCCTGTTATGTATACATTAGTTCAACTAGGTTTGTTACCTCCCACTGATTTGGTGACAGAGCCATTGGGCCTCCCTCGGGCTCCCATAGGGCTGCCATTCTGTTCAAGTCTGGCCACCTTCACAGGGGGAGGACCTTTGACATCAGGGCTGCCGCTCCCTCTGTCTGGGCTATCCCTTAGACAGGGACTCTCACTTCTCCGGTCCATACTACTTTGAGTTGGAGACAATGTTCCCACAGGCAGATCACAATAAAATGAGCAAGGACCTAGAAAGAAAGAGAGGAGAAGAGGAAGAAAAGAAATGAGCAGTACCACTTCAGAAGCATCCAAACTGAATGTATCAATTAATCACATATACATTAAAAAAGGAAGAGCACTTCAAGGCAGAATTAAAACGATCTGCATAAGCATGGAGGACCTTAGCCAGAAGGCTTCGCTTTTGCACCTGACTTGTAAACGCGCTTCCGACGTTGCTGCTCGCGAGCCGGCAGCTAACAAGGAAGGGTCACGGAAGTTGATCATTCATTCAACTTCAGCTTTATAAACCAAGCTATTGCTAGTACCGAAGCTATTTACAGGCTACGGTTTTCGTCTTTGGGGTCGAGTGCAATTTAGAAAAGCAAGGGACTTGGGCAAACAAATCTATTTAGAAGCAAATATGCAGTACACTGTATTCAATAGACTAATGCATTTCAGATGGTGTGTGCACCAGTAAAGAGGTTCAATTAGGTACCTAGTAATACATTTAAAAATGGGTCCTGTACCGGGAGAACCAGGAGGAAATGGCAGGCAGACCTATTTTGGCACCTAAGGACACTTAAAAATGTAACCCCACTTCCAAAGTTAATTTTTAAAAAGCATTTTTTTAAAAAATACTGCGTGCCAGGCATCTTCCTCTCTGCTTTTAAACACACTTAGAAATCGATATCTTAAGTCTATTCTTTGCCGCTTCTTTCCCGCTTTGTTTTGTTTATTCTTAGGCAAAGGAATATTAAAGTACAAATTTGCTCGGCAGGGAGGGGGGAAAAAATCCCTGCATCCTCCGGGATTTCCCCTTTGCTAGAATGTGCATTGGCAGGTCGGTTCGATATTTTGTGCCGAACTGCTATCTCAAGCAGATTGAGTTTTCAAGCTTGATTACACAACGTAGCGCAGCAAAAACCAAAAAAGAGAGAGAAAAGCCACGGCTAGAGCAGTTTGCGGAGTCACGCAGAAACAAACAAATGGGAGCGTAATATAGAATAGCAACATTTCAGCCAAAAGCACCTCCGTCACAGCGAGAGACATCCGTAAATTATTTTGTTTGCTTCGATCTGGCTGCTTAAGAGAAACCTTTCAGGACCACCGCCGTGAACATCGGAGAGCTTTCCTGGCGTACTTACTGCTTATAGTCTGTCCGTAACTTGGCTGAGTTGGGCTCTGTCCATGGATCAAAAGTAGAGAATCCAGGGTGGAAAGTTTTCTGGGTTCCTCTCTGCACGTTATTATTCTCTCCTCGTCTATTTCGTCTCCCCCAACCCACCGCCACCTCAAGTCCCGATGGTTTTGGGAGGGGGAGGCTTGCGCTCCCAGGTCAGGATGCCTCGCCGTCTTGCGCCAAAGTGGGCTTTGGGTGCTTGGAGGAAAGAGCTCTTCCCCAAAGGGCACCCGAGGTGGTTGTGAATGCGAAAGAAGAAGCGAGAGAGAGCCCTGGGATCGACGAGGAAGTAGAGGGAGGGAAAACACTAATTTCTCTCACCTTCAGCAAAAAAAAAAAAAAAAAAAAAAAAGGTGGTGGGGGGAGAGAAATCAAAGAGGGGAGGGGGAGAAAAAAAGGGGTGGAGAGGCTGCCTCTAAAGAGGGGAGAGGGAGAGATGCTATCCCGAACGAGCAGGAGAAGAAGAGGCAGCAGGAGCCGGTGCTCTGGTGGCCGCCGAGCAGGCAAGCAGCGCCCGATGTGTCACTTTCAATCTCTCCCTCCGCCAGGCAGTGAGAGCAGCAGCAGCAGCAGCAACAGCAACAACACGAGGGATTCGCCAGAGAGGAGACAAATGATTATTAGTTGCGTTGAGTCATCAAGCAAAGTGAGTCCTTTTCTGGGGTTGTCCTTCCTCGCTTTGGGGTTTGTTTGTTTTTTTGTTTCCCCCCCCCCACCCGCCCCACTTTAGGGTTGGTGTGGTTCTGGTGGCGATGCCTTCCCCTCCCTCCTTCCCTCGCTTCCTCCTTCCCTCCTCTTGGAATCCAAAATAACAGCTCAGCTTCCTCCCTTCTTCTTCTTCTTCTGCTTCCCCTCCTACTTTTCTTTTCTTTTTCCCCCTCCTCCTCTTCTTCCTCCTCCTCTCTTCCCTAAAAATAGTCTCCCTACGTTAGCTTAGGGGCAGGATAGAGCCCTGGCAAAAAGAAAAAAGAGGGGGGGGGTTGCAAATTGCGATTGCTGCTGCTGCTGCTGCTCCGGCCGCCAGCACTGCCGTTTTGCATGCATGCATGCAGGCGGAGGACAGAGAGAGAGAGAGGCTCGCCTGGCAGGAAATTAAAGCCCAATAAATATATAATAAATGGGAGACACGCGGCGGTTCGCGCAAGCACACGGGCGAGGCAGAAGAAGAGCAAACTTAAGGCGCCGGGCGGGGAGGGACGGGCGAGCGGGGAGGGAGAGGCGGGAATGGTGGGGAGGAGAGAAGAAGGAGCGAGGGAAGTAACGCGGAGGGAAAGGGGGCCGGGTTGGAGGGAGGAGAGGCGTGTGAAATGGTGGGGCGGCGTGGAGTGGGGGGGTGGAGAGAGAGGGGGGGTTGACTGCTGGGTCGGCAGAAGGGAGCGAGTGAGGAGAGAAGAGCAGCCGCCGCGGCCGCCGCCGAGCGGGACACCCGAGGAGGCGGAAGGGAAACGCGGGAGGCTCCATTCCGGGCGCCTCCTTCCCCGGGTCCGCAGCGACCCGAGGCCTTCAAAACAAGCGCCCTCACACAAGAGGGAGAGAGGGAGCCGCCACCGCCCCGAGTATATGAGGGGGAGAAAGGGCGGGAACCGCCTCAACCGCCGCCTTAGTTCCCGAGGAGAAAGCGCGCGAGCGAATAACCGCCGCCCGCTCCTTCCTGCTCTTCCCACCAAACCGACCCCCGCTCTCCTCAGCCTGATAACGGTCTATCTCGCGTGCCGCTTTTCGGCGCGCGCATTCCAGGAGTCCGGCACGGGTGGCGTGAGGGGGTCGCGTGTGGGGTGGGGAGAGGCTCGTGAGGCGGCCGGAAACCTCCGGGGTCGCGGAGCCGCTTTGTTGGCGGGGGGGGGGGTTGTTGTTTCGGACGGGGGCGGCCGTGAGGAGATGTCATGGTGGTGCCGCTCAGTGGTTAGAGAGCTGAGGCGACGCTTCTCCCGCTCGAAACGGCCATCCCTGAGGTACGGAAGAGGCTGCGCTGCCCCGTGAAGGGGAGCCGTTGCCTCCCCCCCCCCGCCAGCCCCTTTTGGGGGGGTAGTTAATAGACTGGGGGGGGGAGAGAAGCCGCTCAACACCCTCCTTTTCCCTGAGGGGGGGGCCGCCGCTCCCTTCGCCTCCTCCGCCCCACCCAGGCCAGGCCACGGGGACCTGCTTCTGTCTCGGAATTGAAGCGGCACCCGCGCATCGTTTAAGGTGGCGCGGAAGGAATCCCTCCACTTTTGAAAAAACTTCTCTTCCCGCATCTTCTTATGGAGACGGGTAGCCGCTCAACCCCCGGCCCCTCCTTCTCTCCCCACACCCTCCAAGTCGTCCCCCTGCACCGCGCCTAAAAAAAACAACAACCCCCAAAAAGCTCGGTGCTTTTGCCGATGAAGCTCCGGAACTTGGCGCGTCCACCTTAAGAGAGCCCGGCTTGTTTGTTTTACGGTGGCGCTAGAGGGTCAAAATAAACCCACCCACCCTCTTCGGAAGCATGCGTGGGGTTGTGCGTTTATGCGCGTTGGGGGTTTTTTGCGGCCAAAGAGCGACGCGTTTCAATCTTGCGAAGGGAGCGGTTTAGTCCGACCTTTTGCCCTACAACTTGTAATACATTTAAATGTTTTAAATGGTGGCGCTGTGGGGGGAGCAGGACATGGCAGTAATTGTGACCGAACCTCCGATTCGGGATCCTTCAGCGCAGACGAGACAGTTTAGATTACAACCCAGGGGCTGGCTTGCTTGATTTAATTGTTATTGCTGGTTGTTGTATTATTATTATTATTATTATTAATAATTTGTACCCCGCCCATCTGATTGGGTTGCCCCAGCCACTCCGATGGGGTTGCACTATCAGTTTATTATACCAAAGTCAAAAATAATCAGAATTCGATTGTTATGGAACAGGCTCCAGAACATCCTCGCAGAGGAAGGAGGGGTGTTGTAAATCAGTCTTTCCCTCTCGTTCAGTCGCTCCGAAATAAGCACGCAGGGATCCTTTGCAGAGCTAGGTGCGCCTGCACTCGCAGAGCCTAACTTCTCCTTGTTGTTTGTCCATGGAGTTTTCTTGGCAGGGAGACTGGAGTGGCTTGCCGGTTCGTGCCCCAGGTGAATCACGTTTGGTCCAAACTCTCCACTATGGCCTGTCCATCTTGGGTGGCCCTGCACGGCGTGACTCATAGCTTCTTTGAGTTGTTCAAGCCCCTTCGCCACGGCAAGGCAAGTGATCCAGGGAGAGCCTAACTTGGCCCTCCTAAATCCGAAGTTCAGAAAGTTGAGAGAAGCTGAAGCGCCCTGACTTTTGTCCCGCAAGACCTCTCCCCCCTCCCCCCGACACTTGGGGCAATCGGAACCCCAAAGCAGCCGTCGATCCCTTCGATCTCTGCCGCGAAAGAGAAGCGGGGTGGGTTTTTGTTTCGTTTCTTGTTTTCCTTTGCGCTTAGGTGCGTGCTGCTCCCAAGGTCAAGTTGACCCGCGAGCTTCGCCCTGGAGAATGTCGAGAAGAACCGCGACGATCTGGGCCCGAGGCCTGCCCTGCTTGCCTGTGTCTGCCTGCCTGCGACGGCTTGGAAACAAAAGCTGGAGCAGCTCCCCGCTGCCACGCGCCCGCGCGCACAATCGCAAAGGAAAAGAAACATAGTAACAGTCGCCCGCCGATGCCTGGGCTTCGGTCAAGGGCGCTTGTTGTTTCTTTGGGGTTTGGGCTCTGCTGGAGCTCGGAGCCTGGCGCAGCAAGCGGAGCGGCGGCGGCGGCTCTTGCTCTCTCGCTTCTCGCGTCTCCAAAGGATGGGAATCATTATAGACTGTAGAGGGCTCGCCACTCTCTTTTCCTCTCTCTTTTTCTTCTCCGGGCTTCGGCCCGCACTAGGAAGTGCTGCTGGCTGGCAATCTGGGAACCACGGAGAAGCCCCTGATCCGGGTAAGAGATTAACTCCAGATCGTTTCCACTTGAAATCGGAGTAGGTTGCAAGAGGGCCCCACCCATCCCGGGAAAGGCAGCGGTTCTGCAGCAGAGGATGAACAACTTTCTCTTTCTTTCTTTCTTTCTTTCTTTCTTTCTTTCTGGATCTTAAGAGATCTTTTCTTGAAAACCCTCGTCCAGACGTCTTCATCTGGCGCGGGCGGGGGGAGTGGGGGCGAAGGTCGCGTGCGCGGTTGAACTTTTGGGGCCCGGGCGTAGGCTTCCGACGACTCAAGGTGAGGGTTATGTCTCTTATCTTCTTGCCCTGGTCCTTCCTGGACATGTAGTTCGGTGTCCGTAGTGTTCTTTGCAAACGACTGGAAGTTGGAGCATTGGCAAAACCATGCCCGAACTAGCGGAAGTAAATTGTGCGGATTTGGAAAAGGAGCGAGGAAAAGATCTGAATGTGTGAGAACTTTAAAAGAAAGAAGTTAAATCTAGTGGGATTTTCCGGGCGGGGTAGGGGCTGTTTTAATTTGCCAGGAGGCGTTATCTGAGAAGCCGGTGGGTAGTCGGAGAATGGCAATGGTCCTCTTACCTTTAGGATCCGGACTGGTGGCCAGAGTTGGAAGAACGCGCGGTTTTTAGGGCTGGAGTTGTTCTGATGGTAGGATTAGGTTTAAAGGAAGGATCTTCCCCTTTCCCCGGTTGGTCCGTCACTCTTCTCACCGATGGCTGGACAGAGTCAGACCCAAGCTCCTTAAATGAGCGATTTCATGTAGCCCGCGAGCTGAAGATCCTGACTGCCATTTGGTCCCTGATCGCGTTTCACGCCGCCGCTCTGTGTGAACAGGCTGATCGCAGGACGGTCAAGTTCAACCTCCTTGCAGCGAATACAACCGGATTGTTAACTTATTCATATTTTATAAAGTGTTAATATTTTATAAAGATTTTAGGGAAACTATTGATTTTAAATTATTCAGCCGCTCCTGGGATCATTTTGAATAATGCATACAATTAAATACGTGCATAAAATTGGTCGCAACGGTTTGCGAATGTAGCTTCTATTCTTTCGCCATTTCCTTCCTCGTTCAGTTTGGATTTCTTTTGACGTATTTAAACTACCCCCCCAACCCCTTATGAAAAGTAAACCCTTGTGACTGTCCGAGCGCCAAAAGGTTTTAAGCGTTGTTATTCCTAAACTCAGATTATTGTAAAACGGCATGAAACTGAATTTATTGCCTTTTAACATCTACCAAGTGGCTCTTACGAAGTGTTTTGTTTTTAATAATAATAATAATATCGTATGCTTCAGTTGTGGAAATAAGCACATTTGCATGGGGTGGAATAAATGGATGGGCACAAGAGTTTTTAATAAATTTACAAATCCTCCCCGCTCAATAAAGGCGTTTTCTGTTTCAAATTATGTATGGTTTCTTAGTTGATCGTTTTCACATATTGTCTTTATTTGAACAGGAGGAAAAACTTTCCCCCTCTCCTGCTAAATATAAAATCAATTTGCATTATCTAACAACGTTACTTTTTCAGCATTTTTAAAAAAAATAATACAACTCGAGGAGGCATTTATTCTTTGGCATATTTGAGTAGTTGAAAAGTAAAAAGGAAAACCAAGACAGAGGACTCTTTAGTTCAGGGCAAATCCAGTGGCATAAAATGGAGGTTGTCCTTTAAAAGAGTTCTCAATACATTTCGGGTCAAAACGTCTTGTAGCTTGATTTAAACCAACTAAGACCCTTTTAGGTTGGTGGGAGTCTCCCTTGGCAGTCAAACCACTCACAGCATTTGCCATTCTTGAAAGTACTTTTGCAGCATCGTTCCTTCCCGTAAGAATCGCGGGGGGTTCCTTTTTCTGCGCCCCCTTTCCGATCTGGATTTAATAACCCAAAAGAGAGCCTCTCTGATGCTTTCTTTTGACATCCGAACTCTTGTCTTACAGAGTCCGTCTTTCTCTCCATCTCCTTTGGAGAGCCAAGCGCTCATACTCCGGGGGTCCGCAGAAGCAACAAGCTCTGGAGCCAAGGTCACGCAAACCCTCCAAATTATTTGCTGGCTTCGGCTCCCAGCGCCCTGGCTGACGAATTGCGCCTCGAGGCGCCTCTGTCTGACTAAAAAGAGTCTCTTATCTGCCCGGGGAGAGGATAACAGTTCGCCCAAAGGGCTTACAGTATATTTAGTTAAAAAAAAAAAAAATCAGTGGCGTCGGGGAAAGCCCCTCTGCGAGAGGGAGTTCCACTACCTTTCTTAGGGGAGGCGAAGAAATCCGCGACGGCCTCCTCCTGGAGCCCGGCCGCCATGGAAGTGAATTAACATCGTTCCAATGAACGGGCGGAGACCCGCAGCCTCAAGCCACCGGCTCTGCGGAATGGGCCCAAGAATAATACCGTCCAGGCAGCCGCAGCGGCCTCCGAGGAAAGGCCCAGGAAGTGGGAGAGGAGAGGCCCTTTGACTTCTATGGAGATCAAGAGATTATCTGTAGCCGGCCGGGCCCTGCGCCTTCGGCTGCAACCCTATGCCTGTTTACCTGGGAGTAAGGCCCATTGACCCAAGTGGGGTTTGCTTCCGAGTAGGTAAGGCTAGCATTACACCGTGAGACTTCTCAAAGAAGTCCCGCAGTGACGACACTGGCAGGGCAGCTACACCGGCTGAGTTTTAGAGGCTGTGGCTGCAGAGCTTTCTGGGAGTAAATAGGCTGTGAATCGCAACCTGGGGGTGCATTTAGCAAAGAAGGGTCTGCGCGCAGTGTGTGTGTATGCATTCCTGGGAAAGACCTTAGGTTTTCATTAGAATTCGCGTGTGCGCGTGTGTATGTGCCAAAGTCATACAGGGAATGTGCAGAGGGGGGAAATGGACAGTCTATGGAAGAGGGAGGCTATGTGCTCATACGTGATTGGAGGACATATTTAAAAGTGAAAGGCTGCGTGCGAGAAAGGCAGCGTGTCTATGTTTTACCCAATTCACACGTTTCACTTAAGATGCTTGAAATATACACCTTTTATATATATATGTACACCTTTTGTGTGATTGTATATGTGTGTATCTATATACACACACATGTCCGTTTCGAATGTGGAAAGTGCCCGCATCATAGAGACGCGTGCGCCTCGGGCACCTGAGACTGGCCGCAACTCCCAGTTACCGGCATATACTAAATTTGGCTCGGTGTAACGTGAGAAAGGGCCCGAACGTCCCCTCTTGAGATAAAGGGGGGAAAACACTTCTCAGTTGCCAACAAAGCCGACTGAATGAACTTTCCCGAAGGTGAGAAGCGGAGGAACGCCTCCGTTTGCCCTAGTGGAGAGATGGGCCCTCCGATCCTAAACATAGATCCGATGCGCGTTTCAATTGCATTTTCACTGTCTCGGAAATGCCACTCCCTCTAAATTCCACGGGACTTAACTCCCAAGGAAGTGTCTGTAAGAGACTTCTTTTAATGGGCTGGAGAGGGCTGTGGGAAATAAATGCCTGCTGGACTAAAGTATAGGAGACGAGGAGGAGATAAGGAGGGCCAGTCCTGCTCTTGCTTCCAGAGAGGAAGGCTGTGAGTTTTGCAGGCCTTCCTCCTCCTTTTCCATTCCCTTTAGCCAGGCGCCCATCCTGAACTGGAAACGAGGATCAACACACAAAAACAGAAACACCACCGCGGACTCCTGTTGCTCATCCGCTGGGATGCGCTGGCAAGGACAGCGGAGAAAGGAGGCTTGCTCTTTGCGCACGAGGTTCCTTTGGATCGCGGCGTCATAAAGGCGCAAAGGGGGCTTCCTTTCCCCGCGCAGTCCCCAGCTTAACTGCACTGGATCCCCGTGCTTCCCCTTTCAGAGCAAACGGGGCCTGGTCCTCCTGGTCCCGAACCTGCCTTTGAACAATGCAATAATCCGGAGGGAAAGACTCTGCGCTGCAAGTCGGAGGAGGCGACCAGGCTGCTTGGCGTCCCGGGCATCCCGGGCTCTTGCGCGGCTTTCCAAAGGCTTCGCCTTGGAGCAGCGCCCCCGCGCGTTCAGGCCGGGTGTCGCGCGCCGAAGGACGAGGGAGCGTCTCCCGGGTTGCGCGCTGTAGTAACCTCCTCCTCGCCTATCTGCGCTCAGCTCCAGAGCCCGAAGGATAAAGTTTCCCTGGTGTTGCCTACCTGCCTAGCTCACCTGCCTCGCCTCGACCGCATTCTCACTCACCGGGAGAGGTAGCGGGACACGGTTGCGTAAAACCTGCAAATTCTCACGTGCTCTGTTGCGGGGAGGGATGGAGGCTGCATTTAAAGCTAAAGTGGTCAGAGATGAGGGGAGCTGTAGTAATCCAACATTGGAAGGGCCACAGCTTCCCCATCCCTGGACAAAAGGTGTGCATAATAATAATAATAATAATAATAATAATAATAATTTATTTATACCCCGCCCATCTGGCTGGGTCCCCCCAGCCACTCTGGGCGGCTTCCAACAAAACACAAAAATACAGTAACCTATTAAACCTTAAAAGCTTCCCTAAACAGGGCTGCCTTCAGATGTCTTCTAAAAGTTTGGTAGTTATTTTTCGCTTTGACATCTGGCGGGCAGGCGTTCCACAGGGCGGGCGCCACTACCGAGAAGGCCCTCTGCCTGGTTCCCTGTAACTTCTTCCTTACATCAACCCAATGGGACCTGTACATATTCAGGATCCCAGTCCGCTTAAGAGCTACTTGTTCAAAGGTTAGGAGACTCAAGTGCTGGGGGGAGGGAGGGAGGGAGCGGGGGCACATACTGAGCTGGGAATCATCGCTCTTGTATCGAGTAGACCACCTGCATGCAAAGCAGCGGGCTCCACCGCTGAGCTCGGGCCCTTTCCCTGGCAACAAACCCCAGGCTCAAATCTTCCCTCCTGCTATTCTATCACTAACTCGCTTCAAGCAACACAGTCATAAATACCAGCCCTGTTAAAGGCTGCGATTTAGCAGTAGTAGTATGGCCTCCAAGCGCTTTGGACAGATGCAAGCGCTATACAAGTCTCATTCGTCGGATTTGGAATGTCATCCTATTCTGCTCTTTCTCTCGGAAGTTGAGCCCACCAAGCTGTACAACCTTTCAGCGGTGGAAACAGGCCGAAAGGGTGGGTTCGCCCTTGGTGGAAAGGAATCTGGTTTGCTCCGCCGATAGTTACATTCCTGAAGGCGCCAATCTCCAGTCTCACGCGGTCAAATTGGATTACTGGGAACACTTCGATTCACACCCTGCATTGGGCGCGTTTTCCATGACTCCTTAATGGGAGTTTATCCCAAATAAACGCATTTTTAATATCATTTTAATTTCATTTTCTTACATTTGTAGCCCGCCTTTCTTCTTCTACCAGGGAACGCAAGGCGGCTTACATGTGGGTTCCCAGGCACTGACCAGACGGGCTTAGCTTCGGCAAGGTAGAAGTCTCAGGTGCCTAACGCAGTCGGTCTGCACATAGGAGAAAATGCCCAGCTTTTATGCCCGCGTCTCCCTCTTACTGCTAAAGTTCTCGAGAGGGCTTTCGCCTCCTGGATGTGCTTAGGAAACGGGTTTGACGCAGAAGCCCCCACCCCACCCCTTGAGATATAATAGGTATAATAGATAATAAGGAGACTCGGTATTCGTTTGAGATTTTATCTGTCTCTATTATTTCGAAATAAAACTCAGCTGAAATGGATTGCGCTGATCTCCCAATAAAAAAAACTATTACAATCCCACCCAGCTCCCCTGAACTTAAACGAGTTTAGGATTAGTCGCCTCTTCCTCTCCCCGCCCCATCCTAAACGTATTTCTGCAAGAGGGCACGCCGAATGGTTTGTGGCAACTGGCGTATAAAAGAGGCCGTGGACGCCTGCACTTTAAAGGCCAAATGCCGGCATTGAGCTGAATGGCGCGTTAAACGCGAATTTCAAGGCATGAACACAATTAACACAGCTTGGCCTCGCTCACACGCCTTACACCCATTCAGGGACGCAAAAGGGAGCACTCGTTGCTGGAGAAGACTAAAGGGTTAGGGGAGTCGCGCGCAAACTCCTGAGAAACGTCTAAGCAGCGCAAGGAGACAAATTTCCTCCTGGCCTGCCCGCGTCTGCTCTTGTTATAACCTGTATGATCTGAGTTGCAGCATCCCGTGAACTGCGCTCGCTTACACCCCGAACTGAATCACGTTTGTTTAAGATGTGTTAGAACCCTTTTAAAGGAAGAAGGGAGGCCTATTGACCCACTCCTATAAGGGGAAAAAAAGTTATGGAACGAGTTTCTAGAGAAGTGTGTCAAGTACAGTACTGAATGCGTCTGATTTGCAAAGGAGACCGTTTAAAAGGGGATCAGCGCAGGTGATAAAGAAGGAAGATTCTGACTTAACCGAGTACGAATGGGCAACCTCTTATTAATCACAAATTTGGGAAGAGATTCTCAAAGACTTTTATTTATTTGTTTGGGGTATTTTACACACCTCTTTGTCTCCGAAGAGACGCCCAAGGCGGCTTACATCGTTTCAGCAAGCAGCCCATAAAGAGCAAAACTGTTTCCATCCAATTGTGTTATGGATCGCGCGGCCTTAACTATAACAGAACAGAGAGGAGGAGAAAAGAATGTTAAACATTAACTGGGGGGGGGGTGCCGCAGGAGCCTGTTTTCATTATCAGAATTTTATTAAATTCTGCTTTTAGATCATTCTCAAAGGAATACCTCTGCCGCACCGTGGGATGCAATCCCACTTGCAGATCAGTTAATCCCATTGTGTTCTATGGATTACTTCCATGGAAGCACAGGGATCGGGCTGTTTATCAGGCATGCGGCAACTCTGTGCGTGATTTCGGCGTTTCGGAGAAATTGAAATACACACGCATCTCGCACCCAGACTCGATCTATCAGAACATTCCAGAGCTAGGGAACTTTGGAAAGGGAAGTCGCCTAATCCGATCTGAAAAGCGAGGAAGACCCTCAAACCCATCACATAATTTACCTGCGCCTGGGAAAAGTTGTTGTTAATGTTAATGATCACCACTCAGCTGTTTAATAAGACTTGCCCCGAAATCCCGCGTGTCCATTAGCTTGTTAAGTAATTTCCATTGGTTTCATTATAAAGCGTAAAAATAAAAAACTAGATATTCCCGGCCTAAGCACACTTGTTTATCTGCGCGTGAACCACATATCTATGGTGGTTCACTCGCAGGTAAACAAGTGTGTCTAGGCCGGGGAATATCAAGGTTTTTTTTTTAATTTTTACGGTTTCTAATGAAACCAACCTATTTAATTCAGACTTGGATGTTAACAATTTGGCAGCTCGTATTGTTTTATTTACACGCCAATTGGTTTTAAATTAATTGTTCCCTCTCGACCAGTTTTGAACATCATTCAGTTTGCCCTAACTGGTGTTGTAAACCCCACAAATATTTTATACGTTGCTATCATGCAGGTAAGCGATTATGCTTTTAAATGTGAAAGATGGGATAGAAATGCTATAAATAAACACATCATTGTATCCTCTCCGTGACTGCACACAATTAATGTCTCAACAAGGGTGTGGCGCCAGAGATCTAAATGGTTTTTATTTTATTTTTAAAGATGTGGGGGTGTCATTTCGTTTGTTCCAACTCTCACTGTTTAATAGACGCCCTTGTGACCGATAAAGCAGACGCCTTGGATTTTAAAAAGCACGCCGACCCTAGTTCCATTCAAATTAAACTCCAATTCAACAGTTGGCTCTCAGACCTGGAGGTCGTAGCCGAGCCTTGATGACGCACAAACTCTGCTCTCCCTCAAATGACCCTGGAAGCACAACACAGGAAGCTAAGAAATCCACGCTGCCATTGCATCGCCTGGAGACAAAAAGGCGAGATCCTTAATTTGTTTTCACGCGTCCGCGCATTTACACCAAGGGGGATATCACGGCTGGAATATTATGGACATTTAATTAGTAGGTCGCGCGCAAACTTTTAAAAAAATCCTTTGGCTCGGTTTGTTCCCAAAACCGCGATTGATTTTTTTTAACCCCGTGGTTCAAATTTATTAAAGATTTTCAGTATATTCTCACACTCTTAATTATCTGCAGGGGTGAAAGAAAGCAGAGAGGGAAAGGGATTTTGTTTTGTTTTGTTTTGCACCTCGATTTCATTTCAAAATCGCGTCTCGGCCACCCTAGCTGCTTCTTATTTTTTAAAGGAAAATTAACAGGTCGAAACGACCACTACATGGATTTACATTAGAAGCGGGTGATGTTGAACGCACCCTCGTTTTGCACAGGACGCTATGCACCCAAACACGTGTTGATTCGGTATCTGAACCCACATAGCGGATTCCCTGAACTGGGGGGGGGGGGGCGTCCCCTTTGCCGTCCCGATGACGGATCTCAACTTATGACCTTGCAAATATGTTATTTTCTTAATTAGATTTGCACCGATAATTATCTCCGATCGCTCATTAATGCCTCCCCCCTCGCCACACACGCAAATCGATAAAATAAGTTTTAGACGCAGCACGATGAACAGTACAACAACAAAAACAGCAACATTTTGATTCAACCCCGCCGCCGCATGTGCTTTATTTTCTCCCAGGCACATCACAAAGATAACGTTAGGCTTAAAAACAAAAATTAATCTGTGCAACGGTCGACGAAAACATCTCAAAGCAAAGCGAAAAGCAAAAGTCGAGCTCTCGGTTCGCCTCAAGGCTTACACCTAATCTCAAGGGACTTTGCAGAGGAGAGTTTGGAGAGGCGGCTGGCCAAAGTTTGGGACCTCTGCGCGCATCCCTCCTGGATTTTTTTACGGCCCAAATATATGGGGTGTTGCCAGGCAAATTGACCGCCACCCGCTAAGAGAGCGCGCGAGAAAGACCTTGTAGCACTCTGTTTTGACCCTGGATGTTAAGACGTGGGGAGGAAATCAGCTGAAAACGGAGCAGTTCCAAGAATGAAGTTCAAAGGTCCACAGGTGCGGTGCAAAGTCTGCTTAGATCCTCCTCTCCCCTCCCCCCCCCCACTGGAAGACACGCGAGTATCTCCAAGGGTGAGGAAGGGCTGACGGGGCAGTGACCAGGGAGGGGAGGGGGCAGTGGCCAGGGAGAATGACAGGGCCGGCTTTTGTCAAGCGGGGGAGAGGGTCCGGAAACACCCCCTCCACAAATGCCGGACCCTTGTTACGCGCGAGTATTCAGAAAAGCCCTTCCTTGTGCGTCGAGAAGAGTGCGCGCGCGGATTCCCTGCTCCCGAGCCTCCTTTCCGAAACTTCTTTCTCCGGCTCTCCGCCCCGAGGGGCTCCCAATGGTGGCGAAAAGCAGAGGAGCTCGGGCGCCTCCTCCCGAGGAAACACCCCCCCCCAGCGCCCTCTGTGCGCTTGGCTAGCAGAGGCAGGCGACGGAGCCTCCCCCGGACGGCGCCTTCCACCCACCCACTCGCCTTTGCGGGCTCACCGGTCGCAGGGCCTCCTCCTGGCGCGCGCTCTCCGGGACCCACGCGGGACCAGGTCAGGCCGCGGCCGCCCGCCGCTAGTCCACGAAGCGCCCGCCTCCTTCCCCCTTCGCTTCTCTCCCGGGAAGCAGCGAGGCGAGAGAGCTACTCCGGTGTCCCCATCTCGCGACGGGGCTCGTCTGTTGCTTTTCTTCTCCTCCTCGGCTTTCTTCACTCAACCTCTCCCTCTCTCTCTCTCTCCCCCACCACCTCTTCCTTCTTCCTTTTTTTTTTTTTTAAGAACTCCTTGGCTCTCTTCCCTTCGTCGGCAATTATTCTGCCTTTTAATGCCACGCCGCTAAAGAGACCAACCCCCACCCTCCCCCAGCGACACCTTTATTGCTTCTGATTGAAGAAAGAGACCTGATAGACAGGTGAGAGAGGCGGCCTGGTTTAAGCCGGAACGTTTCGGAGGGAAGTCGGTTTAGGGAAGGCACCCCCAGCTCCGACACACGCGCACACCCCTCCCATACCTGGAAGAAAGTTCGGTTGCAATCGAAGCGAGCAAACTCCCCACTGAACTCCCCGGGGCTTACTTCCGAGTAGACATGGTTAGGCTTGCTCTGAGAAGATTCAAAATTCTACCCGTATTTGAACTCCCCGGGACCTACATATGAGAAAGCGGAGACAGGATTGCTCTGCCAATGCTTTCCTGCGCAAAAGACCATCGCGATCCTTGGGCAGGACTTTGCCGAGAACCCACTCAGCTTGGCGGAGTTTACACCCCAGAAACACCCCAGGAGGGTCTCGTTGAAGCCAAGGACGCTTTCCACCAAGTCAGCGTGCTTGTGGTCGCGGGGCCGAGGGGATCTGGGGTTGGGCGTGCGCGGGGTTTGCTCATATCCTGCCAAAGTCTCACCTTTAAGGCGGTACACCACATGGAGGCAGAGAGCCGGAGTTAAGGCCGGGAGTCCCGTTTAAATCAACCGGGCTCCGGAAAAGCCATTGCCGAGTCCGTAAGCGTGTCTCTTAAGAGGCTCCGGACCCGGCACGTGTGAAATCTTCATCCGTGCAACAAAACGGGTCATCGCACCTCTCCACACACCCGGGCGCCTGCCATCTCCGACACCTTTTTGCTAGGAAGTCGCCTTCCTATCTTGCTAGTGAGACTTGCTACAAAGTGGCCTTCCTTGGGAGTAAAGCTCTATTGACCTTTCTGCGTGGCCTTTCACTCCCAAGAAAACCTGCTTCTGGTCCGCCCCGGATCCAGAAGCGACGCCTTTGAGCAAAGGAGCCAAGTTCGGCAAATTTATCTTCTCTCTTACCTTTTCGCTGCTCCCACGTTTTCCAGCGATCTATCGGACGGGGAGAGCAGGCTTGCTTAGGCGACGAGCAAACATTCCCCACCAGGAAGGCTCGCCTATTTGGACACGTGTCAAAGTCGTGGCGCCTAGTGGTGCGCGCTGCTTGCGCGTCTCTCCCAGTGCCAACAGGGCCACGTGACGGCGGCTGGAGAGAAGGGGACGGGAAATGAAAGGGAACGTCTATAGACAAGCCCGATCTTATATCTATCTATCTATCTATCTATCTATCTATCTATCTATCTATCTATCTATCTATCTATCTATCTATCTATCTAAAATCACATTACTGGGACCCAAGTCCCTGCGGGGCTTTTTAACCTCCAAGGCCGCGCGTCGCCTCACCAAGCAATCCTATAGGAGACTGCTGCGAAGTCGGTCCTACTGAGTTCAGGTAGGATCGCAAGAAGAAATGGAATTGTATTATTGAAATAGATAGAAAAAGATGCTGGGGAGAGCAATCTGGCTGAGAAAGGGGAGCAGGTTTCTCTGCCAGTAAATCGGAGTAACTACTCTGGATTCATGGAAAGGCCGAGCGCAGCCCTTGCCTGTTGAAATAACCACGGAGGCGTCTTTTTTCTCAGTAGGCGGGCTGAGGGTCAAGAGGTTGCATTAAACATAACCAGTTAATCCGGAGTTCCAGGATTTATTTTAAACGGGTATCCCGCTCTGGGAATTAGTTAAAAGCAGAAGAGGGTGGGTGTGTGTGTTGATGGTTGCTTACGCTTTTGGTGCACGCGCGAAGACCTAAAGTGAAGCGCAAGCACGTGTCGTGCTGAATGGACGTCGAAGCCATAAAGTAATGAATGTGCACGTGTGAACCTAGTATCCCACGCGGGACAGTACCAGCGCTCTACCTGCTACAGGGCATGACTTCAGCGGGACGATTTACTTCCAGCACTGCAAGCCTATGTATGTCTACAAGAAAATAAGCCCCGTTGAGTTCATCCTCAGATTAAGTGGGTGTATGTTTGCCGCCGAAGGTCTTTAAATTCATTGAAGTAAACGGCGTGGATTTTTAAAATATGTGCCTGCCGCTTTTCCTGGAGAAGCCCGTCCAAGGCGGCTTACAATAATCGAAAACGACAACCGTATATTAAAAACTCAATATTATGGAGAAGAAAAAATAAAACGGATGCACAATTTGCTTTCTGTTTCCCAGGCTGCTTCCCTCTCCGGGTAGTTTGACCCGGGTTTCCTATCGGCTTCGCTGGGCGTTTTGTGGGTTCGCGTGCAAACAGAGATGCGACTTCGGGAAATGGAGACACTGCGCCGCGCTAAGAAACGGGAAAAGGCGGCAAACCCAGGAGAGGGAGAAAGGAAGGGCCCGGGCGGGAGTTGATAGGTGCGTAGTAGCAAGATTTGGTGTGGAAGCTGCTGGGGCAACATGCACAGACAGTGGCGTAGCGTGCGGGGTGCAGGGGGGGCGGCCGCGCCGGGCGCAACATCTGGGGGTTAGGGGGCGCAAATCCACGGCTTGGGGGCGCAAATTACTTGCCTTGCCCCGGGTGCTGACAACTCACGCTACGCCACTGTGCACAGAATAATAAGATTGTTAACTGCAAGGGACTCGATCCTCCTACTTCTACCATTAAATCGCCGTGTGGCCGGAGGAAAGCTTCTTTCTCTCTCCTTGCCTCAGTTTCCCTGTATATTCATCTATCAGTCCCATCGATGACGTTACAAGGTCTTCGCTGGAACACGATACCTGCGCCTGAAGGATGAAAGCGCTGTATATAAATGCTTATTACAATTATTAGCCACACTGGTTTTTAAATTGTACTTCTTTATTCATATCCCCCATTTCCTCCAAACGAGCTCCAGGCGGCTTAAGTGGTTATGTAGCAAGTCTCCTTTTGTCCCAACAACCCTGCGAGGTCGGCTACGAGGTTGTGATTGGCTCAGGGTGACCCAGAAAGCTTAGTGGCTATGAGGAGGCTGCGATCAGTATCAATACCCTGGCATTATTCGCACCAGTACTGTACTGTTCCCAGCATTCGTGCTATAATATTAATTAGCCTTAATAGCAATTAATACTATGGCACACCTCTGAGACAGAAGGGTGCAAAGCATCCGTTAGCTTCGTTAAAAGTCGCTAGGAGTTTGCATAATTTCCATGCAGCCTCTAAACAACGTTGGGCTGACCCGTTGCAGAGCTGGAGGCTCCGCGCGAGATGCTGGATTTCATCTCACGTTCATACGCCGCTGGATCGTCACAAAAACCTCAAAGCCGAAGTTGCTCGGCTGTTAAGCCCCACTCGGGTTTCGAGAGATTTACGCCCTTGTAAGGATTGCAGGTGCTTAAGGCCCCAGTTATCCGCACGCAGGTCCTGCGGAACGCAAGGGGACTTGATCTGACCGAGGTAACGGCGGACGGATGATCGAGCTGCGCCAGCACACCTCTTCCGCCGAGTGTCCAAAGAGCCGGCACGGTGCACGCCTCTTCCACGTGCCTTATTCCCCCTTTAGAGCAGACAATGCCTGCCCGTTTGATTGTGCCCATACTGCAGACTGAAGCGGGGAATCGAGAAGGCAGAGAGAGAGAGAGATTGTGAAGCTCACTCCCAGCCTGCGTGAAGCCAGCCTAGGACAGCTTTGTCACCGCGCCCCGGGCACCCTGCCCGCTTTCTGCGCCCTCTCTCTGGCGCACGACCTCCCTCGGGTCCTTTCTGGGGAGGCAAGCAGCCAGTCAGCCACCAGCAGCTGGATCCCATTGCGCTGCAGCCTGCGTCCCTCTGGCGCGAGCTGCTCCAAGGGTGACTGGAGGGTGGGCAGCGGCTGCGCGGAGCGGAGCCAGTGCCACGAATGTTCGCGTTTGCCTGCTCCCCGGAGACGCGGGGGAGCGGAGAGGTGACTTTCATCTGCCAGCGGCCGCGTCGCCGCACGCTGCTCTGCCGGCTGCGGAGAAAGACCAGGTCGGACGCGAGAGGCGCCTCTGCTGGCCTCCGATTGGCTGCCGGCTTAGCAGGGAGTGTGGCGCTCACCGCTGAGACGGCAGAGAGCCGCTTGCCCTTGCTGGGCAGCAAGCGCTTACTTGCTCTTTGCGCGCGGTGCAGAAGCCGCGCAAGCCTCTCTTTCTTGTCCACTCCCCGCCCACCCCCCTTTTTAACACCCAGGAAACTTTAATTCTGAAACAGCTAGTCCCTCGAGCACGATTCAGTCAAAGGAAGTTAAAGCACTTTTTAAAAATTCAAGGAGAGGCTCCAACGTTCTCCCATTGAAACCAACAGGGTCGACGAAACGCTTGCTTTTGGCTGAATAGGATCCCGCACCTGGGAACGTTGCCGATCCAGCTGCAAGATCCCGCCGGCGCGCAATCCATAGGTTCCACTGGAATAAGCCGAAGCCCTAACGCAACGATAAATCAGTGTTGCGAATATCTACATGCTTGTATTACAACCCATCACTAACTTTATGGGGTCGGGTCATTTTGCCACTGACTTCCGCGCTTTCACTTGTTTTTTGAATGCAGTAAGTGAAATCCCTTCCCATCCCCGTCAAGCGGAGAACATGGGGTCGGGGTGTGACTTGGAGGGGGAAAGTCTGTTTGGAATGAGTGGAATCGTGTTCCTAGGGACCCGCGGAAGCGGCGGAGAATAAATCAGGAGGCCAGCAGGACGAGCCACTTAAATTTGCCTAGCGGGGCGCTGAGATTTAACAGGTCAGCGTGTTAAATCTCCACCTAATGAGCAGAAGGATCGTTCTCTCTCCAGAACAGGCTTGGTGTGGGCTGCTGAGTTCACCTCCGTATCAGCAGCTTCCTCCCTTCTTAAGCATTGCCCTCCAGGATCAGATGGGGGGGGGGGCGGTCTCCGACCCAGCACAGCCTTCCGCGTCCGGAGGTTTTCAGGGGGTACGCTGCGCCAGTCCAAGGAGGTTCTTTCAAACTGTTTTGACCCATGGCCCTTGAGCTAGAGATCATTTTCTCTAGAGATTATTAAAACAAAACCAAATATTGCTAAATTAAGGTCACCCACATCCAGGGGCCACCATCCTATTCTGCAAGCGTGTGAAGAAGCCCAGAAGAAGAGCCCTGGATCAGATCCAGCCCATCTAGTCGAGCATCGGTTCTTCTCACCTGGGCCAACCAGATACCTGTGGGAAGCCCGCGCGCAGGGCCAGAGCGCAAGAGCAACTCTCCCCACCTGCGGTTTTCAGCCACCGGTACCTTTCTTCTGCTCCAGCTCCCCCTCCCAGCGATCACACCGAATTGGGAGACCTCCCAGACCCTGAGTTAAGAGAATGGAGGGCGGCGTGGCTCGCTCCGATTCCAGGAAACCCTTGCTCAGAAATCCCTCTCTCCCCGCCCTCGCTACATGTCTGAGGGTTCCCAAAGGGTTGCGTGTCAGAGATGCCGCCCCCTTCCCCATCATTTTGCCCAGGCTGTGCCCCACTGCAGGCGACCCACACAGCCTCGCCGCCTCTTTCCTCTCGGCTCCAGAGGCATCTGCGCTTCGTCAGCACGCGGGGAAACCTGACATCTCCAACCGAGTTGCAAATGCTCCGCTTTGGGCCGCGCGCCTTAGTTCTGCGCGCGCGCGCGCCTTCTCCTGGCGCAGGGCGCTTGTTTTCGCTTTGGTTTGCGAACGTAGCCAACTTCAGCGAGCAAGAAAGATGGGTAAACTTCTCTTAAGACTTAGGACTTCGGGTCTGTCATCATGGGCATAGCCAGGATTTATGTTGGGGGGCGGGGTGGTAGGACCACCCCCCACCTCTCGTCATCTTCTGTCTGGCTCCGCCTAGCAGATTCGGAATGAAATGTCTCAACCACATTTGATTTAATTTGCTTTCTTTTGACCCCAAGTGCTCAGAAAAACCTGTCTCTTCAATTTCAAATATTCTGATTGTTTATACTTTTAGTTAAGTGTTTTTATTTATTTGCTTGATTTAGGGAGGGTCAGCTGCCGCCCTGATTATGTCAATGTCTGCCATCTACGAACAGGGCTTTCTGAGGAAAAGATGGACAAACTTTTAAGGGTCGATGCCCTGTGGGAAGAAGGAAGAGAAACTCAGGAGCCCTGATCGGAAAGGAGAAGGGCGCTCAATCCGCCTGAGTGGGCGCAATCCAGTCAAAATGAAGCACTTTCACAGCGCTGACTCGGAAATCAGTCGCATGGAGTTCAACGAGGCATGTGCTTATAGGATTGCAGCCTGACTCCCCGTAGATTCACTTAGAATAATTCAGCACCCGCTGCCATTCTCCCCGCATGGTCAGGATCCGGATGGGGCCTACGTACAGATCCTGTCCACGCTTACTTAGAAGTCCCCACTGAGCCCAAGAGGACTAATCCTACGGTAATTTACTGCCCATAAAATCGCAGAAGCCGCTCCTCCAAAGTAAACGCCAGTGGGTCGAGCCTCGAAGCGAGGGGGCATAGAGTCGCCTGCTTGGCCCTTGGGCTGGATCGGGCCCTTCCTTGGTAGTTAGCTGGACTTCTCCAGGTCTAAGTGCGTTTAAGGGACTGTGCGGTGCAGTGGCGTAGCGTGGGTTGTCAGCACCCGGGGCAAGGCAAGTAATTTGCACCCCCTAACCCGTGGATTTGCGCCCCCTAACCCGTGGATTTGCGCCCCCTAACCCTACCCCCCAGATGTTGCGCCCGGTACGGCCTGCCCCCCTTGCACCCCCCACGCTACGCCACTGGTGCGGTGTGTGCATCACAGAGAAACAGTTTGAAAGTCTGGGCGGAAGATGCTAAGCAGAGCTATTTGGACTGGCTTGGAAGCATCTCTGAAAGAGGCGCGCGTGTCCAAGAGTAACTGCTGCCTTCCTGGCGAAGCACGGCTTTCCCTAGAAGTAGGTTTCACAGAGCTCCTCGGGGCTACCTCCCTGTTTTGGATCAGATGTGAACAAAATCTGCAAGCCCAGAGTTTCTCTTAAGATGCCCTAGCCAGGCCCTTTAAACTGCATCCCCGCCGCTTCCTGGATGAATTTCTTGCTTGCTTGTGGCTGCGTGGCTCCTTCCAAACCGAGAAAGGAAGAGGCACGTGTGTGAGGGAGGGAGGGAGGACTGGTACAGCCAACCGGCCTCTTAGCTTGGATAAAGCGATCGAGAAGTGACCGCCTATACGTTTGTGAGCTGCTCAGTGTCTCCTGCTTTCAGCACCAGCAAGGCTAGACCAGGGAGTCCCTCTTACCCTTCCAAACCCAATTTTAATCGCAATTGTTGTTGTTGTTTAGTCGTTTAGTCGTGTCCGACTCTTAGTGACCCCATGGACCAGAGCACGCCAGGCACTCCTGTCTTCCACAACCTCCCGCAGTTTGGTCAAACTCATGCTGGTAGCTTCGAGAACACTGTCTAACCATCTCGTCCTCTGTCGTCCCCTTCTCCTTGTGCCCTCCATCTTTCCCAACATCAGGGTCCTTTCCAGGGAGTCTTCTCTTCTCATGAGGTGGCCAAAGTATTGGAGTCTTAGCTTCAGGATCTGTCCTTCCAGTGAGCACTCAGGGCTGATTTCATTCAGAATGGAGAGGTCTGATCTTCTTGCAGTCCATGGGACTCTCAAGAGTCTCCTCCAGCACCAGAATTCAAAAGCATCAATTCTTCCGCGATCAGCCTTCTTTATGGTCCAGCTCTCACTTCCATACATCACTACTGGATCGCAATTGTAGCGACTGCCAATAACGGACCTGACCATTTTCACGACCTCTTCTAACCCCGTTTGGCAGACTTCGTCCCAGTTCTGCAGTTCTCTGCTTTGCCACAATCGTCGAGGCTTCGCAGATTGTTTTCGGGGCGGTGTGGTCGAGTCTCCTTGCCGGCCTTTCCATCAGCGACATGATTCTCTCTTCAGTGCTGCCACTTTAGCCGCCTCCGGCTTGGGGAAAACCGAGCCTACCCCCGGATTTCTTCGTGGGAGGGGAGGCGGGGAAACCAGTCCATTCTCAAGCGGAAAAGTTTGCGGGATTCTGATTTGCAGCCTCGCAAATCAGCCTCTGATTTGCAGCCTCGCAAATCAGCCTCGCAGGAGCGCAGAGCGCGCGCGCCTTTTGGCTTGGGAATGGTTGAAGCGTCGCCAGCCTCGGAGTCACGCTTTAAGCTTCGGTCCTTAAGCACAAATACCTGGAAATCAAATCTTGGAGCGGTGGGTGTGCCGGGAGTCCCCCTCCACTTCATCATCCGAACAAGTCCCTTTGGAAGGCAAGGGAAACTTCCCTTCCCGCATTATAACCGAGTTTGGCACACAGTGCTGCGACCTGGGAGGAAGGACCACATGGGCAGGACGGTGCCTTCTTGGCAAGGCTGCAGCTTCCGCAAGCCCCAGATCTCGGTGGCTCTCTCAGCTGGGCTTGAAATCGCTATGCCACGCAGGAGAAGGGCTGTGGTTTGGATCCGGCTGCCAGCAAAGCGGGCCTCACCTGGGCGAGCCAGATTTTTGGACACCCGTTCGGCGAGGCGGCTTCAGACAGCCGCGTCAAAGAGACGCGCGGGCTTTTAGAGCGGCTCAAAGGCGCTTCTCTCTCTCTCTCTCTCTCTCTCTCTCTCTCTCTCTCTCTCTCTCTCTCTGCGGATTGGGACCGGCTGCGACTCGCAGCGTCCGCCTGGCTGGCTTTCGTGAATCAGATTCTTCAAACAACGAGGCGCCTGCAATATCAAGGGACGGCAAAAGGAGACTCCAATCGGCTCCTTTGGCACAGATGCTGCGAAGGCCAGTCTGATCTTGAGCTCCCAGATGGCTTCTGAGCAGACAGCATCTTGCCCCAAGTTTTGGTCCCCAAACATGCTGCTACCGATTTTAATGAAATCAGGTTCCTTAAACTGGTGGGGGATGGGAAAGACACCCCCCCCCATCTTTCTGAGTGGGTCACTTCTGTCGGGTGTTAGTTTCCCTTGATCTGTGAAAGAAACCTGTTTGCAATACACCATCCACCCGCTTTAACTCACCCACCAAGGAGGTCCAGATCCAGAACCACTCCCTTTGATAAGTGGGCATCCTATGACATCTGTGAACTTGTGGCTTGCAAAGTGCTCTCCTCATTCTTCCTTTCCCGCTTTAATCTGGTGCTTTTTGAAGCCGGTGCCCTTTTCCGTCACCGCAGGGTGACGGGGGGGGGGGGGGAAGGTGCTGAATTCTACCAGCGGGTGGAAAGGAAGAACTAGCTAGCAGCAAGAAGATCAAACGTATCCATTCTTAAGGAAATCAGCCCTGAGTTCTCACTGGAAGGACAGATCCTGAAGCTGAGACTCCAATACTTTGGCCACCTCATGAGAAGAGAAGACTCCCTGGAAAAGACCCTGATGCTGGGAAAGATGGAGGGCACAAGGAGAAGGGGACGACAGAGGACGAGATGGTTGGATGGTGTCCTTGAAGCTACCAGCATGAGTTTGACCAAACTGCGGGAGGCAGTAGAGGGCAGAAGTGCCTGGCGTGCTCTGGTCCATGGGGTCACGAAGAGTCGGACACGACTAAACGATTAAACAAAAAAAAAAAGCTAGCAGCACCCTTAAAGAGTGTACTCCAGAACCTTCCTTTCCAGGCCTCTTCTGGTTTACTTGCACCTGAAGTCACATGACACTGGGCAATGGGCAGTTGGGCATGGTTTGGGCCTAATGGGGATGCCTAGCAGGCCAGAGACTCCCCATTGTGGCTCTAGATGTTGTTGGACTGCAACTTCCATCATCCTTGATAGTTGGCTCTGCCAGCTGAGGCTGATGGGATTTGGAGTCCAACAACTTCTGGAGGGTGGCAGTGTCACCATGCCTGTTTTAAATCATGAAATGGGCCTAAATCAGGCACCCCCAGCCTTCGGCCCTCCAGATGTTTTGGACTACAATTCCCATCATCCCTGACCACTGGTCCTGTTAGCTAGGGATCATGGGAGTTGTAGGCCAAAACATCTGGAGGGCTGCAGGCTGGGGGTGCCTGGCCTAAATACTAGGCATGGATGCCAAAGACATAGGCACACACACTCTGTCCATATAACATTGGTATTATATCATTACGCCAACTTTTAGCTGAGTTTCCTGCATTTCAGGGGGTTGGATGGCCCATGGGGTCCTTTCTAACTCTGCAATTCTGTGATTCATTACCAGATATTTTAAAAAAGCAACCACAACGGGCAACCTGCAAAGTTCATAGCAGCTGCACTTAAGAGCAGTGGCGTAGCGTGGAGGCGGGCCCACGGGGCACTTGCCCCGGGTGCAAAATTGTTAGGGTACGCATGATTTTAACACCCAGTGCTGCCTCAATGTAGCTGTGCACTTCTGTTGAAATCAGCTTCTCCTTGCAAACCAGGAAGTGACCTCTCCAGGGAATGGAACGGCTCTTCTTTTCTTATCTCTACAGCTGTGATCTCCTGGGTGATGTGAACATCGTCAGGGAGTTGAATGCGCTTTGTACGCCATCGGTTTTCCTCCCCACCTGTGCAGCCCTGGGCGAGTAGGGGGCGGGCTTCATGGTTTGAATCCTCCTTTGTCTACAAAATTTCCTGCAGCTGACATACTGGGTGAGAACCTTTGCCCCAGATGTGCAGAGCTTTTAATGAAAGTGAGGTAGCTGCCTCAAGCAGCAGATATTGGGGTAGTGGTAACAGTGGCGTAGCGTGGGTTGTCAGCACCCGGGGCAAGGCAAGTAATTTGCGCCCCTAACCCGTGAATTTGCGCCCCCTAACCCTAACCCCCAGATGTTGCGCCCGGTGCGGCCACCCCCCCGCCCCCCCACGCTACGCCACTGAGTGGTAAACAGTGGCAAGGTGCTGGAAGTGTAATATGTGCTAGGCTTGCCCTGTGTCTGCTAAGCTAGCTCGATGCCCTCAGATGTGAAGACCTACATGGGCTCCCAGTATGTTTCTGAGCACCATTCTAAGGGTTGGTTCTGACCTTTAAAGCCATAAATGACCTTGGCCCAGTATATGTGAAGGAGCGTCTCCACCCCCCTTGTTCAGCCCAGACACTGAGATCCAGCGCCAATAGCCTTCTGGCGGTTCCCTCAGTGCGAGAAGTGAGGTTACAGGGAACCAGGCAGAGGGCCTTCTCAGTAGTGGTGCCCTCCATGTGGAATGCCCTCCCATCAGATATCAAAGAAATAAACAACTATCTGTCTTTTACAAGACATCTGAAGGCAGTCCTGTTTCGGGAAGTTTTTAATGTTTGATGTTTTGTGTTCTTAATATTCTGTTGGGAGCTGCCCAGAGTGGCTGGGGAAACCCAGCCAGATGGGTGGGGTATGTATGTATGTATGTATGTATGTAAAGGTAAAGGGACGCCTGACCATTAGGTCCAGTCACAGATTACTCTGGGGTTGTGGCGTTCATCTCGCTTTACCGACCAAGGGAGCTGGCGTACGGCTTCCGGGTCACATGGCCAACATGACTAAGCCGCTTATGGTGAACCAGAGCAGCGCACGGAAACGCTGTTTACTTTCCCGCTGGTGCGGTTCCTATTTATTTACTTGCACTTGACATGCTTTCGAACTGCTAGGTTGGCAGGAGCAGAGACCGAACAACAGGAGCTCACCCCGTTGCGGGGATTCAAACCGCCAACCTTCTGATCGGCAAGCCCTAGGCTCTGTGGTTTAACCCACAGCACCACCCGTGTCCCATGTATGTATGTATGTATGTATGTATGTATAAATACTACTACTACTAATAATAATAATAATCCTCTGAAGCAAATGCAAAATCCCTGGCAGGCTGGGAAGCTCTGTGCAGCACAATGAAACCTTTCAGTCTGTAGGATTGCTGGATAGAGCAAAGGACCTCAGTGGTACCTCTGGTTACATACGCTTCAGGTTACAGACTCCACTAACCCAGAAATAGTACTTTGGGTTAAGAACTTTGCTTCAGGATGAGAACAGAAATCGTGCTCCAGCAGCGCGGCGGCAGCAGGAGGCCCCATTAGCTAAAGTGGTGCTTCAGGTTAAGAACAGTTTCAGCTTAAGAACAGACCTCCAAAACAAATTAAGTATTTAGCCCGAGGTACCACTGTATTTCACATCTGAATCCCCAGTATCTGCAGAGTGCATGTTGCAATCACATTAGTTCATCTCTGAAGTCATGAGAGTTCATTGTTTATTTTTTTAAAAATGGAAGGTTGACATTTGTGCCATTTCAGGCCATGTGCCCCTTCCTGCATAACCTCTGGGCATTTCCAGATCACAAGAGAACGATGCTGCAAAAAATTCCAAGTACAGTGGTACCTCAGGTTAAGTACTTAATTCGTTCCGGAGGTCCGTACTTAACCTGAAACTGTTCTTAACCCGAAGCGCCACTTTAGCTAATGGGGCCTCCTGTTGCTGCCACCAGAGCATGATTTCTGTTCTCATCCTGAAGCAAAGTTCTTAACCTGAAGCACTATTTCTGGGTTAGCGGAGTCTGTAACCTGAAGCGTATGTAACCTGAAGCGTATGTAACCCGAGGTACCACTGTAGAATTGGAAGGCAGGTTACTTGGGGCTGCAGGCCTTTGTGGCTGAAGGAAATCAAAGGGACTTTTAATGCCCCTTCAAAGAGTTTTGCTTTTCACATGAATCTGTGTCAGCTGACATCATGCCTTAAATATACCCCCAGCCTAAAGAATCGAATGAGAGTCTTTCAAAGAAAGCCAACCCACATCAGCGCCATAGTGATTTAGGCCATGTTTTTTTAATCATGCAGTTGCCTTGCTTTTGAACAATAAATATTACTGGTACGTACTGTCAAACACACACACACACACAAAACCAAATCCTGGAAAAAGAAAAAGGAAATCTCCCTTTAAATAATGAATGCTGGCCACCTGTTTTAGACTGACTGTCACCAGGCCCTGAGACAGCAGGATTTCCGAAAGCAATCCCCAAACTAAGTCTGGAGTTCAGCCAAGTTGAAATTATCACCCAAAACGCGTTTGCTCAGGGGCACAAGAGTTCCTGTGGTTAATAAGTAAGATCTTGATCCATTTACTTGAGTGTAAGCAACTTTGAACTCAATGGGGCTTATCTTTGGGTATTCACACAGAGTTGTACCCAAAGTTAGTAATACTCAAGAGTAGACCCAGTGGCGTAGCGTGGGTTGTCAGCACCCGGGGCAAGGCAAGTAATTTGTGCGCCCCCCCCCCCGCTGCACTGTCCCTCCCCCAGATAGTCCCTCTCTCTCTCTCTGCACCACACCGCACGCCTGGCACCCTCCCCTCCACAGTGGGCGGCGACCCGGGGCAAGGCAAGTAATTTGCGCCCTCCCCGCTGCACTGTCCCTCCCCAGATAGTCCCTCGCTCTCTCTCCGCACCGCACCACACGCCTGGCACCCTCCCCTCCACAGTGGGCAGCGACCCGGCGGCTCGGATCGGATTTGCACAGCCAGCACTGCAGTGAGAGAGAGTGAGTGAGCCAGGTAGGGTCAGAGAGCTGCGAGTGCAAGCGCACCCCCCCCAGATGTTGCGCCCGGTGCGGCCGCCCCCCCCCTGCACCCCCCACGCTACGCCACTGAGTAGACCAACTGAAATTAATGGGCATGATGCATTTGCGCCCAGTTGTTTCACAAGCCTACATTGAGTAGAACTGAGGCTGGGTACACCATACATTTAAAGCATACCCACCCCAAGAAGGATTGGAATTTGGAAAGGGGGTTTCCCCCTCCCAGAACTACAATTCCCAACACCCTTAACAAACTAGTTCCCACAATTCTTTAGCAGCTGCTAAAAATGGTTACCAGTCAGATATGCTTGTGTTCTTAATGTAGGGTGATTCCTGTTGTATCGTGATTTAAAGGTTCCGTTTTATCAGTTTTTCAGCCCATTCTTAGAAATGTCCCACTGCATTGAATGAAATTGTGTGGGGTTTTTTAAAAAAAAAAAATTTGAAAAATTCTATGTAGGATTGCAGCCATAGGAGTGCAGGGCAGGGGCCTGTTCTACTGCTGCTCCTCTTTTAGCAGGAACTTATGTTCGGTCCCTGCTCCTGCCAACCTAGCAGTTCGAAAGCACGTCAAAGTACAAGTAGATAAGTAGGTACCACTCCGGCAGGAAGGTAAACGGCATTTCTGTGCGCTGCTCTGGTTTTGCCAGAAGCGGCGGCTTAGTCATGCTGGCCACATGACCCGGAAAAACTGTCTGTGGACAAACGTCAGCTCCCTCGGCCATTAAAGTGAGATGAGCGCCTCAACCCCAGAGTCGTTCACAACTGGACTTAACTGTCAGGGGTTCTTTACCTTTTTAACATAGAGAAATGTACTAGATTGTGTTGAATCTTGCCTGGACATTAAGGTAAAGCGTGTTCTCCCTAACAGAGAGCACGTGTTGCGGTTGGGGAAACAGGCCACCCTGTCGTGACTCAGCGGATTTGGAGAAACCCAAGCCTGTAAATGGTTAATATTGGGTTGCTGAGGATTTTTGATTGTAGCCAATTTGGAGGAGGGGTCAGAGTCTTTAAATACAGGGGCCAGACGTTGGACGTCCTCTTGGCCATTTTGCATCGGATCACCCGCCCTCCCTCCCTTTAATAGGGTGGTTTTTTCGGTTCACTTGACCTTGCTATTGCCTGTCAAGGGGTCGTCCGCCTTGGTGCGGGGGCCTGGTAGGAATTTTGCCATCTGGCTGATTGGCTGGTGCCATTTGGTTTTTGCCTACTACGTAGCAAATCGTCACAACTTGTAAGGTTGGCGGTTAGGCATTGGTTAAATTGGTGCTTGGAGGGGTAAGTGCCTACCCCTCCAAATGATGCGGAAAGGGAATTCCGTTAAAGGAATCCAGGGGCTTGCCATTCTTTCGTCCTTGTCCCTGGCATCGGACTTGGGCCGTGCAAGCCCCAAAGGAACATGAGGGTGAGAAGTGAGGGACTGATGCCCAGCTTCATTTTCTCACCCAATACTTGTTTCCCACGCTGGCTTCCGTTGGTGTCCGGAAGGCCAGCTCTGTCCCTGAGGGCATGGACAGATAGTCATAACCAATGCCTAAGCAACCACTCACATTTTTTGTATTTTGAATAAAGTTGTGGCCAAAATTATGCCAAAAACCTTAACAAAAATTGATGTGTGATGTGTGAATTTTTTTGGGGTGGCCTTGTGGGACTCAACACGCAAATGGTAGAAACAACTTCTGAGTAGGGCCTGTAAGAAACATCATACCCTGCAATATTTCTCCTATGAAAATTGTTGTTGTTGTTTAGTCATTTAGTTGTGTCCGACTCTTCGTGACCCAATGGACCAAAGCACACCAGGCACTCCTGTCTTCCACCACCTCCCACAGTTTGGTCAAACTCATGCTGGTAGCTTCGAGAACACTGTCCAACCATCTCATCCTCTGTCGTCCCCTTCTCCTTGTGCCCTCAATCTTTCCCAACATCAGGGTCTTTTCCAGGGAGTCTTCTCTTCTCATGAGGTGGCCAAAGTATTGGAGCCTCAGCTTCACAATCTGTCCTTCCAGTGAGCACTCAGGGCTGATTTCCTTAAGAATGGATGCGTTTGATCTTCTTGCAGTCCATGGGACTCTCAAGAGTCTCCTCCAGCACCAGAATTCAAAAGCATCAATTCTTCGGCGATCGGCCTTCTTTATGGTCCAGCTCTCACTTCCATACATCACTACTGGGAAAACCATAGCTTTAACTATACGGACCTTTGTTGGCAAGGTGATGTCTCTGCTTTTTAAGATGCTGTCTAGGTTTGCCATTGCTTTTCTCCCAAGAAGAAGGCGTCTTTTATAATAATGATAACAGCAACAACAATTTTACAATTTATACCTCACCCATATGACTGGGTTGCCCCAGCCACTCTGGGTGGCTTCCAACATATAAAAACACAAGAAAACACCAAACATTAAAAAAATTATCTGTCTTCTAAAGGTTATATAGTTACTCTTTGGCTTGGGGGGGGTCTAACAGTTTTTTGCCTGGTGCCTAAAGGTATGAAGTGATGGTGCCAGGCAAGCCTCTCTGGTGAAAATAGGGATGTTCCATTCAATTATTATTTATTATTTATTATTTATTATTTATTATCCATTATTTATTTATTTATTATTTATTTATTATTTATTATTATTTATACTATGCCCATATGACTGGGTTGCCCCAGCCACTCTGGGTGGCTTCCTACATATAGCAAAACATATTAAAACACTGAACATTTTTTAAAAAACGTCCCTATACAGGGCTGCCTTCCGATGTACAACCTTTAGAAATTGCACACTTACTTATCTTCTTGGCTCCAAGGCTGCACAACTCCATACCCTCCAGCATTTCTCTGAGCTGTTGCAGCCTTTCTCAATCCGTGGGTCCCCAGATGTTGTTGAACTACAACTCCCATCACCCCTAGCTAGCAAGGCCAGAGCTCAGGGGTGATGGGAGTTGTAGTCCAACAACATCTGGGGACCCACAGGTTGACAACCACTGTCAGATGTTGCAACTGTTTGAGGCCTTTTGACCTTTTGTGAAAAAGCAACCTTTTCCTTTTCTCGCAGCGTGCAAAGTGTTGTATGTCACAGGAAGATCAAGCACAAATGTGGTCCTCTGTATGCCACAGGGGCCTACAGCAGGTCAGAGCCCACTGAATGAAGCTATTCTGAGGGTGGCCCTGCTGATCTCCTCCATACAAAGGCCGAGCACCAGTTGTGACTGGAAAATGCGAACTTCTGTTGTCAATTGTTCTTGTAGGCACAGATGAAAAGGTTACTTGTGAGTCAAGGACCCTCCACCTGCATAGGATAGACACACAGACACATTATTTTAGGTTAATGGCCAAAATTAGGCCACAACTTTTATTGGTTACAGCATGTAGTTGTATTGGCTTAGGCATTGGATGAAACAGCAATATCAGACTCCACCCCGCACAGCCGGGAGTCATATCAGGGTTAACAACCAATGGGAGGAGCTTGTTGATGCAAATACAACTGGAAACTCCCCCGTGACGTCCCCGGGGATCGTGCCATGGCCCTAGCCACCAGCAGGGCATCGGACAGGATCCACGACTGCCGGATTCCTTTAACGGAATACCCAAAAGAGAAGAGGCTGTTGTAAACAAAAATTGCCCTTTTCCCTTATGGGGTATCCAAGATCCCATATAGAGTCCTTACATAGGTTCCCTATTGGTAGGAGAGAATAACAGAGGCCAACCAGAGAATATTGAGAAGCAAAGCAGCTAGTAAGCTTGATCTTTATTGATCTGTTGCAACAGGGTGCTCCCCTCACCCGCAGGAGAGAGGAGGAACCCAGAAAAATGGCGCGCAAGGCCTTATAAAGACTTTTGAAATTTCCACCCTGTAGATCAAGACCACCCCCAGAAACATCATACATACATCACAGAAGGGGTGTAACCTAAGACCACCCCTCAGATACATCATACCTACATCACAGAAAAGGCGGTCTAAACAGAAATTTGAATGTTGTTTATCTCCTGTCTGGCAGGTTATTTGATTGGATTGCCTGGGTCTTCTGGCCAGTCTTTTGTAATGATAAATACTTAGTTCCTGGGCCAGGTCACAGGCTCACGCCCTATTCAAACACAGACATACCCTCAAGACAGGATTTGTGAAGGAAAAGACAATGGGGAGGCTTTTCCAGTTTGACCTTGCAGATGAAATAAATATTTAATTGCCTCCCCAAGGGGCCCCTGCCTCAGAAGGAGGCGCAAATGAAGGCTCTGTACTGGTAGGGAAAAGACAGAGACCACACCAGGATTTGGAAAAAGCAAAGCCTGATCTTTATTGAAAGAACAGAAAAAACACAAAAAACTGTTGCAACAGGGTCCCCGCTCACGCAATGACACGGAGTCAGAGACCCTGAACAAAAGGACTGCCTTGATTCTTATACCTTTTGATTTTCATTCAGATCAATAGCAAGGAGGTGGGGGGAAGCGGCATGAGTGGTGTGAAGAGTGGATTAACATAAGGTGAGCAGGATGTTGAAAGACTTTCTGGAGGTGTCAATTTGCTGAAGGGCTCAGGTGATATGTGTCGATCTTCCTGTTATTTAATTTTGGATCTGCTTAAAATGGCTTTTCCTTTATCTACAGGAAAACCTCCGCAACTGCTGATAATCAGCATGCAGATGTGAGACTGGATGTTTGAGAAGATGTTTAGGAAATGACTTAAATGTTAATGTGAAATCCTATTCTGCATTGGGTGTGATAGCCTGATGTTTGCATACTTTTTGGAAAATAGGACTGCTTTATTTTGAGCTCATATCTGTGTGTATTCATGGTATGGTTTGCAGACCCAGTAGGAGGCAGTGTGGTGGATTGAGTTTTGGCAGCCTTTTGGATACAATATTGAGTAAAAACTACATTTTGAAATATTTAGATTGTTACATTCTTTAAAAACGACATTTTGGATATATTCAGAAAAGTACAGAATAGTACGGCATTTCATTAAAGATACATCCACGAAAACATTTTAAAAGGATAGCTTCATGGAGAAAGAGGTACATAGGAATGCCAACAGGCACGTTACGTTAAGATGATGCATTAAAAAGGCACACATTATATTACATTCAATGATACGTGAAAAGACACAGTAAGATGGCATATTCCCAACAATGCGTTCTTTAAGGCACAGTTTATTATTGTTGTGGGATTTGGGTAGGATGATATCATTAGGATCATTTTCCCTTTATTCCCCTCTCTGACCCTGATCCTCTTATGACAGCCCCTTAGTGTTGCCCCCTTCTCAGTTTCATGTGGGTACTTCTGCAAATCTTGAGCATGCCGATATACCTCTGTCTTTATTCTCAAGCTATTTTCTATCCATTTTGGCTGCTCACAGAGGGAAAGATTCCACATCTATGGAAGATACTTCTCTGCGGTGTAGCTGATCTTTATAACTCATCCATTCAGGCCCTGAAACAAAGGTCAGTTTGACATTGGCTGTCTTATTTATTTAAGGGCAGGGGGAGATGTTAGAAAGTCCTCTGAGACAGAGGTCTGCAATACAGAGACAGGCTGGAAGCACGCCACAAGCCAGCGGGCAGCGGCTCGTTTGCATCCGGCTGGGCTATAAGAAATAAATAAATAAATCCGTTTGCATGTTTTTTGCATCAAGTTGGACGGTGCCAAACCTCAGGCAGAAGGCATAGGTTCATTGCGTAGGATATATCCTTATGTAGGCTTCAGATAAATGAAGAACCTCCATAAATCATAAGATGAACTTCAGATGCTATGAGACCCGAAAGATTCCGAATTTCCTTTGGTCTTTCTCATACATTTTGGACAAAGAGAAGCCCCATACTGTGTTTTTAGGGGCACCTGTGGTATTGCTATTTTCAGCAACCTCAAAAATATGGCAAACTTGCAGTGCAGTCCGTAACATGTCTAATCAGAAGCAGGCATCGCTGAGTCCAGTAGGACCTACTCAGTGCTGGATTTACATTTGAAATTTATAGATTGCATATTATTGAGAGAGAATTATATGAAAATGATGTACAGATGGTATTTGTCACCTGTTAAATTGGCAAAAATATATAAAAAAGAAAAGAAAGAATGTTGGAGATGTGAAACAGAAGGTACGTTCTATCATATGTGGTGGGATTGTAAGAAGACAAAATCCTACTGGGAAATGATATACAATGGATTGAAGAAAATGTTAAAAATAACTTTTGTAAAAAAACCCAGAAGCCTTTTTATTAGGTATTTTAGGCCAAAACATACCAAAAGAAATGAGGACTTTATTTATGTATGCCGCTACAGCAGCAAGAATGTTGATTGCGCAGAATTGGAAGACTGGAGAAATACCAACTACAGACTGGCAAGAGAAGTTGATGGACTATGCAGAACTGGCAAAAATGACAGAAAGACTAAGAGAAAAAGACAACAAAGACTTTGAAAAACATTGGGAACCATTCATATTATATTTTCAGAAACAAAGAAAGGAAATAGTCTTGATGGCAGGATTTAAATAAACATCCACATTATTAGCATCAGAAAATGTTTGGAAGATAGTGAAATAATATGATGTATTTAATTTATTTTTATGTTTTTAAGGTTTGATGTTATGTTATTAATAACTTTTTCTGTTGAACGATAGCAAAGCGGGTGAAAATAGAAACAAAGCAGAAACGCAAGTCTTGGAGGGGAGGGAGGGAGGAATATATAGTAAACGTTAAGAATTTGAGATGTATGTAATGAGCAAAAATGAAAAATGAATTTATTTATTTTTTAAAAGTGCTGGATTTACATATAAGCTAAACAAGCTATAGCTTAGGGCCCCGCTCTCTTGGGGCCCTCCCAAAAAACGAAAGAAGAAAAAATCTGGATGTACATTTCCAAAATATAAGATGAAAAAACCAATAAAATAAAACCTACATACAGCAACAGTGTTTTGTGTTGTGTTGGTCCATAAATTACCATATAGCATATATTCAACACAAAAACAGCGGTAATTTGTTGTTGACAAAGGACAGCTGGGCATATAAAGGGCCCCATTACCTTCAGTAGCTTAGGGCCTCATCAAACCTAAATCTGGCCCTGGGCCTACTCCCAGGTAAGTATTGTTATGAGTCTGCAGGTGCTAGACTGATATGTTCTCCGGATCACGTTAATTTAATTAAAGGCTTAGGGTGTTGCAACTGAGTGATGTCCCCAGCCAGAAGTGCCCTTCCCTCAAACGTATTCATGGGCCTAGGAATTATAGCGTAGAGATGGAAGCCCCAATTGAAGGACCAGCCCATTTGACCAAACCGTCAACAATATGCCTCTGGTGGATCAGTGGAAAGTGAGGCTCGTGAATCAGTCTGCATTTGCCGCGGAGCTGCTGGAAGTGGGCAGCACAGCAGCAAACATGGGATGGATTTCAGGCTGCCCACCCACACCCCAATGAATGAAACACGTGAGAAGCTTTGTCAACGGCTGAGGTCTGCTTGAATCCTCCATGGTGACCTGGCCAATTCTAATCATAGTGTTACGAGAATTATAAGGTCTAAGATATAAAATAAATGTTCATAAATGTACCAGGCAAACACAGACATACATACATACATACATACACAAACCACTTGTCTGAAACAGTACAGGAAAACAGTCCTAAAGCCATTTTGACTCTTTCAGTGACCTCAAATATTCCTCTGCAGTTTGGATAGAAACGGGGGGGGGGGAGCCTCTCCATTGTCTCTGTGCTCACAAATCCTGCCTAAAGGGCACATTTGTGTGTGAATAGGGTGAGCCTGTGACCTGGACTCAGGAATTAAGTATTTATCTTCGTTCCTGGAAGGAAGAACAGCAAAAGAGGCTTGAGCCAAGGAGTCAGCCTCTTTTCTTTTGGCCTTAGGCCCACGGCCGTCCATTGTCCTCCCTGGCTGAGGGCAGGTCAAAGGCTGGCTCAAGCAGGTGGGTGGCACCTGCCCAGGTGAGCCCTGCTCCCTGCTGCAAACGCCGCCCACCTGTGGGGAAGGGAGGGCGGATATTAGCATCACAAAAGAATGGCCAGGCTGCCCAGGGAAACCCATTAACAGGTTTCCTGCTAGACAGGATTCTGCTGCAGACTGCCCCTTCTGTGATGTATGTATGATGTATGGGGGGGGGGGTCTTGAGCTACAGGGTGGCAAATTCAAAAGTCTATAGAAGAGCTTGCACACCTTTGTTCTGGGTTCCTCCTCCCTCCTGTGTTGGGGGTTGAGCACCCTGTTGCAGCAGTTTAATAAAGATCAGGCTCACAGGCTGCTTTGCTTCTCAATATTCTCTGGTTGGTCTCTGTTATTTTCTCCTACCGATAGAGAACCTACATAAGGACTCTGTACAGGCTCTACTGCTGTTGCTGTTGTAACAGCAGCAAGAATATTGATAGCTCAGAAATGGAAGCAAGAAGAGTTACCAACATTGGAAGAATGGAGAATGAAGATGATGGACTTTGCAGAACTTGATAGACTGACAGGAAGAATCCGATATCGACGAGATCAGAGATTTACTGAAGAACGGGAAAAGTTTTCAGAATACATGCATAACTTAAGTGAAAAACAAATAACGCTTGTAACCTTAAATGAAGCTTTGTAAAAAAGAAAGGTTTGAACTGGAGTGAAACAAGATTTAATCTATAAATTAGATGAGATTTTAGGAATGTGTAGGAAATTAGGAAGGGAAGGAGTATCAGCCAAGTTGAGGGAAGTCAAAAAAGAGAGAATGGATTTTTAAAAATGTATGAATTGTATTAATTTGTTTTATTTGTAAACTGAATAAAAATTATATTGGAAAAAAAAGGACTCTGTACAGGCTCTAAGAGAAAAGGAGCAGTTTTTTCTTATGACAATAGGAATGCTTAGCATGCACACTGGTGCATTAGAACATAGAAGCAAAATGAGAGATGGTGTTTGGAGCCTTCAAAGTGCTTCACAATGCCTATGACAATTTTGTAACTTAAGTCGTTACTTCTAATTGTGTAGGCTTGCAACAGTATTGTTATCTCCTGTTGAGCAGGGGAAGAGGAGGTCTCTCTCTCTCTCTTTCTCTCTCTCTCTCTCTCTTGTATATAATTTTTATTAGTTTTTTAACATATCATTTTCAACAATAATTAAACATACTCCTACATCTTATTCAAATTTTTGACTTCCATCAATCCTGTCTGAAAATTTTCCAATCTAATCTCTCAGTATGCATTTCTTATCTTCCCTATTACATTTCAAACTCATAACCAATATCGCTATCTTTTTCTACTTTGTAACACTTCGTATATTTCTCCTTACAAAACTTCTTGCAGTCCTACTAGCGTGATTTGTTGATTACAGTTGCTCTTCAAATAATTCATATACTTCTTCCAATCTTCTTTAAATCTCTGGTCCCGCAGGTTTCGAATCCTTCCTGTCATTTTGTCCAATTCTGCATAGTCCATTAATTTTTCTGCCATTCTTCTTTCGTCAGAATTTCTTCTTGTTTCCATTTCTGGGCTAACAACAAACTTGCCGCAGTTGTTGCATATAAAAACAATTTAACATCTTGCCTATTAATGTCCTGACCTATAATACCAAGAAAAAATGCTTCTGTTTTTTTAAAAAATATACCGTATTTTTCGCTCTATAAGACGCACCAGACCACAAGACGCACCTAGTTTTTGGAGGAGGAAAACAACCAAAAAAATATTCTGAATCTCAGAAGCCAGAACAGCAAGAGGGATCGCTGCGCAGCGAAAGCAGCAATCCCTCTTGCTGTTCTGGCTTCTGGGATAGCTGCGCAGCCTGCATTCGCTCCATAAGACGCACACAAATTTCCCCTTACTTTTTAGGAGGGAAAAAGTGAGTCTTATTGAGCAAAAAATACGGTATATCTCTCTCAAGAGGAGCTCAAGACACAAGCATGCTGCTTCTTGGTCCAATGCCTTTTCACTACAGTTTTTAGAGTCCTTTCTCTATTCTCTCTATTTTATTCTCCTCTCCTTCTTTCTCTCTGCAAAAACAAGTAGGGAAGGAGCTGGGGCCATAAGGAACACAAGTAACTTGCTACGCAAATTGGTGGCAGAGGTGAGATTTGATTTCCTGGGATTTCCTGGTTCAGCACTCGCACACATTACCTCATATGTTATAAACTAATAAATGAAATGAATGAATCTCAATAACTGGTTAAGACTGGGTGGCAGTGTCTTGCTCATTCAAGTGAAGGATATCACAGGAGATGCTCTGAGCAATCACATGATCCACACCAATTAGGTAGGGTAATCTGGCCTCTGAGAGCTAACCTATGCATCCAGATAAATTTTGCAATGCAGAGTTTACTCCTGGACCATTTCATACTACAGGTTAGAGGGTTTCATGTCTGACTGGTTTCCTCACGATAAAACAAAACGTCCTGCATATTAAAATACAAAAATCAAAAGCATGGACCAATGGTAGCAAATAGTATGGGAAACAGCCCTACCAGAAAAATTAACCTGAAATAAACTGAAACTGACACGGGGACAAACAGAAGAAGATGCCTTTACCCCGGTATGGCTCCCCTTTATCACATACACAGCCCAACAAGGCAATGACAATAATCCACCAACAGCATACAAATCAATATGGCTAACCTGATCCAAAACACCCACCCACCCCACTCACACACGAAAACAAAGATCACCACAGCCAATCACAAACAAACAACCACACCCTAGGCCAACCCCAACCTCTCTCACCACCAAAGGAACACAAATGAACAGCACAAGCAACGCTGACACCAAACCCTACATACATTAAGCATAATAGAAACATCGCCACCCAACCTCAACCCCCCATCTTCCCACCCCACCACCCCTTTTTTTTCTTCCCCTAATGTCTCAACAAATGAAACGGATTTGTAAAAATGTTACATGGAAAAAATACGAGAGACATGACACATACTTCTGTAAAACAAGAAAAATCTTTAATAAATAAATAAATAAAATACAAAAACCAAAACCTAATATGCCGGTAAAAGGTAAAGGTAAAGGTACCCCTGCCCGTACGGGCCAGTCTTGACAGACTCTAGGGTTGTGCGCCCATCTCACTTAAGAGGCCGAGGGCCAGCGCTGTCCGGAGACACTTCCAGGTCACGTGGCCAGCATGACAAAGCTGCATCTGGAGAGCCAGCGCAGCACATGGAACGCCATTTACCTTCCCGCTGGTAAGCGGTCCCTATTTATCTACTTGCACCCGGGGGTGCTTTCGAATTGCTAGGTTGGCAGGCGCTGGGACCAAACAGTGGGAGCGCACCCCTCTCCTTGGCAGGGTGATTCTGGTATTAAAAAAAATAAAAATCAAGCGTGCAGGTTCTCACCAGCATTTTGAAATTCACAGGAAGTCAGATTATTGATCTATTTTGATGCAGAAGTAGGGAATTGGTGGTCTCCCTTAGGTCCCAGCAACTTCAGCCAGCATGGTTAGCGGTCAGGGAAGGAGAGAGCAGTGAATGTTTATGCATTTAGTTACCTGATGATATTTCTTTGCTGCTGAGCATGAATATAGCAATCTCAAAGCAGTTTACAAGGATGAAAATTAAAACACACTGAGTTGTGTTCAATAAACACACACACACACCACCCCAGCGTCACAGATGTCAACAGCGACAGCACAGGGAAGTTGTGTCAGTGCTAATGGTCAGGGGAAGCATTGGGCAAACAGGTAGCATTTCGAAATAAATTAAAAAATTAAAAAATTGTCCAGTAGCACCTTAGAGACCAACTAAGTTTGTTCTGGGTATAAGCTTTCTTGTGCATTTATTTACATATGCTAAAGCTATTTTTGGTCATCTGCATATACCATCCCTTGCTTTTTCCTGTAGAACTAATTGCAGTCGTTAACAGTCATCAACAGGTTTACTATACCCATCTCCTACTAGCTTCTTAGAAAAACCCCACCCCACCCTCCCACTATATATAAGGGTCTGGTGACTTCTGTTTCAGGGTATCTGAAGAAGTGTGCATGCACATGAAAGCTTATACCCAGAAGAAACTTAGTGGCGTTGTGGGTTAAACCACAGAGCCTAGGACTTGCTGATCAGAAGGTTGGCGGTTTGAATCCCCACGACAGGGTGAGCTCCCGTTGCTCGGTCCCTGCTCCTGCCCACCTAGCAGTTCAAAAGCACGCCAAAGTGCAAGTAGATAAATAGGTACCACTCTGGCGGGAAGGTAAATGGTGTTTCCATGCACTGCTCTGGTTCACCAGGAGTGGCTTAGTCATGCTGGCCACATGACCCGGAAGTGAAGGAACAACAAGATATTTTTGCGGCACTCATCTCACTTTATTGGCCGAGGGAGCTGGCGTACAGCTTCCGTTCAGTCTGTAACCTGAAGCGTATGTAACCTGAGGTACCACTGTATTTCAAAGCCAGGAGAATGTGGACTTGGAAATTAGAACAAGAGTCAAGCAGAGTTCTACATAAACCCAGGACACGAACAGTACACAGAATGTATTTTTCTACTCACTGACTAACATAATTACCTCTCAGACAATATCGTGGGTGTTTGTGTGTGTGTCCGTCAGCTGTAAACAGAGGCCGCCTTTGAAATGCAAAGCTCTCCTTCAAGACTTCACAGTGAGCTCTGCCAAATTGTTTTTGCGGGGCTTGGACAGGTGGAGAGAAAGTTCTCTTTCCCTCTCTCAAATCTCACTACAAAGAAAAAGAAAGAAAGAAACCGAAAGGCATTTCCAGGCAGCGACGCCTGCCACTTTTCCAGATGCAAGATCGTACACAAAGGAAGCGGCGCAGCAGGAGAACGTGTAGGAGAGACTGGTACAATTGCTTTACGATGACAGACTGACGGGTTCGTAATGGGCTGCATCGCAGCTCTTCCTAAACACATGGAGGAGGCTGGCCTGCACACAGTGGCGTAGCGTGGGTTGTCAGCACCCGGGGCAAGGCAAGCAATTTGCGCCCCCTAACCCGTGGAGCCAGGTAGGGGCAGAGAGCTGCGAGTGTGAGCGCGGCCCCCCCATGTTGCGCCCGGTGCGGCCGGCACCCCCGGCACCCCCCACGCTACGCCACCGCCTGCACACAGTCTCTGTCTGGTGATGATCTCCTCTTTGTTGAGCATGTGCCATTGAGAGCATGTTATCCACATCTGGGGCGCCTGAACTCCTATTTGAGCACCCAGGTTCACCGCCAGGTGTGTAGAAAGGTAATCTCTAGCAGGTTCAGGAAGGATCATGTCTACACCAGGGACCACATCTGACTAAGTCATACTCAGCATAGACCCATCAAAGTCAATGGATGCAACTGAGCCACAATCAAATTAAGTTCATTTATCTTGATGGGGCTATTCTTGAGCATGACTTTGTCAGCTACAGTCCTGTGCGGCTGCACAGGGCTTCCCCCATTAAGGGTGCTGGGCATTGTAGCTCTGTGAAGGGTAAACTACAGTTCTTTGGGGGAAGTTGTGCACTTGAAATGTGCTTTAAAAGTACAGTGGTGCCTCGCAAGATGAAAAGAATCCGTTCCGCGAGTCTCTTCGTCTAGCAGTTTTTTTGTCTTGCGAAGCAACCCTATTAGCAGATTAGCGGATTAGCGCTATTAGCGGTTTAGCGGCTATTAGCGGCTATTAAAGGCTTAAGGGATTAGCGGATTAGCTGCTAAAAGGCTATTAGCAGCTTAGTGCCTTAGAAAAAGGGGGTGGGGAGCGAAAAAAAATCGCAAGAATCTCAAGACATTTTCATCTTGCAAAGCAAGCCCATAGGAAATTCGTTTTGCGAAGCACCTCCAAAACGGAAAACCCTTTCGTCTAGCGGGTTTTCCGTCTTGCGAGGCATTCGTCTTGCGGGGCACCACTGTACAGTGTGGAGACAGCCTAACTCGTAAAATGTGGTTTTTTTACTCCTCCTCCTCCCCCCCCTAATTTATTATTTATACCCCGCCCATCTGGCTGGGTTTCCCCAGCCACTCTGGGCGGCTCACAACAGAATATTAAAAGCACAATAAAACACCAAACATTAAAAACTTCCCTAAACAGGGCTGCCTTCAGATGTCTTCTAAAAGTCAGATAGTTGTTTATTTCCTTGACATCTGATGGGAGGGCGTTCCACAGGGAGGGCGCCACTACCGAGAAGCCCCTCTGTCTGGTTCCCTGCAACCTCACTTCTCGCAGTGAGGGAACCACCAGAAGGCCCTTGGAGCTGGACCTCGGTGTCCAGGCTGAACGATGGGGGTGGAGACGCTCCTTTAGGTCTACTGGGCCGAGGCCGTTTAGGGCTTTAAAGGTCAGCACCAACACTTTGAATTGTGCTCAGAAACATTGTTGTTGTTTAGTCGTTTAGTCGTGTCTGACTCTTCGTGACCCCCTGGACCAGAGCACGCCAGGCACTCCTGTCTTCCACTGCCTCCCGCAGTTTGGTCAAACTCATGCTGGTAGCTTCGAGAACACTGTCCAACCATCCCATCCTCTGTCGTCCCCTTCTCCTTGTGCCCTCAATCTTTCCCAACATTAGGATCGTTTCCAGGGAGTCTTCTCATCTCATGAGGTGGACAAAGTACTGGAGTCTCAGCTTCAGGATCTGTCCTTCCAGTGAGCTCGGATACATATTGGGAGCCAATGTAGGTCTTTCAGGACTGGTGTTATATGGTCTCGGTGGCCGCTCTCAGTCACTGTGACAACTTCTCCCAAGGAATCCTGTAGGTTTGTGGCCATGCTATGAATTCATGATGTCTCACCCAGAACTCCAGCTCCCAAGGCAATAGAATGATGATCGAGCTACCAGTTTGTACACAGATGTGGATATGTTCGGGGAGAGGGGGTCCACAGTCCTATTCCTCCCCTTGTTTATTCCACCTTTCTCCCTCCCGTCCCCTATGAGGAAGAGGATAAAAGAGAGAGAAGATTTGGCAGCGAGGATAGCAAGTCTGTAGCTAGGGGCAGACTTGGCTCTGGGACAACCAGTTGCAAGTCTCTAACTGGGCCAAAGTTGTTTGCCTCAACACCGTTCTCCATCCACGTACAAGGAGAATAGCATGGTCGCCCGCAGGAAGTCTGTGGTGACTGCAGAACCAATTAAAGCCTCTCTCTTTGGTAAACAACCCATTCTCCCCTCCGGTCCATTTATATGCTAGGATTTGGGAGAAAATTCTTTGCGACATACTCCTTGCTTGTAGCTACATGAAAGCAACCCGGGACTCTGGCATTTCCCTGGTGACTTTCCATGCCTTATTTCCACCCCCTGCCTCCTATTTAGTCTCTTTATTAGCTGTTGTTTCTAATTTCTTTTAAAAGGATCAGGAAGCCTGTTGCAGCCACAGTAAGTAAACTGTCTTTGCAAGAAATGAGGAAACTGTTAGAAGGGAGTAGCTGCCACATTGTGTGGGTTGCTTAATTGTCTTAATTGAAAATCTACGAACAAAAATAGACCTCAGACTTCCTTTCCTCTCCTTTCTTTCCCCCCAAACTGAAAAACATCCAAGGCCGTAATAAAACCAATGGATGTTTTGTATAATGGGAGGAGAAAGGGGAAGAAGAACGGAGGGAGGGGGACTTATTGCTTGAGGATTTCAGCGTTCGTCTTTTCGGCATCATTATAGCAGGAGTCAGTGGGGCCTTTTCCTTCCAACGCCAAGAGGGACACTCAATTTCTGGTCTCCTTGGCGGATGATTGCTCTGAAAATAGCGTTATTTCAAGCAGAAGGGACGGCTCTTTGTGTTTACTTTATGGGAGTGAACGGGTTTGGAAGTTCATGGAAATTTTACTGTCTGAACGTTTCTGAAGCATTGTAAATAGGAATGTGTGCGTGTGCATACACACACACACACACACACACACACGTCCACTATAGGGCCACTCATAAAAAAACAAGACCATATAATCAGCCTGGAAATTGAGAAGATGATGGGTCAAGTTCTTTTCTGCTCCCCTTTCCAACCTCAAAAAGCATGTTCCCTATACCTTTATCTGTTTCTTTAAAACACAGTGACCTATTGGGCAAAAGCAGTGTAGCTGATGCTCAAAGCCAAAGGATAGGAGAAAAAGTTAGCATGCTGGGAAATGACCAAAGCCCCTTACCTTATGAAACAGATGACAGGCAAACCTGACAATTTTGGTACCTCTCTTTTTCTCGTTGTTCCAGTCCTATGCTCAGTTCCCCACATTTCTGTGTCAGTTTGTGATATTTTTAGGTCCTCATGAAAATTCACAAAGCTTTCCCCTCATACTTGTACAGTGGTACCTCAGGTTACATACGCTTCAGGTTACAGACTCCGCTAAACCAGAAATAGTACCTCAGGTTAAGAACTTTGCTTCAGGATGAGAACAGAAATCATGCTTCGGTAGAGCGGTGGCAGCGGGAGGCACCATTAGCTGAAGTGGTCTTCAGGTTAAGAACAGTTTCAGGTTAAGAACGGACCTCCAGAACAAATTAAGTACTTAACCCGAGGTCCCACTGTATACGCATTCTTGTAGGCAGTTTTGCCTCCTATACACATTTTTGCAGGCCTTGCCCCCCAGCATCAAACATTGTTTTGTATGTTATTGTCAGTGATATATGCATTTTAATGCACACTTTACCCTAGTATACTGAGCGTATAACACCAATCCTGCGTCACAACTGCACTGGCTGCCCGGCCCAGTTCCAAGGATTGGTGTTGACCCTTAAAAACTTACACAGCTCAGGACCTCAATACCTTAAGGTTCACCTTTTCCCATATGAACCCGCCAGGACCCTGTGTTTGTCATCTGAGGCCCTTCTCTATGTCCCCCATCCCTGTGAGGTTCAGAGGGTGACAACACAAGAACGGCCCTTTTCTCTGGTGGCTCCCTGATTGTGGAATGCTCTCCCCAGAGAGACTCGCCTAGTGCCATCACTTCATGTCTTTAGGTGCCAGGCAAAAACATTCCTCTTTACCCAGGCCTATGGCTATTCAATAATCTATGGCCTGTGAAAATTGTGGCTGGAGAACTGTTATTATGATAACTATTTTATTATTAGGCTGTCTATCAGTATGCTTTTTTAAGGTTTTTTATCATTGATGTTCTGTAATGTGTTTTTAATGTGGTACACTGCCCTGGGATCTTCTGATAAAGGGTGGTGTATAAATTGTAATAAGGGGCATGGGTGGCGCTGTGGGTTAAACCACAGAGCCTAGGACTTGCCGATCAGAAGGTCGGCGGTTCGAATCCCCGCGATGGGGTGAGCTCCCGTTGCTCGGTCCCTGCTCCTGCCAACCTAGCAGTTCGAAAGCACGTCAAAGTGCAAGTAGATAAATAGGTACTGCTCCGGAGGGAAGGTAAACGGCGTTTCCATGTGCTGCTCTGGTTCGCCAGAAGTGGCTTAGTCATGCTGGCCACATGACCCAGAAGCTGTACGCCGGCTCCCTCGGCCAATAAAGTGGGATGAGCACCGCAACCCCAGAGTTGGTCATGACTGGACCTAATGGTCAGGGGTCCCTTTACCTTTGCTTTATAAATTGTAATAATAATAATAATTTATTATTTGTATCCCACCCATCTGGCTGGGTTTCCCCAGCCACTCTGGGCGGCTTCCACAGAGACCAAAAATACACTAAAATGTCACACATTAAAAACTTCCCTGAACAGGGCTGCCCTAAGATGCCTTCTGAATGTCAGGTAGTTGTTTATCGCTTTGACATCTGATGGGAGGGCGTTCCACAGGGTGGGCGCCACTACCAAGAAGGCCCTCTGCCTGGTTCCCTGTAGCTTTGTTTCTCGCAATGAGGGAACCGCCAGAAGGGCCTCGGCGCTGGATCTCAGTGTCTGGGCTGAACGATGGAGGTGGAGACGCTCCTTCAAGTATACAGGACCGAGGCTGTTTAGGGCTTTAAAGGTCAACACCAACACTTTGAATTGTGCTCGGAAACGTAATAATAATAATAATAATAATAATAATAATAATAATGTGCATGTTTGGTACACATTCTTCGGTTGGGGAACTGCATTGCAAAATTCAGAGGAGGGTGAATGTCAATGGATGGCTGCGTTTTTGGTTTGCATATTTTTTCAGCAACGGCAAATTGGGTAGGTTTGCCTTTAAGGGCCAACTGTACCAAACCTCTTCCTCTCCCCCCTCCAATATGAGACTCTGAGTGCCCCTCATAGCATGCACTCCCACAGCTGACAGCAGTTGCTACGCCCCCCACTGCAAGAATAAGCTTTATTTTCCTTTTTGCTTTTTTTTTAAAAAATGCTTTTGCCTCTGTGGTTCATCCAGGCTCACACATATGGAAGAGCTGGAGAGAAAAAGAAGAGGAAGTCTGTGGTCTGTTTTTATTTGCATGCTTGCAGCTGGATCAGAATTTATACCGTTTGTTGCCAGGCCAGTGCTAAGCCAGGGTTCCTAAAAAGAGGTGCCTGATAGTGGCTGGAAAAAGGACATTTTGGCAGATGGGGGGGGGAGGTACAGAAGAAAAGCTGGAAGACAAATTATGAAGGCTTTCTGCATCACCACAAACACAGTTGAAGGTACGCGGCTAAAGGATTCTAGCTCCTGGCTCCTTATTTGCTTGGAAGTTTGTAACCGAGCTAATGAGGAGAGCTTCTAAAAGAAACTGAATTGTGTATGTGGCTACACCAACCCAAAACATGCTGCGGTGCTCCATATATCACATATCTCTTTAACTGGGAGGAGGGAGGAGGTGCATACCGCAGTTCTTTGTTGCTTTCCGTGTACATTACAGTGGTACCTTGGGTTACAGACGCTTCAGGTTACAGACTCCGCCAACCCAGAAATAGTACCTCGGGTTAAGAACTTTGCTTCAGGATGAGAACAGAATCCGTGCTCCGGCGGCGCGGCAGCAGCAGGAGGCCCCATTAGCTAAAGTGATGCTTCAGGTTAAGAACAGTTTCAGGTTAAGAATGGACCTCCGGAACGAATTAAGTACTTAACCTGAGGTACCACTGTAGTTATTATTGGCACAAAGGCACCAGGCTCGATGGTGATGCAATGCCATCTTTTACACACACACACACACACACACAGAGAGAGAGAGAGAGAGAGAGAGAGAGAGAGAGACTGACTGTGTCAATTTTAAAGAAGTGGGGGAAGCAAAGGGGGGGAAAACCAGTAAAAATATGTACTGTCAGCTCACATTAAGCCAGCGGTAAGCAAACCTTTTCAGCAGGGGGCCGGTCCACTGTCCCTCAGACCTTGTGGGGGGCCGGACAATATTTTGGAAAAAAATAATGAACGAATTCCTATGCCCCACAAATAACCCAGAGATGTATTTTTAATAAAAGCGCACATTCTAGTCATGTAAAAAAAACACCAGGCAGGCCCCACAAATAACCCAGAGGTGCATTTTTTAAAAAGGACACATTCTACTCATGTAAAAACACGCTGATTCCTTCACCGTCTGCGGGCCGCATTTAGAAAGTGATTGGGCCGCATCCGGCCCCCGGGCCTTAGGTTGCCTACCCATGCATTAAGCGGTGGCAGACTTTGGGCTTTAACATTTCAGCGGCGCCCTGTGCATTGCCAAAATTTGTTACTCCCACCCACCTCTCACCTTCCATTGCTCGTCGTCGTTACAGTATCCCCTGAAACACATGCTCAGCTTGGTGCCCAGTGCGGGAAAACTGGTTGTGCTCCACTAAATCCTGGGCAATTCGGCTCCAGGGACCATGCATTAGGTCCATAAGACACACAGACATTTCCCCTGACTTTTTAGGAAGAAAAAAGTGCGTCTTATGGAGTGAAAAATACAGTACCTCCATTCTACACGGTTCCGTAGTCTCTGAAAGGGAATTAAGTGCCAGGGGTGAAAAAGTTATCTGTTGTTATCTGCGAGTTATCTGTTGATCTTGCCATCCTTTTTTAACTTAATGATGATGACGTCATGGCTTTACAGGCCTTTAGGCAGGATGCAGTTTGACTTACTTTCCAAGCCTGAAGGAGGCCCCCAACCCGCTCACAGGTCCTTGTATGATCAGGGGAAACAGTTGGTCCTGGCAAGTATTAACTACTCTCATTTCCAACCTGATAATGGCCACCTGCCCAGATTTTAACTTGCCTGAATTAATTTTAAGATGTATTTTAATTCATTGATGTCTGTTTTTATGCATATTGTGTTGTTTTTGTGATGTTAGCCACTCTGAGCCCAGCCTCGGCTGGGGAGGGCAGGATACAAATAAAATTATTATTATTATTATTATTATTATTATTATTATTATTATTATTACATGCTCCCCCCTTCACCTGCAGCTGTCCAGGGTATAGAATCCTAGCTATGGAGGGCCAGCACTGTATGGATTATCAGTGGCGTAGCGTGGGTTGTCAGCACCCGGGGCAAGGCAAGTAATTTGCGCCCCCTAACCCGTGGATTTGCACCCCCTAACCCTAACCCCCAGATGTTGCGCCCGGTGCGGCCGGCCCCCCCTGCACCCCCCACGCTAGGCCACTGTGGATTATACATGTTAATGGTTTTCGGCAGATTTGAGTGGTTCAGAGAGCAACAGCAGCTTGGGGATGTTGTCGATTCCTTTCCCTCCACCTTCCTCTCCCTCCTTCCAAACTCTATTTTTATCCTCTAGCTGTAAGGGGTGGGGGGGGGGGAAGAAATCAATACATATACAGCCTACACTTAAATTGATTGAACATTTTATGGCCTCTTTTAAGTCTATTAAAGCATATCCTTATTTCTTTAGTTCACGGTTAGTACCATATCTTGCCTTGTATCACCCGGTACATGTGAGTCATACAGCTAATTCTTCGGGTTTTATCCGGCTTGCTTTATAAACTGCAATGATGATCTCTAATGAACAAACAAGGTGCTCCCGTCTCGTCGCTGAAATGGAGGGGCGCCCACTAGTGCAACTTTTAGGAACAGCAGGCTGAAAGGTATTAAGCTGGAGAGAGCGTTTCTGTTTTTGCTGTGTCGCTGGGCAGCACCAAGTTAGGGCTGCAATTCAGAAACTCAGAATGGTCAGCCAGGAAAGTATAACATTCCTTCGCAATCTCACCTCAATCATGCACCGGTCATTCTTTGTTAGCATGTCTCCATTAACTGGGGTTTGGTTGTGCTAAAATGGAAGGGAATCGTCAGGGTGGCAAACGTCAGCGAACTGAATGTCAAATTAATCTATTAAATCACAGATTGAGATGTCCCTCTCCCCACGCTCCAAGTTATCAGCGCACCTTAGGCTGCACAGGCATGTCAGCGCTGCAATACTTAATGAAATAGAAACTCTTCCGGCCACATTCAACTAGATTGTTGTGACAGTGGAAATCAAGGCTACAGTTCCTGCCACCTCAATGAGACTTTCCCCCTGCATGTCCCCTGTGCCCTCTCAAAATCTGTTCCAGAAGGTCAGGAGAACCCTCAGAGCCAGTGTGGTGTAGTGGTTAAGAGCGGTAGTCTCGTAATCTGGGGAACCGGGTTCGCGTCTCCGCTCCTCCACATGCAGCTGCTGGGTGACCTTGGGCCAGTCACACTTCCTTGAAGTCTCTCAGCCCCACTCACCTCACAGAGTGTTTGTTGTGGGGGAGGAGGGGAAAGGAGAATGTTAGCTGCTTTGAGACTCCTTCGGGTAGTGATAAAGCGAGATATCAAATCCAAACTCTTCTTCTTCTTCTTCAGAGCAGGGCATAGGAGTGAAGAGCAGAGATTGTCCTTCAAGCCAACAAAAATGTTTGCGTGACAGAATGATCTCCTTGGAACTACATACACTGCAACTCTGAGTTTGTTTCCATGGCTGGTAGATATTCCGAAGCCACCAAGGGGCCATTGCAACAAAACTGCCAGTATAGCTGCAAAGCTAAGCGAGGTCTGGTGTGGTTTCAAACTGGATGGGAGACCGTGTGCTGAGATTCCTGCATTGCAGGGGGGTGGACTAGATGACCCTCAGGGTCCCTTCCAACTTGACGATTCCATCATTCTATGAAACAGGAACCACAGGTGTTTCGTTTTAACCAGTGTCAAGCCTGGCTTTCAAATGATGTCATGTGTGAATGTATTCACTTGTAGGTTTATCTCCTCTTTGAAAACTTCCCTCCAGAACTACAGTGAGGTTCTGACTAAATGCAAATGAATTGATTCATCCATCACGTTGGATGTTTAATCTACTAAAACATTTGATTGGCGTTCCATAATTAAGAAACCATGGTTGCAGTCGTGGATATTGCAGGTGTGGATGACCTTTGGCCTTCCAAGTGTTCCTGAATTATAGTTCTCAACATCCCTGTTCATTAGCCATCTTTGCTAGGGCTGATGGGAGTTGTAGTTCAGCAACATCCGGAGGACCATGGTTTTCCCACGCCTATACATGTATGAAGCAGTGGGTCAGATGCACAGATGCATCAACCCAAAGGCAGATTCGGGTGCAAGCCAAGCTCTGAGCTGAGAAGAAGAAGAAGAAGAGTTTGGATTTGATATCCCGCTTTATCACTACCCTAGGGAGTCTCAAAGCGGCTAACATTCTCCTTTCCCTTCCTCCCCCACAACAAACACTCTGTGAGGTGAGTGGGGCTGAGAGACTTCAAAGAAGTGTGACTGGCCCAAGGTCACCCAGCAGCTGCATGTGGAGGAGCAGGGAATCAAACCCAGTTCGCCAGATTACGAGTCCACTGCTCTTAACCACTACACCACACTGGCACTGAGAAGATGCCTATCTTAGGAGGAAGGTGGAACATGGATGGTGGTAGGCCTTGCAGTTTAGCAAGTGGACAAGGGAGCTGGTAGGGGGGTTAGGGAGCAACTGGCAGCGAGAAAATGAAGAAAGAGGCCCGGAGACCTCCCAAGCAAGGCTACCAATCAATTAGTTGATTATTTGGAGCGCCAACAAAACCTGGTATGGATTTAGGGCTAAGGCACCAACTGGAAGTCTGGCCAATGCAAATGGGAGGAGCCTGAATGCCGATAAGCTCCTCCCCTCCTGCCTCCCCTTTGCTCTCATTAAAGTTGAATGATTAACTCCTCAATCCGTCCAACGGCAGTAAAATCATAATAGCCCTGCGTTTATGACGCCTGTCAACACAAGATCAAGCCGAAATTGAAGATAGGCTAGGAATGAACAAGCCCTTTGTTTAAACACCAGTAGCTTGGGAAAATTAGTAATCATGTGATGGAAAATTATGAAAAACTATATGAAAGGTAAATGATGCAGGCCTGAGGTGGAAATCATTTGCACCTCTGAAGTCTATGGGAGAATAGTTTTCGTAACGCTCGCCAGCTTGAATCTCTGTGACACCAGAACAAAAAAACAATCCATCAGAGGATCATTTGATTATTTGAAGATGCAGTGAATTGTTATAGCAACAACAGCCTAAGGTGGTTTCGATTCTTATCAGGAAGTAAATTCTGTTGAAGCTAGTAAGATGACTTCCGAGTAAATAGTGTTAGCCTTGAGCTAACTGTGTTTCCCCTCCATTAAAAGATACAAGCAAGGGCGAATTAGATGTGTTTATCTGGTTGAAATCAATGTGAGCTCAGCATTTAATGTCTCCCCACATTGCTACTGATTTGCAATGGGACCCAAGCATCCTGAACTTTCTTACAGTTGTGTTCACACAGCAACAGTGGCGTAGTGTGGGTTGTCAGCACCCGGGGCAAGGCAAGTAATTTGCGCCTCCTAACCCGGGGCAAGGCAAGTAATTTGCCCCCCCCCCCCCGCTGCACTGTCCCTCCCCCAGATAGTCCCTCGCTCTCTCTCCGCACCGCACCGCACGCCTGGCACCCTCCCCACCACAGTGGGCAGCGACCCGGCGGCTCGGATCGGATTCGCACAGCCAGCACTGCAGTGAGAGAGTGAGTGAGCCAGGTAGGGGCAGAGAGCTGCGAGTGCGAGTGCGCCCCCCCCCAGATGTTGCGCCCGGTGCGGCCGGCCCCCCCTGCACCCCCCACGCTACGCCACTGCACAGCAACCATGTGATAGGGCCAAACTAGACAAAGTTCAATGCAAGCAAGTGCTCTTTCCTTCCTTTTCGTTTTCAATATCTGAAGTAGTTGTAGAGGCTACGATTGAGAGGGCAGATGAGGCCTCCACATGCACATCCACACCACATTTATCTGTTCAACGAGTGGATACAGATGCACACAGTTTGAATGGTGAGCTCACAGTGGATCCCCAGTCAGCCTTTCGTACAAGCTTCCTCAAAGAACGAAGCTCAGGAACAACCTGTCCCACACGCCCCAGCATTTCTTTGATGAAAATAGGGACGTCACTTTCCATAACGATAATTTTACTCTTTATACCCCACGCATCTGACTGGGTTGCCCCAGCCACTCAGGGCAGCTTCCAGTATATATATATATATAGAACATAAAGTAAAGGTAAAGGTACCCCTGCCCGTACGGGCCAGTCTTGACAGACTCTAGGGTTGTGCGCTCATCTCACTCTATAGGCCAGGAGCCAGCGCTGTCCGGAGACACTTCCGGGTCACGTGGCCAGCGTGACATCGCTGCTCTGGCGAGCCAGCGCAGCACACGGAACGCCGCTTACCTTCCCGCTGGTAAGCGGTCCCTATTTATCTACTTGCACCCGGGGGTGCTTTCGAACTGCTAGGTTGGCAGGCGCTGGGACCGAATGACGGGAGCGCACCCCGCCGCGGGGATTCGAACCGCCGACCATGCGATCAGCAAGTCCTAGGCGCTGAGGTTTTACCCACAGCGCCACCCGCGTCCCTATTTATTGAACATAATAAAACATTAAACTTTTTTTTTTAAAAAAACACACCCTGCCTATACATGCTCAGGGGATCGGATAACTCCATAACTCCCAACATTTCTCTGATGAAAACAACAACAACAATTTATACCCCGCCCATCTGGCTGGGTTTCCCCAACCACTCTGGGTGGCTTCCAACAAAACACTAAAATACAATAACCTATTAAACATTAAAAGCTTCCCTAAACAGGGCTGCCTTCAGATGTCTTCTAAACGTTTGGTAGTTTTTTCTCTTTGACATCTGCTTGGAGGGCGTTCCACAGGGTGGGCGCCACTACCGAGAAGGCCCTCTGCCTGGTTCCCTGTAACTTGGCTTCTTGCAGCAAGGGAACCGCCAGAAGGCCCTCGGCGCTGGATCTCAGTGTCCGGGTAGAACGATGGGGGTAGAGAAGCTCCTTCCGGTATACTGGACCAAGGCCATTTAGGGCTTTAAAGGTCAGCACCAACACTTTGAATTGTGCTCGGAAACGTACTGGGAGCCAATGTAGGTCTTTCAAGACTGGTGTTATATGGTCTTGGTGGCCGCTCCCAGTCACCAGTCTAGCTGCTGCATTTTGGATTAGTTGTAGTTTCCGGGTCACCTTCAAAGGTAGCCTCAGATAGAGCGCATTGCAGTAGTCCAAGCGAGAGATAACTAGAGCATGCACCACTCTGGTGAGACAGTCTGCTGGCATGTAGGGTCTCAGCCTGCATACCAGATGGAGCTGATAAACAGCTGCCCTGGACAAAGAATTGACCTGCACCTCCATGGACAACTGTGAGTCCAAAATGACTCCCAGGCTGCGCACCTGGTCCTTCAGGGGCACAGTTACCCCATTCAGGACCAGGGAGTCCTCCACACCCGCCTGCCTCCTGTCCCCCCGAAACAGTACTTCTGTCTTGTCAGGATTCAACCTCAATCTGTTAGCCGCCATCCATCCTACAACTGCCTCCAGAACAATAGGAACATCTTAAGGGAAAGTGGGACATTGCAGGATCATATCAGAAACTGGGACGGCTTCTCTAGATCAGGGACATCTCTGGAAAACAGCAACACTGGCCTGGTCTGCTGTCCTTCCTGTTTCAAGTTGCGCTGTGCAAACAAAATTGTGTACAATTCAAAAGAGAGACAAGCATTGGGAAGGGAAAGAGTTAAGGAGTCTCTTTCCCATAATTGCTTTTCTGCTCATGATTGCAGTCTCCAAGGCTCCATTCAGTCAAACAAACAAGCCCAGACCATCAGGGGAAAGTGTGAGCCTGAGGTGTTTGCGTGTCGAGGTCCCCAAGCCACCCCCCAAATAACTCACAACACACACTTAATTTTTGTTTAAGGTTTTTGGCATAATTTTGGCCACAACTTTATTTAAATACAAAACTGTGAGTGGTTGTTTAAGCATTGGCTAAGACTATCTGTCCCCCCGCCTGGGGACAGAACTGACTTCCGGGCACCACCGAAAGACAGTGCGGGGGAAAGCAAGTCGGGGAGAAATGGAGCTGAGTCACAGACCCTCAATTCTCATCCGCATGCTCCCCGAAGGCTTGCCGGCCCTAGTCCCATTCCAAGGATTGGACGAAAAGATGGCAAGCCCCAGGATTCCTTTAACGGAATTCCCTTTCCGCAGCAACCATGGAGGGGCAGGCACAGCCTATCCTAACCCCTCCTCCACCAATTTATAACCAATGCCTAACCGCAACCTTACAAGTTGTGACGATTTGCTACGCAGTAGGCAAAAACCAAATGGCCCAGCCAATAAGCCAGATGGACAAAATTCCTACCAGGCCCCTGCCCCAACGGCAGACGACCCCATGACAGACATAGCAAGGTCAATGCAACAACCCCTGACTCAAGGGCGGGTGGGCGGGTGATCCGTTGCATGCAGCAAAGAGAAAGCTCCAGGCTGTGTGCAGAGTATTTAAACATTTTACCCCTCCCACCAAAATTGCAACATAACTTTTACCCCAGCAACCCAGTGAACCAATCACTGCCCCAGGCCATCTTTAGAGACCCTGCCTGGTAACAGAGGGGTGGCTCAGCAGACCCCACCGCAACACGTGCTCTCCATGAAGGAGAACACGCTTTATGGGCAGCCACCTGGGAAAAGGTATTCTTGGTGGTGCCTCTCCAACTCTGGGATGCTCAGACTGGGGATGCAAACCTGGTGTGCACTCAGATGACTTTCTGGTGCCTGGTCTTTTGTTGACCTGTTTGGCTTGGATTGCTTCTATATTACATTTGTGGTGCTTTTAATTATAACCACCCTTAATTATCTTAAGAGTGAGTGGACTAAATTACATGATAATGAGGAACCGGGGAGGCAATAAATTCCAGCTTGGCTGCCGTCCCTTCCGACTCTGTCATTCTGTGTGGATGGTACTGATAGCCAAGTGGGGACTCACAATGCAGCTTAATAGACTCCATGTGTCTATTCCAGGGAACAGACAAATTCGGGACTAGGGTCCGCCTCTCTGCCACTGACTGGCATGGGCCACCACAGCCGCAATTTCCCAGCATTTTGGCGCTCAAGGGAACACGTAAAGCCATCAACACAACATGTTAAGCTGAAAAGTTGTGCATTGTTGCTTTTTGGCAATTGGTATTTGAATGTAAGCTGCCCTGGTAATGTGCTTGAAGGGTGGGGTGTAAAGAAAGAAGGCAAGGAAAGAAACTGTGTGTTTCCGATAATTGTTGTTGTTGTTTAGTTGTTTAGTCGTGTCTGACTCTTCGTGACCCCATGGACCAGAGCACGCCAGGCACTCTTGTCTTCCACTGCCTCCTGCAGTTTGGTCAAACTCATGTTAGTAGATTCGAGAACACTGTCCAACCATATCGTCCTCTGTCGTCCCCTTCTCCTTGTGCCCTCCATCTTTCCCAACATCAGGGTCTTTTCCAGGGAGTCTTCTCTTCTCATGAGGTGGTCAAAGTATTGGAGCCTCAGCTTCACGATCTGTTCTTCCAGTGAGCACTCAGGGCTGATTTCCTTCAGAATGGATCAGTTTGATCTTCTTGCAGTCCATGGGTCTCAAGAGTCTCCTCCAGCACCCTAATTCAAAAGCATCAATTCTTCGGCGATCAGCCTTCTTTATGGTCCAGCTCTCACTTCCATACATCACTACTGGGAAAACCATAGCTTTAACTATACGGACCTTTGTTGGCAAGGTGATGTCTCTGCTTTTAAGATGCTGTCTAGGTTTGTCATTGCTTTTCTCCCAAGAAGCAGGCGTCTTTTAATTTTGTGGCTGCTCTCACCATCTGCAGTGATCATGGAACCCAAGAAAGTAAAATCTCTCCCTGCCTCCATTTCTTCCCCTTCTATTTGCCAGGAGGTGATGGGACCAGTGGCCATGATCTTCATTTTTTTAATATTGAGCTTCAGACCATATTTTGCGCTCTCCTCTTTATCTAAATTTTTGACTACACATTCAAACATTCAAGTGTATTCAGATACTATAGGTGTCTCTGTGCTAGGTGAACGAGATTCTATCTATCTGGTCTACCCATTAGTACCAACAGTGAGAGCCAGTGTGCTGTAGTGGTTAAGAGCAGTAGTCTCGTAATCTGGTGAACCGGGTTCGCTTCCCTGCTCCTCCACATGCAGCCGCTGGGTGACTTTGGGCCAGTCACACTTCTTTGAAGTCTCTCAGCCCCACTCACCTCACAGAGTGTTTGTTGTGGGGGGAGGAAGGGAAAGAAGAATGTTAGCCACTTTGAGACTCCTTCGGGTAGTGATAAAGCGGGATATCAAATCCAAACTCTTCTTCTACTACTACTTAGTTCCTTCGAGTGGGGATGGGTGGGAGCACAAATGCAAGTCCCTGAATTTTCAGTCTAAATTTCAAAGGGGTAGGAGGCAAGAAAGGGTAGGGAGGGAGAGTTGAGAGTAACAAACAACAGTTAGGGAAGAAATGGCAGACACTTGGATGAGAGATGACTGTGAGGAAAGTTAAAAGAGTCTCAAAACGTCAAGCAAGGGTTAGCTGTAATTGTGTCTCTGCAAATCCTGTAATTGTGCCTTTGCAAATCCTGATTTATCCTTGCTTGTTCTTAATTTGTGCCTGAGAATAACAAAGTCCTACATTTTTTGGTTTCAGTTCTTGATGCGCACGTAACTATCATATTTGGTATGTCTGCCAGTACCCCAAACCAGCCTGGTAATTCATTCTAGAGGAATAAATATGCGATGCAGAGCGACGTTAGACAACATCAAAACAGTCTTGTTGTTTTTTAAGAAGAGAAATCTTTTCTTGAAAAAAAAAGAAAAGAAAAAGATCGTTGTTGACCTTATCCTGAGTGTAGCAGAGCAAGCAATTGCCCTGAAGGGATTTTGTGACTGCTCATAAAAAATGTCGCAGCAGAGTCCTGCCCCATCTGTATCATGCTCTCTCAGGACAGCATTTGTGCAAGACTGCTGGAGAATGCTACACCGTAAGTAATGCTACTTGAAACATTGCACAAAGGAACAACCAGGCTCCTTTATTTACGTATTTATTTACTGGAAAGGTTTGGGAGTTATCATTGTGAGCTACGCCACCCGTTTCTGCAGAGGTGCCACCAGGTCTCAGAAGCAGAAGTGAAGTTTTTCTCTACATCTCTGCCTTTACAAAACAACAACAACAAACAAAAACCTTGTCTTTCATGTGAAAATAATTTTTAAAAGTTGCTAGCCTTCAGCATTACAGTGAAGGACTTGACCCCAATGTAACCTGCAGGCTTAGAATCACAAACGCCAGCGCCAGGTCCCATGGCTTCCAGAAGGCTGTCCAAGAAAGTTGACTTCATCTTTGCCTGGAGCAGAATCACACAATCCCAAAATAAAGGGCTCCTAATTTGCATATTATTTGCATTTATCTGCATACCATCAATGTGGCATCTGTTCAGTTTGTCTTATCTCTCTAAATCATCTCCACATCTTAAAATCATAATATGGTAGCGCATAGGAATATATTTTTAGAGAAACCTCGTACTCAAGTCTTCACACTTGAGCCAGTGTCTTCTTAGCAAGTGAAAGGGTGGAATCTAAAAAGCCAAGGGCCAGACTTGATCTCAAGCTGACATTTCTAGTTCACTAGTGAGGCAAAGAGTAAAGAGCTAACCTCGGTTTGACTCAGCTTGACTCATTTGACTGGCATTTCATACCCTCCAACATTTGTCTGATGAAAACAGTGACGCCCTCTTCCACAATAATAATAATTTTATTATTTATACCCTGCCCATCTGGCTAGATTGCCCCAGCCACTCTGGGCAGCTTCCAACATATATAAAAACATAATAAAACATTAAGCATTCAAAAAACTTCCCTATACAGGGCTGCCTTCAGATGTCTTCCAAAGGTTGTATAGTTACTATCTCCTTGGCTCAGGGGTTGCATAACTCCATACCCTCCCACACTTCTCCGATGAAAATGTTGTTGTTTAGTCATTAGTCGTGTCCGACTCTTCGTGACCCCCTGGACCAGAGCACGCCAGGCACTCCTGTCTTCTACTGCCTCCCACAGTTTGGTCAAACTCATGCTGGTAGCTTCAAGAACACTGTCCCACCATCTCGTCCTCTGTTGTCCCCTTCTCCTTGTGCCCTCCATCTTTCCCAACACCAAGGTCTTTTCCAGGGAGTTTTCTCTTCTCATGAGGTGGCCAAAGTATTGGAGCCTCTGCTTCAGGATCTGTCCTTTGAGTGAGCACTCAGGGCTGATTTCCTTCAGAATGGATGCGTTTGATCTTCTTGCAGTCCATGGGACTCTCAAGAGTCTCCTCCAGCACCAATGAAAATAGGGAGGTCCTAATGAAAAGCAGAACATTCAGGGATCAAATCCCGGATTTATAGAAGCCATCCCGGTTTCTGATTTGATCCCTGAATGGCCCTGTTTTCCCTTCTTCCCATGTACCGTATTTTTCGTCCTATAGGGCGCACCGGCCCATAGGACGCACCTCGTTTTTTGGGGGGGGAAATGAATAAAAAAAAATTATTCCTCCCCCCCAGCTGTGGCTGCCGCCCCAAGCCTTGCGGACACCCACCAGAAGCAAGAGGAGCCCTCCAGAGGGCTCCCCGTGCTTCGGGCGGCAGGGTGCCGCCCCAAGCCTCGCGCGCCCGGCGGGACCTCCCGCCGGGCGCGCAAGGCTTACCGACACTAGCCCGAAACACGGGGAGTCCTCCAGAGGGCTCCCCATGCTTTGGGCGGCAAGCTGCCGCCCCAAGCCTCGCACGCTCGGCGGGACCTCCCGTCCGGTGCGCAAGGCTTGCGGACACTCACCCAAAGCACGGGGAGTCCTCCGGAGGGCTCCCCATGCTTTGGGCGGCAGGCTGCTGCCGGCAAGCCTTGTGAGCCCGTGGGAACTCCCACAGGGCTTGCAAGGCTTGCGGCTAGCTTCCTGAAGCCTGGAGAGCAAGAGGGGTCGGTGCGCACCGATGCCTCTCGCTCTCCAGGCTTCAGCGAAAGCCTGCATTCGCCCCATAGGACGCACACACATTTCCCCTTCATTTTTGGAGGGGAAAAAGTGCGTCCTATGGGGCGAAAAATACGGTACATTTCAGAAGAACAACTAGCCTGACTGGCAGTACAAACCTGATTTTAGATGCAGGAAGCATGGCTGCACTCCAGTCAACAAACAGGAAATTTAATATATAGTACAAGCGTGCCCATTTCTATTAATCTTATTTTGCACATGATGTTAATCCCTGCTTCTTGGATTTCCTCCGCTAGCAAGGGCTGGCAGCCAACGTTGGCCGATCCATTCAGCAAGCCTGGACCGCAGGCATGGGACCTTCTGGCCCCTAATATCCAACCCCACCAATTAGAGCTACCTGGGGAAATCATTGCAGCTAGGGGTGTAGTGGAGCAGAAACCTGCCAGTGAGCAGTTCCAGTCCTTTTGGTAGCAGAAGCAATGACATCACCTGCTGTAGCGGCACTTCCAAGTTTGCAGCATTGGAGGGCAGTCTTGACGTGGCATGCAAGCCCCTTGCTGGCAAAGTGAGGCTCGGCAAGTGCCTGGTCCAAGGCCACCCAGTGAACTTTGTTTTGACAGATCAAAAGTCTCCCGGGCCAAAGTCTAACCACTGCGGCAACCTTTGCCTCGTTATTCTGTGACTGCCAGGTGATCTAATAGATTAGTCATTATGTACACTGCTTCTCTTTTGAGTGTCTATGGGTCAGCAAAGCTGGTACAGTGGTACCTCAGGTTAAGTACTTAATTCGTTCCAGAGGTCTGTACTTAACCTGAAACTGTTCTTAACCTGAAGACCACTTTAGCTAATGGGGCCTCCTGCTGCTGCCGCGCCGGCGGAGCATGATTTCTGTTCTCATCCTGAAGCAAAGCGGGACCTGACATCTTTCCGCAGGGCCTGCAAGACAGAGTTGTTCCACCAGGCCTTTGGTCAGGGCTCAGCCTGACTCCCTCCTCTAGCAACCTGCACAGAATTTTGCTTAATGGTTGCCATCAATTTGATTTTAATTAATTTTTATAATGAAATGTTTTTAGAATGTTGGATTATTTGATTGTTTGATTATTTGATTGTTGTTAGCCGCCCTGAGCCCGGCTTTGGCTGGGGAGGGCGGGATATAAATAAATTTTATTATTATTATTATTATTATTATTATTATTATTATTATTATTATTAACCTGAAGCACTATTTCTGGGTTAGCAGAGTCTGTAACCTGAAGCATATGTAACCTGAAGCGTATGTAACCTGAGGTACCACTGTATAGCTACACATTCTCCTTGGGGGCATGGCTGGTGGGGTTCTCATGATAAGCACCAGTGGCATGCGGTCAGTGGACTAGGGGGACTATTATTTTTATTGATTTATTGATTGAGTTTATATATCGCCCTATACCCACCCTCTACTGCAGGAGGCAGTGGAAGACAGAAGTGCCTGGCGTGCTCTGGTCCATGGGGTCACGAAGAGTCGGACACGACTAAACGACTAAACAACAACAACCTGGAGGTCTCAGGGCGGTTCACAGAAAAGATTATAACATATATAAACGGAATAAAATCAGTAACCCAATAACACACACACACCCCAAATGACCCACATTTTAAAAGGGTATAGGATGTCAACCAGGTCAACCAAAGGCCTGGTTAAAAAGGAATGTTTTTGCCTGGCGCCTAACTGTGTATAATGAAGGCGCCAGGTGAACTTCCCTGGGGAGAGCATTCCACAGATGGGGAGCCACTGCAGAGAAGGTCCCGTTCTCGTGTTGCCACCCTCCAAACCTCTTGAGGAGGAGATAAACGAAGAAGGGCCTCAGAAGATGATCTCCGGATCCAGGTTGGTTCATATAGTCATATAGGCATTCCTTGAGGTATTGCGGTCCTGAGCCATTTAAGGCTTTATAGGTCAAAACCAGCACCTTGAATTGGGCCCGGAAACTAATTGGTAGCCAGTGCAGCCGGACCAGGTTGGGTATAATATGCTCAAACTGCCTTGCTCCAGTGAGCAACCTGGCTGCTGAACTCTGCACTACCTGAAGTTTCCGATCTGTCTTCAGAGGCAGCCCTACGTATAATGCATTGCAGTAAGCTAACCTTGAGGTTACCAAAGCATAGACAACAGTAGTTAGGCTATCCCTGTCCAGACAGGGGCGTAGCTGGACCACCAGCCAAAGCTGATGGAAGGCTTTGAGTGACAGCAAAAGATTCGGGAGCTACAAACCTGCTCCTTCAGGGGATCTGTAACCCCATCAAGAGCAGGCAACCTCCCACCCATCTGGTCTAGGGACACACCCACTAACAGTGCCTCTGTCTTATCTGGATTGAGCTTCAGTAGTCTCCTCAATGTTCCCCTAGTGCCTCCTTCCCAAAGCTTCTGCCCAGCTTAGGGATGGAGGCACGATGCTCACGCACGAGACCTTGGGACCTCAGGACTGTCGGAGGTTCCGTACGACAGAGCTGAAGTAGCTCTCCTCCTCATTGTATCTTCCGAATCCACCAGGCTCTCCTCCTTTGACGGTGATTAATGACCTCAGCCTTTGATGAGGCTTCATAATAATAATTTATAATAATAATAACAACAACAACAATTTATTATTTGTATCCCACCCATCTGGCTGGGTTTCCCCAGCCACTCTGGGCGGCTTCCACAGAAACCAAAAATACACTAAAATATTACACATTAAAAACTTCCCTGAACAGGGCTGCCTTGAGATGTCTTCTGAATGTCAGGTAGTTGTTTATCGCTTTGACATCTGATGGGAGGGCGTTCCACAGGGCGGGCGCCACTACTGAGAAGGCCCTCTGCCTGGTTCCCTGTAGCTTTGCTTCTCGCAATGAGGGAACCGCCAGAAGGCCCTCGGCACTGGATCTCAGTGTCCGGGCAGAATGATGGGGGTGGAGACGCTCCTTCAGGTATGCTCCTCAGGTACGCTTCAGGCACGCTCCTCCATTACGCAGAGTATCCAAGCAGCAGAAGGAGCCGAGAAATATGTGCTACATCACTACGTTTATTTCTAACTACGCAGGACAGAAAAGAATATGCATCTGCTCTCTGTGAGAGTCAGTGAACAACTAGAACAAAGAAACAGGAAACCAGTAACATCAACATCCGTCTCCTGTGAGACTTCCAACAGTCTGGAATGTCAACAGAGTTTTGTGACTCCAAAAACTGCACAGTAGCATAACAGAAACCTAACAAGGACATCATGCACACAACATCCCCCTCTCAATCGCCCTCACAAACTGGGACCTCTGGCCCTAACTGTTCCCTTACGAAAAAGTTTCACTGCACGCCACTGATGTGTTTCATAATTTTCAGCTTAAGAACACATTGTTTTATGGGACAAATCAATGTGAAGATGAGATCGGGGTTGCGATGTGCAACTCTTGGTCATCTCGGCTACAAAGCCAGGGGAACCTGCAACAGAGATCTTTGTTTCTGTTTATTAGCAGGAAGTAAAACCAAGATCCTGACTTATGCCAGCGCCATTTTGTGTGTGGTGTTCTCTATAGGCGAACATCTGTATTCATCTCCTGCATTCGTCTTCCACTGAGCGGAATGGCTCTCTGTGTAGTAATAGAAAATAGACAGAAGCTGGAAATAATGGGCGCAGGCAATCAAACTATCATTATAGGTACATTATGTACAAGGTGCTAAATTGGCAAGAGCCCTTTATTGTTAACTTCTCTCCAGCATTATTAAATGAGCTCAGAAACTAGGGGAAATTTACAAGTGACAAAGGGTAATTATATACTTTAGAAGAAGGTATTTTTCATCATGGGGACAGAACAGCACCAAGATAACAGTCCATTCAAAAGACAGCCAAAGGAGAATCTACATATTTTAGTAGAATCGTGCTGTCATTCATAGGTGGCATTCTTCATCCCCCCCCCCGCCCCAAGAAAGATGGAAAGGAAGAGAGAAATATACTTTTGCTTGCAGTCTGGCGGCCTGTTTAACTGTAGGGTCATTTCTGCAATATTAGCAGTTAATTAAAGGCTTAACGTCTTCATGTCAGATAACCGATATAGCCAGCTGACTACTGGGCAAAAGGGACCTGCGGTTCTAAGCGATGCTGCAAACAAGTTGTGGCGCACACCCTGTAGTGGCGCATGTCAGTCTTTTCCTCACAAGCAGATACATGGTCGCCTCTCCCAAGAGTCTGTTGTGATTCTCTAGACATGCACAGGGACACATATGGGTTTGTGGCGTGCCCACCAACCATGAATATTGTCTACATGGTTTCTGTTCTTTCCCATTCTTTCCTTGTTCTTTTGGCAAACATACCGTATTTTTTGCTCTATAAGACTCACTTTTTCCCTCCTAAAAAGTAAGGGGAAATGTGTGTGCGTCTTATGGAGCGAATACAGGCTGCGCAGCTATCCCAGAAGCCAGAACAGCAAGAAGGATTGCTGCTTTCACTGTGCAGCGATCCCTCTTGCTGTTCTGGCTTCTGAGATTCAGAATATTTTTTTTCTTGTTTTCCTCCTCCAAAAATTAGGTGCGTCTTGTGGTCTGGTGCATCTTATAGAGCGAAAAATACGGTATTTTATTTTTGAAATTTTCAGAACAAACAGAAGAACACTCCGCATGCAGAGTGCAGACAGTATTGAGCTAAGTTCAGTGTGTGGAAAGTAGTTATGCAGCCATCTCAGCACATGACGACACAGGTTAACGTCATTTTCTGCAAACTAGAAACCGTGTAGATGCTCCAGCGGTTGGGAAAGTGAATCTTATTTAAATTCAAATTACAATTTGCCAATCACATATCCAACATACAACATAAAAACAAGATTCCAAAGAATCTCCTGGACTTTCCTCCTCCCCTTTGTGGGGCCTATTGTTAATCATTTCCTCCTGCATCTTTTATGATAATCCATATCTTTTACCTCTCCATTGTGTCCAAAATTCACCAGTAAACTACAAGTGTTATTCCAGTCCTACTAACGATTTTAACGGTTTACAATGGTTTTTAAGATAAATTATATCTTTCCCCCATTTCTTGTTAAAATTTTGGTCTTCCCGATTTCTGATTCTTCCAGTCATTTTAGTCCTTTTGGCATTGTCCATCAACTTGATCTGCCATTCTTCTCTGGTAGGGACTTTATATTCTTTCCATCTCTTCCATAAAGTGATCCTTTATTCTGGCCAAATGGAGACATATTGCAATATCACCAATAGACATTGGTGGTCTGTGAACATAATACAGTGGTACCTCGGGTTAAGAACTTAATTCGTTCCGGAGGTCCGTTCTTAACCTGAAACTGTTCTTAACCTGAGGTACCACTTTAGATAATGGGGCCTCCCGCTGCCACCGAACGATTTCTGTTCTCATCCTGAAGCAAAGTTCTTAACCCGAGGTACTATTTCTGGGTTAGCTGAGTCTGTAACCTGAAGCATCTGTAACCTGAAGTGTCTGTAACCCGAGGTACCACTGTACAATCAATCAAAGACCCCCAAGAACCTCTGTGCCCCACTGATCTGACTGATTTCTGAGGGAGAAAGCCACAGACACATTGTATTGAGTCCATTTAGCTCAGTATTGTCAATGCTGATTGGCAGCACAGCTCTCTGGGTTTGGAAGCCTTTCCTAGAGCTGCCTGGAGAGGCGGGGGAGACTCACTGGTCCTGAATGGGGTAACCGTGCCCCTGAAGGATCAGGTGCGCAGTCTGGGAGTCATTTTGGACTCCCAGCTGTCCATGGAAGCGCTGGTTAATCTCTGTCCAGAGCGGTTGTCTACCAGCTCCATCTGGTACACCAGCTGAGACCCTATCTGCCTGCTTACTGTCTCGCCAGAATGGTACATGCCCTGGTTATCTCCTGCTTGGACTACTGCAATGCGCTCTACATGGGACTACCTATGAAGGTGACTCAGAAACTACAACTAGTCCGGAATGCGGCCGCTAGACTGGTGAATGAATTAATCTTTATTTGCATCAGCCGTTGGCCATAGCAACAAAAAACACTGTGATATACACAGAACAAAATAAAAAGTCGGTTATATAAAACACAGTTTAGAGTCCTGAGTCAGCAGTCAAATAGTGAGCCTTATTCTGATTGCCCTGGCCAGACTGGTGACTAGAAGCGGCCACCGGAACCACATAACACCAATCCTGAAAGACCTACATTGGCTCCCAGTACATTGCTGAGCACAATTCAAATTGTTGGTGCTGACCTTTAAAGGCTTGTATTCCATAATGAGCATCTCCACCCCCATCATTCAGCCCAGACACTAAGGTCCAGCTCAGGGGGCCTTCTGGTGTGACAAGAAGTTACAGAGAACCAGGCAGAAGGCCTTCTCAGAAGTGGCGCCCACCCTGTGGAAGACCCTCCCATCAGATGTCCAGAAAATAATTATCTGACATTTAGAAGACATCTTAAGGCTGCCCTGTATAGGGAAGTTTCTAATGTTTGATATTTTATTGTGTTTTTAGTACTCTGTTGGGAACCGCCCAGAGTGGCTGGGGAAACCTGGTCAGATGGGCGGCACATAAATAATAAAATTATTTGTCACCGTTATTATTAAGGACTGAACCCAGGACATTCTGAATGCAAAACAAATGCTCCACCATGGAGTTATGACTCTTCATTTGCAAAGCTCAATATCTTCAAAGTCACACTGGCAAATTTCATGTCCAAATAAGTAGGTTCTTTGATATTTTGCATCTCAGGATTTATTTCTTCTATCAACAGGTGTCTTCTCAGCATCACTGCTGGCAGATCATGGTTCAACTTGGACTACTGCAACATGCTCTACGTGGGGCTACCTTTGAAGGTGACCCGGAAACTGCAATTAATCCAGAATGTGGCAGCTAGACTGGTGACTGGGAGTGGCCGCCGGGACCACATAACACCAGTTCTGCATTGGCTCCCAGTACGTTTCCGGTGCTGACCTTTAAAGCCCTAAACGGCCTTGGTCCAGTATACCTGAAGGAGCGTCTCCACCCCCATCGTTCAGCCCGGACACTGAGATCCAGCGCCAAGGGCCTTCTGGCGGTTCCCTCATTGCAAGAAGTGAGGTTACAGGGAACCAGACAGAGGGCCTTCTTGGTAGTGGCACCCGCCCTGTGGAACGCCCTCCCTTCAGATGTGAAGGAAATAAGTAGCTATCCTATCTTTAAAAGACATCTGAAGGCAGCCCTGTTCAGGGAAGTTTTTAATATTTAATGCTGTACTGCTTTTAACACTTGACTGGGAGCAGCCCAGAGTGGCTGGGGAGACTCAGCCAGATGGGTGGGGTATAAATAATAAATTATTATTATTATTATTATTATTATTATTATTATTATTATTATTATTCAAAGCCCAGCGCCACGGCTAAAACACACTTGGACAGTATGGCTCAGTCTGGAGAAGCTCCACATTTTGCTTGCATGTGGTGATGACTAGGAGGACAAGCTGTTGAAGACACATTACTTTTACCTAAAGACCTTTGTGTCAAAGGTTAAAGAAATCCATGCTCCTGAGTCTCTTAACTGTGTCGTCGTATGTATATATATATAGATACGCCCTGACTTCCCAACTTAGATTATTCGGAGAGTAAGTGCTTCTGTTATTGCAAATTAAACTAATTAGTATCATTTCCTGACAGCTGCAGTGAGCGATAGCAATTCCACGATCCGGCCCCCACCTCCCCGCCCTTCTTCACCCACTTATATGGGATGAAGACTGGAGACAGCTTTGTGGTTTGATGGAATAGGATCAGTTTATCATTGTAAGGGCACCTCATTCCATTCCGCTGCCTCCCCCCCCCCCCCCGCCTGACGCTCTTCCAGTTCATCAGCTATTATTGCTCTATTAACTTATTACACAGGAAGCCTAGCTGAGCCAGATGGGAGGTGGCGGTGACTTTGCAAATCACCAGGGAAGAAATCAGGCTGGAATTTATTATTTCTTCCCGGTTTTGGAGACGCTGTAACGTCATGTCCCCCCCCCCCCCCACACACACTTGCTCTTTTTTCAGCCCAAATTGTAGACAATTTGTCGGTGGAACGCTCAGGAACACATTTCCACGCCCGCAAATGGTTTAATCGTTGTGAATTCCGCAACCTTGCTCGGATTGAAAAATCTCCAATTTCTCTGTGAATATCAGCAAAGAGTGAAATATTGCAGTAGGTAATCCTCGGGCTTTTAGCAAATTGCTCTCGTTTTATCAAGTGCGGGAGTGGGGGGGACGGGATTCTACGTCCCTATTCGGTGTATAAAACCAAATGACTTACTTATGTCTGAGATTTCCATAATGCTAGGCTGAGAGAAGGGACGCGGGTGGCACTGTGGGTTAAACCACAGAGCCTAGGACTTGCCGATCAGAAGGTTGGTGGTTCGAATCCCCGTGATGGGGTGAGCTCCCGTTGCCCGGTCCCTGCTCCTGCCAACCTAGCAGTTCGAAATCACACCAGTGCAAATAGATAAATAGGTACCGCTCTGGCGGGAAGGTAAACGGCGTTTCCGTGCGCTGCTCTGGTTCACCAGAAGCGACTTAGTCATGCTGGCTACATGATCCAGAAGCTGTACACCAGCTCTCTTGGCCGATAAAGCGAGATGAGCGCCGCAACCCCAGAGTCGGTCACGACTGGACCTAATGGTCAGGGGTCCCTTTACCTTTACCTTTAGGCTGGGAGAAACAAAGGAGAGACCGTCCCGACACCTTGTGGTGGGCCCTGCTAGAATAATCTGAGGGCCGTTGCCTATTACTTGGAGGTTAGGGTACTCAGTGAAAGCCTATTGCTGATGGGTCTGGGGGCATTTAAACTAAGGAATGTGGCCACTTCATTGGAGCAAACCTGTTAGGCTGAGACTCGATGGAGGGTTTCCTAAAACTTCAAAACAGGACCTCCTAGTACGTTTGTGAGCACAATTCAAAGTGTTGGGGCTGACCTTTAAAACCCTAAATGGCCTCGGCCCAGTACGGTGGTACCTCTAGTTACGAACTTAATTCGTTCCGGAGGTCTGTTCTTAACCTGAAACTGTTCTTAACTAGAGGTGTGCTTTCACGTTTGTAACTCAAGGTATTATAATAATAATAATAATAATAATAATAATAATAATAATAATAATAATTTATTATTTATTACCCGCCCATCTGGCTGAGTTTCCCCAGCCACTCTGGGTGGCTCCCAATCGAGTGCTAAAAACAATACAGCATTAAATATTAAAAATTTTCCTAAACACGGCTGCCTTCAGATGTCTTTTAAAGATAAGATAGCTGCTTATTTACTTCACATCTGAAGGGAGGGCATTCCACAGGGCGGGTGCCACTAACAAGAAGGCCCTCTGTCTGGTTCCCTGTAACCTCACTTCTCGCAATGAGGGAACTGCCAGAAGGCCCTCAGCGCTGGATCTCAGTGTCGGCCTGAACAATGGGGGTGGAGACGCTCCTTCAGGTATACAGGACCGAGGCCGTTTAGGACTTTAAAGGTCAGCACCAACACTTTGAATTGTGCTCGGAAATGTACTGAGGTACATTAGCTAAAGTGGTGCTACAGGTTAAGAACAGTTTCAGGTTAAGAATGGACCTCCGGGACAAATTAAGTACTTAACCCGAGGTACCACTGTATATGACTTTTCATAGACACCTGGCATTTTGTTTCGTTCCTTTAGATTTTGTTGGTAGCTACCCAGAGTGGCTGGGGTAACCCAGTCAGATGGGCTGGGTATAAAAAACAAATCATTGTTATTATATTATTATTACTAGGAGGGTTTTCAAATGTGTATCAAGTAATCACACCTACACTTGTGGATGGCAAGCTCTATAATCAATCTAGATTTATCAATCTAGCACACTGAGGATGAGCATGAACAATTCTCGACTGAGAAACACTACATGTCTATGCTTCAAACAGGTTGACTGGTATGCAGCCATGACTTTCATTTCAGTGTAAGCACCATGTTTTTAAAGGATAAAAAGGTAAAGGGACTCCTGACCATTAGGTCCAGTCATGGCCAACTCTGGGGTTGCGGCGCTCATCTCGCTTTATTGGCCAAGGGAGCCGGTGTACAGCTTCCGGGTCATGCAGCCAGCATGACCAAGCCGCTTCTGGCGAACCAGAGCAGCGCACGGAAACACCATTTACCTTCCCGCTGGAGTGGTACCTATTTATCTACTTGCACCTTGACATGCTTTCGAACTGCTAGGTTGGCAGGAGCAGGGACCAGGTAGCAACGGGAGCTCACCCCGTCGCGGGGATTCGAACCGCCGACCTTCTGATTGGCAAGTCCTAGGCTGTGTGGTTTAACCCACAGCGCCACCTATTTTAAAGGATATCTGCTCACAAATTCCATCTGAGAACCAGGAACATTTCAGCACAATACAAGCATGTGAGAGCAAGTGTTCACTGGTCATATCTTATGGTCACCACAACAGAACGTGGCTCCAAGTAGGTGACCTGGAGATGACTTCTTGGACATCCGTTTCAACCTGGGCTGCTGAGCGAGGTGGAAAGCCACTCTCTGTTTATGATCTGTGGTGCCACAGGATTCTTGAGAGTATGATTTACTCTTCAGAACTATTTTAAGATAGTCATTCTGGCGGGAATGGTTGGTGGCTTGGCTATTGGCTTCCCACTTCAGAAGAATTTTTATTTTTATTTTACTTTTTTTTTTTACTGTGATTCCGCAGAAAGGGGTTTAAATGTTTCATACTCTGGGTGCCCAAATCCGGAGGAAACTGCCCACATATTTGTATTTTTGTACAGTCAACTGGGAAGCCCTCAATGAACCCTTGGTCAGAGAGCACCCACAAATGGAGATACTGATCTTACACCCAAGTCAGAAACTCTGACTTTTGGGATTCTACTGATATCTGCCCCACTTTTAACTGGCTGACTTGCTGTTTGTTTTTATTTTTTATTAAAGATTTTCTTGTTTTACAGACGTATGTGTAATGTCTCTCGTATTTTTCCCATGTAACATTTTTACAAATCAGTTTCATTTGATGAGACATTAGGAAGAAAAGGGGTGGAGGGGGGGAAGATGGGTGGGGGTGGGGTCGGGTGGTGATGTTTCTATTTTGCTTAACGTATGTAGGGTTTGGTGTCAGCGTTGCTCGTGCTGTTCACTTGTGTTTCTTTGGTGGTGAGAGAGGTTGGGGTTGGCCTAGGGTGTGGTTGTTTGTTTGTGATTGGCTGTGGTGATCTTTGTTTTCGTGTGTGAGTGGGGTGGGTGGGTGTTTTGGATCAGGTTAGCCATATTGATGTGTATGCTGTTGGTGGATTCTTGTCGCTGTCTTGTTGGGCTGTGTTTGTGATAAAGGGGAGCCGTACCGGGGTCTTCTTCTGCTTGTCCCCGTGTCAGTTTCAGTTTATTGGTTAATTTTTCAAGTAGGGCTGTTTCCCATACTATTTGGTACCATTGGTCCATGCTTACTCCTGACAGGTGTCTCCAGTGTCTGGTTGTGGTGTTTCTGGCTGCTGAAAGTCTGACTTGCTGTTTTTAATCTACATCTTCATTGTTTCTATCTGATGAATTGTGTGTGTGTGTGTGTTTTCTACATTTTGTTGGCCTCTTTGTGATTCTCCTGGAGCAGGCATAGACAAACTCGGCCCTCCAGATCTTTTGGGACTACAACTCCCATGATCCCTAGCTAACAGGACCAGTGGTCAGGGATGGTGGGAATTGTAGTCTCAAAACATCTGGAGGGCTGAGTTTGCCTATGCCTGTCCTGGAGGTTATCAGGAATAGAAGGGTACACCTGCTGTTAAGATCTCATACATGTATATTCAGAAGTATGGTCCCCTGACTTCAAAGGGACTTACTCCCAGGCAAGTGTGTACAGGATTGCAGCCTAAGAACATGGGAAGAGCCTGATGGGTCAGGTCAATGGCCTCTCCTCCAGCATCCTATTCTCACAGTGACCAACGAGATGCCTCTGAGAAGACCCAAAAGCTCAACCACACTCTCCCCACTTGTGATTCCCACATCCAGCATCCTGTCTCTGAGGCTTCCAGGATACATGATCTGAACTCTTGAATAGGTTGGAACCCCCTAGCTGATAGCATTTCTCCGTTCAAAAGTTATCTGCTGGTTGACTTTATTTCCCAAGGTCCTTTGGGAAAGGCTCTCTGAATTACCTTGTTCCTGTAACGTTAAAGAAGAGGCATGAACCACCATGATCTTCAGCAGGAACGAGAGAGTGACCTCTGACCCTGAGGTCCCTCTGTTTATGAGGGTCTCCCTGTAACAGACTAGGAACTTGGAGAAGGCAGAATTCTATGATCACACCACAGTTCCTTTCCTGATCCATTGAATTCGGTCGCTTACCAGAAATACAACTTTGTTCTTTTTTTCAATCTGTTGCCGAAACCCATGAAAACCCTTCCATTGACTTCTTAGGTTACCACAGTGGCCACAATAACGCACTGGAGTTCCGAGTCCTGATCTATTCCAGGACTTTATGGCTAGTCCTGCCTGGAACAACACCCGCTGCAAAATCATCCCGCCCACAAATGGGACAGAATTACCCCAAGGAGCGTGTGTCTGTTTGGATATCCTGTGCCACCAAAGTCTGTGTGTCTGAAAGAAAGCAGCCTTTGGTGAGTTGCCCTATTTAGGCCTGTCATCACCACGGAAAAAGGGAGTCAGCATTTACACGCTGCTGTTCTTGCTGCCTTATGATGTGGCAACGATGGCTTATGAATTCATCTCACGGGGGCTTTTATTTGATTATTTTTAGTGCTTTTATTTTATTTATTTATTGCATTTATATATACCACCTTGTCCTCCAAGGAGCTCCCTAGTTCTCGTTTTATATATATATATATATAATTTTTATTCAGTTTTCCAATAAAAAATTAATACAATTCATACATCTTTTTTACATCCATTCTCTCTCCTTTTTTTTACTTCCCTCAGCTTGACTGATACTCCTTCCCTTCTTAATTTCTTACACATTTCTAAAACCTTCCATCTATTATTTTTGTAAATTAAATCTTGTTTTACTCATATTCTAACATTTCTTCTTACAGAGCTTCATTAAAGCTTACAAGCGTTATTTGCTTTTCCCTTAAATTATGCATATACTCTGTAAACTTTTCCCAATCTTCTATAAATCTCTGATCTCGTCGATTTCGGATCCTTCCTGTCAGTCTATCAAGTTCTGCAAAGTCCGTCATCTTCATTCTCCATTCTTCTAGTGTAGGTAGCTCCTCTTGCTTCCATTTCTGAGCCATTAATACTCTCGCTGCAGTCACTGCATATAAAAATAACTTCCTGTCTTTCTCATTTATCTCATTCCCTGTACTACCAAGTACGAGGAGCTCCCTAGTTCTCGTCCTCCCTAGTTCATCCTCACAACAAGCCTGTGAGGGAGGCTAGGCTAAGAGATGGTGGCTGACTCCAAGGTCATGGCTGAGTGGGGAATCAAACCCCGAGTCTCCCAGATCATAGTCCAATACTCTAACCATTATGCCGCACGGGCATATGAGAGTAAATGAGCTTGGCTTCTGGTCTTGAGAGCACAGAGAAGAAGAAGAGACAACAGAACTCAAGGGAAGGGAACAGTATCTAAATTGCTTTTACCACTTGTTTATACTGGCTATGTATGTATGCCATGCTGCCATGTCAGGCAAGAAGTACGAATCAGGGAGTTAAGAATGTAAGAGACTTTCACGAGGGAACAAATCTGAAAGATGCTAGACAATCTTCAAACAAGTTGGCAGCTGCACACACACACACCCGTCAACTTATCTGGAAAAACCAAAATGCTAAAGAGAGAGAAAAGAATACAGACTGTGAGAATTGCATGCAAGCTTAAATGTAATAATAAAAATAATGCTTCCTACTGGGGAAAGCCCATGGTCCAGCGGTAAATCACACCCTTTGCATACAGAAGGCTCTAAGTTCATTTAGGAACCTAGAAAACTGCATTACAGTGGTACCTCGGGTTAAGTACTTAATTCGTTCCGGAGGTCCGTTCTTAACCTGAAACTGTTCTTAACCTGAAGCACCACTTTAGTTAATGGGGCCTCCTTGGGTTAGGAACTTTGCTTCAGGATGAGAACAGAAATCGCATGGCAGCAGCGGGAGGCCCCATTAGCTGAAGTGGTGCTGCAGGTTAAGAACAGTTTCAGGTTAAGAACGGACCTCCGGAATGAATTAAGTACATAACCTGAGGTACCACTGTATCTCTCCTAATTCGGCACTTGCCTTCCTGTCACTAGATTTAACCCGAAATTCTACCCTTAAATCTAAAGAATTAATTTCCCTCCTGTTCACAGCAGCTAGACTAGTTATTACCCAAAGATGGAAAGAAACCTCTAATATACCAATAGAGGCTTGAGTTAATAACATCTGTAGCATTGGTCTATCAGAATCCAGCACATAACATCGGTGACTAATAAAAGGCATCTCCAAAAAAGGATACCTTTTGACACGATTTGGTCTCCCAAATTGGGAGATTGCCTAGTATTGAGTCAAATCTTCAGTCCCACTAGCCCAGTCCTCCAGTGTGATCTGACAACGTATCAGGTTGTCAGGCAGAGGTCTTTCGCCACCCCCCCATTACCAGAGATTCTTTTAACTGGACATGCCAGGATGGAACCTGAGTTCTTATACATGCTAAATATGTCCTCGGTCCAGTATATCTGAAGGAGCTTCTCCACCCCCATCGTTCTGCCCGGACACTGAGATCTAGCGCTGAGGGCCTTCTGGCGGTTCCCTCACTGCGAGAAGCCAAGTTACAGGGAACCAGGCAGAGGGCCTTCTCGGTAGTGGCACCCGCCCTGTGGAACGCCCTCCCACCAGATTTCAAAGAGAACAACAACTACCAGACTTTTAGAAGACATCTGAAGGCAGACCTGTTTAGGGACGCTTTTAATGTTTGATGTATTACAGTATTTTAATATTTGGGGGGGGAAGCTGCCCAGAGTGGCTGGGGAAGCCCAGCCAGATGGGCAGGGTATAAATAATAAATTATTATTGTTATTGTTATTGTTTTATTGTTATTGTTATTACTATTATTATGTGTTTCTTTCCCAAAACGAGCTGTCCCTGGAATCAGAACAACTGAGGAGAACTAGTCTGGATACTTCCTCGACTCTCAGCCCAGATTCTGCATTTGTTACTCTTTCGACTTGTAAGTGTGTCACAATTAAAGCCATTTACACAGGGACACCATAAAACTCCGGCGCTCTTTTTCTCAGGAAGGAAAATAGCCACAGAAAGCCTTTCTCGCACACCCCACCGCTTAGAGTAAGAGGGAGGGAGTGGGTATCATTTATTAACACCACAGGGTAGATAGCAGAACAGGGTCTCCTCAAATTGTCTCAAGTGCCTTTGCGGATCAAAATTAAGTGGGCTGCAACGCGGTGGGGGGAAAATTGAATTTACTTTTTAAGTGTTAACTAAAGGATATAGCTTCTCCCTCCGCTGCCCTGTCTACCTTGCTAATGCTTGTGCAAAAGTCATGCTGTTAATGAAATAGCTGATTTAAACAAAGCCAGAGTATTTTTAGCACAATAACAAAACCATTCATGATCTCTAATTATGCAAACTGTGAACAAGAAGATGCTAGTCTTGCATTAGCTGGGGGCTTGACTCCCATTCTAATTTGCGCCTTTTCTGCAGCAGAAAGCATTTCTTTTTGTAGTTTTATCGCTTTGGTCTGGCTCGGAGCCTTAGGCAAATAACAGCCCAGGTCACGAAGGAGTAGTTCTGCTGAGGCGGTACACTGCAGTTAGGTAGTACAGTGGGATAATGCATTGTAATGTCAATTACTGTGATTTGCTACTCTGTGATTCACAGATATGATTGCATCTAATTTCAGGAATAAGTGGAGCTGTCTGCTCTTTTGTATTCACTCGGAAGCCGTTCTCTGGCATTCAAATGGCTGCTGTCTTTGCCACCTTAAAAAAAAAAAATTGAAGGAGCCACCCTGTGTCATCGTAGGAAATTTCTCCACACTTAAGAGGATCTTTTTGGTCCTTCTGGTGTAAACAGAAAGCAGGCCCCCAAACTGACTATGGGGAAGGGAGCTAGCTCCTCATATTCTTCCAGACAGATTTGCTCCTTCTAAGATTCTTGCTCCTTTCTGATGGCTAATATTCAAACTAGAGAATCACAAGTCAGTTTAGAAATCTCCATTTCTCACTCTGAAAAATAGCATTCGGTCTCCAACTGTTTTCTGCTGTTGTCGGTTGCAACGGTGATCTTTTGATCTTTGATTTAAAGGGGGGGGCAGTTTTAATTACAACGTTATAAGCAACACCAAAAGGAAAAATTGCAATTTTCGTTAAATGTGTGATTTTTTTAAAAAAATCCCACCACCACCAAATAAAGCCACTGTGGAAGAAGCAGAGTGATTTTTGACACACTGCAGCGAGGAAGGAAACATGATGTGTAGTTTGGGCCTTAGGCCAGCCAGAAAGGCTTTGTACCATATTCTGCCTAAATCATACAACAGAGATGATCTCCTGCTTTTCAGTCTTCACCTACAACTTCCTTTGTTTTTATATAATAAGGTGTGGATGAACCTGGTTTGGTCCATGTGTGGCCTTTGGCCTTTGCATCTCTGGAGTTTGCTTTGTCCTCCCCCACCCTGAGAGGGACCATAAACCATATCTTCCCTTTTTATATTTGTTGTTTCCTTCTTTTACTTCAGGCAGCTCAAAAGTCCATACCCTCCAATATTTCCCTGAAAATAGGGACATCCTAGATGATGATGATGATAATGATAATGATAATGATAATAATAATAATAATAATAATAATATAACAACAATAATAATAACAATAATAACAATAATATTTTTATTATTCAAACTCTGCCCATCTGACTGGGCTGCCCAAGCCACTCTGGGTGGCTTCCAACATATATAAAACACAACAAAATGTTAAACATCAAAAAAACTTCACTATACAGGGCTGCTTTCAGATGTCTTCTAAAGGTTGTATAGTTACTTAGCTCCTTGGCTCCATAGTAAAAGGTAAAAGGACCCCTGACCATTAGGTCCAGTTGCAGACGATCTGGGGTTGCGCGCTCATCTCGCTTTATTGGCCAAGGGAGCGGGCGTACAGCTTCCGGGTCATGTGGCCAGCATGACTAAGCTGCTTCTGGCGAACCAGAGCAGAAACGCTGTTTACCTTCCCGCTGGAGTGGTACCTATTTATCTACTTGCACTTTGACGTGCTTTCAAACTCCTAGGTTGGCAGGAGCAGGGACTGAGCAACGGGAGCTCACCCTGTCGCGGGGATTCGAACCAAGAAAGAAGACTGGTGAACTGTAGATGCTTCTAGGCCAGTCCTTAAGGGCATATGGCCCACAATAAAGATGGGACTATCTCTGAGCACGTAGAGAGTGCCCTTCCTTGCCATTAACCAAACCCAGATTTTTCACCTTGGGTGATTTATGGGTTTGGAGGTACAATTTCCAAGGAGACATGAGCCCTCACCTCACAAGTCTTTTCTTAAAGGACCAAATGTGATTTGAGGCAATAGCACAATTTCAAATTATACATAATTTTATATACAGTGGTACCTCGGGTTAAGAACTTAATTCCTTCTGGAGGTCTGTTCTTAACCTGAAACTGTTCTTAACCTGAAGCACCACTTTAGCTAATGGGGCCTTTTGCTGCCGCCGCAGCGCCGCTGGAGCACGATTTCTGTTCTCATCCTGAAGCAAAGTTCTTAACCTGAGGTAATATTTCTGGGTTAGCAGAGTCTGTAACCTGAAGAGTCTGTAACCCGAGGTACCACTGTATACTCATTCTGTGTGCACCTGTTTCCCTGTTTGTATTCCCTATCTCACGTTGGCCTTGTTTCTGTAGAACCTGATCCTATGTTCACCACAGGTAAGTGAGTACGCATGTTTAGGATTGCATCTGAGGGTTACAACAACAACAACTCAGCTTCCTTGCCAGATAGGAAATTATGTTTTCCTCTGCACATCTATAAAACTCTTCCTCAAGAGGAAACCTGATTATTTCTTGCCCTGGGCTACAACGCTACATGCACTTACCTGGGAGTAATTTCCACTGAACTCAATACGGCTTTACTTCTGAGTAGCCATGTATAGAACTGCACTGCTAGCCATTAAAGGGGGGGGGGTGGAATTAAAAGAAAGGAAAAGTCTTTCATCATGCCAGCTTCAAACATTTGGGTCTCACTTGTCAAACAAATTTAGTTTTGACACAGACTTCGAATGCTTCTGCTGACTTGGCTAGCCACAGCCATTTCTCACAAGCTTGTTAATATCTTTAAGACTTTGCAGCTGAACACTCAGAAAGGATTTGCTGGGGTGCCGTGGGGAGCGGTGGAAAAGGGTGGGTCTGCGCCAGGAGTAAAGCATGAGTCTTTTTCAGCTCACATAACTGTTTTTAAAGGGCAGAAGAGAAATAAAAATTGTTTTAAACTGAAAGCCTCTCCACGTCTCTCCTTCTGAAAGCCCCTTTGTATCAAATAGCAAGGAATCCAACAGCCTGTCTCTGTATCTCCAGTGGGCTTTGCAATATAGCAGCGAAATCATGTTTAATAACTTGTGGTTAGCTGTCACGAACAGTTAATTTGATGCTAAACATGCTTCCTGAAAGGGAAAGGGAAAGATCTTTTCTAGGTGTTTGTAATATGTGTATTGTGCCTCTACGTATGTTTAGAAGAGCAGCCTTAAGTGTGTGTGTGTGCATGTGATGTGTTTGTCTGTGTGTGTGTGTGTGGTATTTCTGTGATGATATTCACTCGTATGGAATATCAACAACTCTTTCTTTGTGCTGGAACCCACAGAACTTTTATCAAGATAGGAATATGGGCACCTCATTTTCACACATACATCCACCAGGCTCCTTTTCACTTCCTGGAAAGAGAAATGACTTACCCGTCAACATTTCGCCGATGAAAATAGGGATGTCCTGTTTCATCATCATCATCATTACTCTGCCTATCTAACTGGAGTGCCCCAGCCACTCTGGGCAGCTTCCAACATACAGTGGTACCTCGGGTTACATACACTTCAGGTTACAGACTCCACTAACCCAGAAATAGTACCTCAGGTTAAGAACTTTGCTTTAGGATGAGAACAGAAATTGTGAGGTGGCGTGGCGGCAGCAGGAGGCCCCATTAGCTAAAGTGCTGCTTCAGGTTAAGAACGGACCTCCAGAACGAATTAAGTACTTAACCCGAGGTACCACTGTATATAAAAACATAATAAAACATTAAACATTAAAAAACTTCCCTATACAGGGCTGCTTGCAGATGCCTTCAAAGGTTGCATAGTTACTTGTCTCCTTGGGTAAGGGGGTCACATAACTCCACACCCTCCAACATTTCTCTGATGAAAATAGGGGACGTCCTAAGGAAAAGCGGGACATTCTGGGATCAAATCCGAAACCGGGATGGCTTCTGTAGATCTGGAACTGTCCCTGGAAAATAAGGACACTTGGAGGGTCTGGAATAATTCTTTCGTTCCAAGGTAGCTATAGGCAGTGCTTTTTTTTCCCTTAAAAATGTTTGGGGGTACTCTCATTTTGACTAAAGAAAACCACCATTTTATAGTTCAGACTGGGAAAAATGAATACAGTAAATGGACAAAAGTACAAAAATTCACAAAATGTTTAGGGGTATGCGTACCCATTGCGTTCCCCCAGAAAAAAAGCACAGGTTTAGGTTTTTGATGGTGTTCCTACCGTTATTGAAGCTGGTGACTTTGAGCCAATGGTTCTAAGTTGATTTTTCCCTAGCAGAGGTAGATCAGAGGACAGAGGACAGATGTTTCTACACACAAAGCTAGTCAGTGGCGTAGTGTGGGGGGTGCAGGGGGCCGGCGCAACATCTGGGGGTTAGGGTTAGGGGGCGCAAATCCACGGGTTAGGGGTGCAAATTACTTGCCTTGCCCCAGGTGCTGACAACCCATGCTACGCCACTGAAGCTAGTAACAACAAAAAAAATCAGAGGAGCAGTCAAGGCAGCTGAATTGATCAGAAATATTTTCTGGCTCTTTCCCCCAACCCTGCAAAATCTTGTTGCTTTCTTTCGGCTGCCGGGAACGCCCTCTTGTGTGAGTTCCAAAACATTTCTGTCCTCGTGCCCCTGTGGGGAATTCAGCAAAAGCCACAACTTCACATGCTTGCCATGTGTGCTGGCGGCAGGCCGTCTCTACCCAATTCAGACATTTTAATTTGCCACTCATGAAGCAGATGTGTTGGAATGGAGAGTTGTCAGAGGCGGCCGGGGTGCGGAGAATGACAGCCGCCCTGGAAGGTGACAACGCAATTCTCCCTGACCGTGGATCTGTGATAGGAGGAAGAAGTTGGCAAACCCCTTAGGTACTGCCAATGCAGAACTTAGCCCTGGCTTTGGAGTTTTGCAGGTCACAAGAAACTGATCTGCAGCTCACCAACTCACAGTATATTGTTCCTGAATACCCGTTGCGTGTCGAGGTCCCCAAGCCACCCCCCAATAACTCACACATCACACATCCATTTTGGTTTGGGTTTTTAGCACGATTTTGGCCACAACTTTATTTAAATACACACCAGTGAGTGGTTGCTTAGGCATTGGTTCCGACTATCTGTCCTTGCCCAGGGGACAGAACTGACTTCCGGATTCCAGCGGAAGCCAGTCAGGGAAACAAATTTTGGGGAGAAAATGAAGCTGGGCCTCAGTCCCTCACTTCTCACCCTCATGCTCCTGGTGGCCCAAGTCCGATGCCAGGGACAAGGACGAAAAGAATGGCAAGCCCCTGGATTCCTTTAACGGAATTCCCTTTCCACACCACCATTGGAGGGGTAGGCGCTTACCCCTCCACCAACCATTTGAACCAATGCCTAACCGCCAACCTTACAAGTTGTGACGATTTGCTACGCAGTAGGCAAAAACCAAATGGCACCAGCCAGTCAGCCAAATGGACAAAATTACTACCAGGCCCCTGCCTCAAAGCAGACGACCCCATGACAGGCATAGCAAGGTCAAACGAACAACCCCCCTCCCAATACAGGGAGGGTGGGCGGGTGATCCGGTGCAAGCAGCCAAGAGGACGCTCAAAGTTGGGCGTCCAGTATTTAAAACCTCTGACCCCTCCTTCAAAATTGGCAACAAGCAGTTCTCCCCAGCGACCCGATTAACCCTATCACTGCCTGGGTCCCTCCGCAAATCCACCCAGCAACAATGGGGTGGCTTGTATCTCCCACCGCAACACGCGCTCTCTGCTAGGGAGAACACGTTTTGCAGGAAACTGGAGCTCTTGTGCTCAGGTTCTTCTTGTGAGTTTGCCACAGGGATCCAGTTGGCCACTGTGAGAACAGGATGCTAGACTAAATCAGCCAATGGCTTGATCCAGCAAGACCTTCTTATGTTCTTAAAGGTTACCATGGTGTATAGATGAAAAAAGCAACAGGGAACAAGGCCTGTATGGAAGGTCCTCGGTTGTTCCAAAATTCAGCTGAATTTCTCCCCGGTCTCTGCCTTGCTAGGAGGGCAAATCAGTGCCCATAAAGATAACCCACCTAATGTTGGGAAATATTGGGTTTCCAAGTCCAAAGGCTGAACCTGTATGTATCAGAAAGAATATTCCTAGACGGTATCTGGACAGCTTTACTGTCTTTCATGTCTGGCAGAAAACCTACACTACCATAATATTTATATCTAAACACAGCTCTATATTTATTGTTCCGCTTCCCCCTTTTTCTGTTTTGGCTTTCAAGCTTCCCCGTTGAAGGGGCCAGGTTTTTGTTTTAGTGTCTGGAAACTGCATCTTAAGTTGCATACAGGCACAATAAATCACCGTTATGAAAGACACTTTGGGCTCGATCCACTCCACTGTGGTTACACAGTGGCTTTGCCAAATGCTGGCTGGGAATGATGGGAACTGTAGTCCAAAATATCTGGAGGACATCAGGACAGTGATTGCCGTGTTAGTGTTGTTCAGTGGAATCCCTGCCTCTGACGACAGCTCAGAAGCTGCCCCGGTGCCGAAGTCAGCGGCCATGTTGCTCACTGGGACAAGATGGTTTGAGCATATTACACTGATCCTGGCCCTGCGCTAGCTGCCACTTAGTTTCCAGGCCCAATTCAAAGGGCTGGTTTTGACCTAAGGTAAAGGTAAAGGGACCCCTGACCATTAGGTCCAGTCATGACTGACTCTGGGGTTGCGACGCTCATCTCGCTTTACTGGCTGAGGGAGCCGGCGTACAGCTTCCGGGTCATGTGGCCAGCATGACTAAGACGCTTCTGGTGAACCAGAGCAGTGCACAGAAACGCCGTTTAACTTCCCCCAGAGCAGTACCTATTTATCTACTTGCACTTTGACGTGCTTTCGAACTGCTAGGTTGGCAGGAGCAGGGACTGAGCAACAGGAGCTCACCCCATCATGGGGATTCGAACCGCTGACCTTCTGATCGGCAAGTCCTAGGCTCTGTGGTTTAACCCACAGCACCACCCGCATCCCTGGTTTTGACCTATAAAGCCTTAAATGGCTCAGGATTACAAAACCTCAAAGGACCACTCCTCCCCATATAAACCGCCCCAGAATCTGTATTCATCATCTAAGGCCCTTCTTGGTGTACCTCCTCCACTGAGGTCTGGAGGGTGACAACACGAGAACAGGCCTTCTCTGTAGTGGCTCCCTGTTTGTGAAATGCTCTCCCCAGGGAGGTTCATCTGGCCGCTTCATTATATATTTTTAGGCGCCAGGTTCCTCTTCAACCAGGCCTTGGGCTGATCAATATTCTACAGCTTTTAAAATGTGTCTATGGAAAGGAGAAGTTATTGTTTTGAAGCTTTGTTTTAATTATCTTCTTGTTTTTATCCTGTATTTTGTTTTGTGAAATGCCCTGAGATCTTAGGATAAATCTAATAAATAAAATAAAGGATGAATATAAATCTAATAAATGAAATAAAAATTAATCCCTGATCTGGACCTTGTGCAGAACTAAATGAGCTTTCCATCCCAAGAATGAGATTCAAAGCTTTGCTGCAGAACAGTCTTAAAACTAGTTGCATATACAGTGGTACCTCGGGTTACATACGCTTCAGGTTACATATGCTTCAGGTTACAGACTCTGCTACCCAGAAATATTACCTCGGGTTAAGAACTTTGCTTCAGGATGAGAACAGAAATCGCGCGGTGGCAATGGGAGGCCCCATTAGCTAAAGTGGTGCTTCAGGTTAAGAACAGTTTCAGGTTAAGTACGGATCTCCGGAATGAATTAAGTACTTAACCTGAGGTACCACTGTAAATGTTACTAAGAACAAAATGATAAAATAGCACATTGCAAACAATCAGTGTGATGCAGTCCTTTAAGTAGTTCAGTAAAGTTTCCTCTCTCATATCCCAGAGAGAGATCCTAAGTTTGTTGACCATTGCACAGCTTTTCTGCTGCAACTGCTACTAGCCATCTCTGACTTCTCAAGTTTCCTCTCCTGCCATGAGAGCTGCAGCTTAGGTTTTGGGGCGATAAGCGATCAGGTAGTTTAACTCACTGAAATGGAAAAACACCGGCCTTCCGCTTTCACCCAGAGTGGAACCTCTTGCTTAAGGTAAACTTCTCTTTACAGTATTCTAAAGATAACACATTCAAACACAGCATTTTATGTACATGGCAGTTGTTCACAGACCTTTATCTATGGATATGAAGGTGTGCCTGAGGCAGGTGTGTGTGGCAGGATCGCAGTGTATCATTCGGGATAATCTTCAAAGAATACCACCCCTAGCAATATGCTCTGAAGTGGGGGAGTCTCTACAGGGATTCCCAAACCTTGTGTTCAGTTTTTGTCTTGCCCTTACACTAGGCTTTGGGCCTAGTGAAGCAGGAATGATATAGATGACTACATGGGTTAATAAAGGGGACTTCACAAAAGGGACTTCCCATGAGAGTGGAACCCATCTTTGTGTGATCTTTAATTAAGTGAAGCGTTGCATTCGTTAGGAGGGTTGCTAAGAAGTATAAACAACCTTAGTAGATAAGGGCAACTTGAAACCCAGGCCCAAACACTAGGTGGAGGTTAGAGAGAATGATAAACAGGCTCTGCTGGGATGGAGGAGCATCTCCTGATCACATCCTAGTTGTGCTCCGTACATGTTCTCACTTGACCAGTTACATTAATCTGACCACCACCACACCCTGAGGCTGCCAGGAATCCCTTGGTGACATTGTGTATTACCTCCAATGTTAGCCTATGGAAGAGCCCTTTCACTTGATGGCCAAATTGCACATATCTCAGAACATCTCTTGTATCCCTGAGTAGGATCTGCACCTATTCATCGACCATCTAAACTACCGTATTTTTTGCTCTATAAGACTCACTTTTTCCCTCCTAAAAAGTAAGGGGAAATGTGTGTGCGTCTTATGGAGCGAATGCTGGCTGCGCAGCTATCCCAGAAGCCAGAACAGCAAGAGGGATTGCTGCTTTCACTGCGCAGCGATCCCTCTTGCTGTTCTGGCTTCTGAGATTCAGAATATTTTTTTTCTTGTTTTCCTCCTCCAAAAACTAGGTGCATCTTGTGGTCTGGTGCGTCTTATAGAGCGAAAAATACGGTAATTATTTGTGTGCTGAGTTTAGCCTGCATTCTTTGTTGGTGTTACGTTGTGGGAGCAGTGGCGAAACTGCATGCTCCGCTACTGGGGGCGGAGAGCAGGTGGGGCCGTGGCTGGCGCTCCTGGGGGCATGGCACGCTGCCCGCAGGGGCGTGGCTTGCCGCCCACGAGGGTGCGATGTGCGTTCTGGGGGCATGATGCTCCGCCTGTGGGGGCGTGGCTCCTGGCGTGCAGGTGGTGTGCTGCACATGTCGGGGGAGGCGCTGCAATGGCACCCTACCGGAATAGTGGTGCCAGGGCCGGTCCACTCCCTGCGCACCCCTGTTCCTCCGCCAGTGTGTGGGAGCCTATACTGAGGTGTCTATTTGTGTGTGTGTGCCATTTATTTTAGAATTGTGCTAATAAAGCATCGGAAAGACATTACGAGTCTGCCTTTTCTGAGTCAGCAAAGAAATCTCCCTGGCTGGCTGCTGTATGAACAGCGTTCTGGACTCGATGGGCTTTTGCTCTGATCCAGCAATTCTCTCCTCCAGTTCTCAGTTCTTCATTATTTTATTAACATTACACACTGCTCTTCAATAGGTTGAAAGTTATTTACATTTTTAAAAATCACACACATTTTATAAATAACTCAGGCAGATAAAGCATTCATTTAAAAAAATCAATCTCGCAGAAATGGTCACATAAACAGCCCCAGGCTGTTGTCTCTATGCAAAGCCATGCACATGTTGTTTAATGAGCTGGAGCTTATAGCTGGGAACAAATGGGGCAAGCTGGAGCAGAAATGGCTTTTTCAAGAACAGGGATGGGAGTGCAAGTGGGCGCATGTCTAACGGAATGTGGGGCAGGGGCAGAATAAACGCTTCATTCTTAAGTCCATTGCAAACTGGTCAGACAGGAGACCTCCACCTTTCTCCTGACCCAGTTGGAAGAAGAGGTGGGCTTGGTATTTCCACTGTCATGGCAAATAACTTTGGGTGCCCCTAAAACCCAAAGCCCAGTAGTGATGTATGGAAGTGAGAACTGGACCATAAAGAAGGCTGATCACCGAAGAATTGATGCTTTTGAATTGTGGTGCTGGAGGAGACTCTTGAGAGTCCCATGGACTGCAAGAAGGTCAAACCTATCCATTCATAAGGAAATCAGTCCTGAGTGCTCACTGGAAGGACAGATCTTGAAGCTGAGGCTCCAATACTTTGGCCACCTCATGAGAAGAGAAGACTCCCTGAAAAAGACCCTGATGTTGGGAAAGATGGAGGGCACAAGGAGAAGGGGACAGCAGAGGGCGAGATGGTTGGACAGTGTTCTCGAAGCTACGAGCATGAGTTTGACCAAACTGCGGGAGGCAGTGGAAGACAGGAGTGCCTGGCGTGCTCTGGTCCAGGGGGTCACGAAGAGTCAGACACAACTAAATGACTAAACAACAACAACAAAAACCCAAAGCTAGGTCAACATCAGGTGCCACCAAGATGGGACTTTGGAGCAGAAGTCCAGGGCCCACTTAGCAAAATTAGCAGGGAAGGCCCCTGAAATATACTCAGAGTCGCAAAGTGATTTCATGCTCTTTATTCAGCTCATAGTGGTGAGCCAACTCAGTACATAACAGCCCCCAAAGAAAACAGGGCTGGCCTAGCACATTGTGAAATGATACACATAAACAGCCCCCATTCACAAGACTGTTATGTCCAGGATCTCAATTACCTGAAGCTACCACTCGAGGTCAGAGGAAAGACCCCGCCTTTCTCTGAACTCAGGGGAAGGTGGGCTCTTGACTTGACGTCAGGACAGCATGTCCGCCCAGCGTGACATCAAGAAAGCGGAGCCCCCTTCCATCTCTCTTTGGTTGGGGCAGGGTCAAAGATGTGGTTGCCAAAGGCATTTACGGCCTACGACCGCAATACCTTAAGGACTGCCTCTCTCCACATGAACCTACCAGAGCATCCTCTGAGGTCCTTCTTCATGCGCCTCCTCCATGTGAGGTCTGTAGGGTGGCAACACGAGAACCGGCCTTCTCTGTAGGAGCTCCCCATTTGTGGAATGCTCTCCCCAGGGAAATTTGCCTGGCGCCTTCATTCTATATTTTTAGGCGCCAGGTGAAAACGCTCCTCTTCAACCAGGCCTTGGGCTGATTGATATCCGATGACCTTCTAAATATGTTGTGAGAGGAGGGGATGATTGGTTTGTGTTTGTTCTTATTGTTCTTATGTACTTTGTGTTTTTTATCTTGTATTTTTATGTTGTGAACCACCCTGAGATCTGTAGATGAAGGGTGGTATGCAAATTCCATAAATTAGTAAATAACAAATCCTGATTATTTATATAGACATCAGGTATTCTGGAAAGTCTAGATTCAGTATCTACAGTATCTGCGGGCCTTTCCTACATCACTCAGTACAGTAGCAACTACCAAGCAATCGAGTGGTCTCTCCTGAATACTGGAGGCAACAAACACGCCCAACCCACAATTGGATCAGCTTGTCAGAGAAAATACACATTAATTAAAGGGTCTCAGAAAGTAAACCATGAGTGTTTCCAACGTTATCTTAGTAGTTCCAGATGGTGTGGACTTGGGTTCAAAGGTTAAATTAGAAGGAACTGTTAAGATACTCCACCACTCTATAAGAGACGTCTCTTCTGCTTGTCCAACAGAATCCTAGCCTTCCTTCCCAAAGTTCCATTCCAAAAGACAATGTCAAGGGCATGGAAGTTTAGTTTCTGGACTTCCACCCCTCTCCTCTGGTATTGTAAACTGAAAAGCACACCTTGGAGTGGCGAGATTGGTTGTAAGAACAGATTTGGTGGCAGTTCTTGCTGGGAGATGCAGTTTGATGGGACAGGAATCAGCAAGGAGGCAGAGATGCCTGGATTTGCACAGTGTCACCTTGTCATGCAGCTGTCGTTGTACACATTGAATAAGTCCTGATGGAGCACAACTTCCTGTATGCATCAGTTACCTGGCACAGCAACTGGAGATGGCTTCCTCCGACTCCCAGTCCAGCACAAATTAAGTACTTTCACATTCCATTTATTTCAGTGGAATAAGTTTAAGCATATGCATAACTTTCCCACTGAAACTAAAAGGACGTACACATGCTTCACCTTAACTGGATTGCTCTTGTGCTTTTTAAGAGTAAGTGGTCCTCAAACAAACCTGTCAATTAGGATGCAGCTCATAGCAAGACACCTGCTTACGATGGACGCAGCTACCTGAATGCACACCAGTTTTTTTCTTTCGTAGTAACTGCAAAGAATGACCGTGAGAAGCTATTGGTGCCAGATGAACTACTTCAGCATCGCGTCTCTTGTCTGACAATTTGCCGGCTCTTCCTTGTCTAGTTACCGTGGCTTAACGCCGTCCCTTCTTTTTGTTTCCAATTGATCTTGGAACGCAGGCATTTACATCTGATTTCAATGAAATCTGAAACGTTGCTGTTTTCAGTCTGCTAATGAAACAGTTGAACCTTCGCAGGATTCGGTACAATTATTCTGGTGTGCGTGTGTGTGTTTTAAAGGGTGCTCATTATCACAGGCAACGCTAACCTATTTGCAAGATGTAGAATTAATCCTCCTCCGCCACTTGCCGATCGATGCAGCCCCAGACGTGTAAATCTAGGAAGGAACAGGGAACCTGCTGAAACCCAGCTCGACGTTTCATTGAGAGCCCTTTTCCTGGTAAAACTTGGCTCCGCCGACTGCTTACATGTAACATTATGTTAACAGGAAAAGCCACTTGAAAGTCTGTTTGGCTGGCTGAAGCCTCGAGCGCTCAGAGTTTAATCACATTTAGAGTATCGGTTTGAGTAGACTGTTTTTGAAAAAGCTGCAAGGTGAAGAGCAGACTGACACGAGCTGGCGAGGCTTTCCCTTCGTTTTCTTCCCTGATTTTCATTTCAAGGTTTATATTTGCGCAACGTTTCCCGAGGCAGTCTGGCAAGTCCTGTTTTCCGAACTGGAAAGGTCGTTTCCATTGGCTAGGATGTGGGCTGGCCTGTGGGATTCTTCACACGTTTTTTGTTGTTAGGCATACACTGGAAATGTTTTAAGTATATGCCTGAAAATACCCGGTGTGAATGAGATAAAGCCCATGCCTGGAGATACCTGCACCCAAGAGCCAGGATTGGCTGCAGCTTTGTGGTTTTCTCCTCAAGAGGCAATGTCTCATCGTATTCTCAGACCCCTCTTACCCCAGAGCAAAGGGCATAGATCCACTCTTGGGGCTCATCCAACAGCCTATTGAGCGTTCGTTCCAATTTGCTTTCACAAAGCTTACACAGAGGTTAGACTGTGCCTGGTCTTTATTAAGAGTTTCTTCAGATTTTTTTTTGTAGGGAGGTTATATATGAATGATTATTCATCCTGAGCAGTGGCGTAGTGGGAAGGGAAGCACAGGGGAAGTGGCCCCGGCTGTAGAATTGTTAGGGGTGCAAAATTTCAGCACCCAGTACTGCCTCAACACAGCTGCGCGCTTCCATCGCTGGACTCAAGAGAAAAGGATTTCTCCATGAGAAGCAGGAAGTGATTTATCCAGACAACAGAACGACTTTTGTTTTCTGTGATCTTCTGGGTGAC